>NC_138562.1:21104010-21529243 GCF_964273705.1 Natrix helvetica | reverse complement strand
GCGATCGGCTTGGGCGGAGAAGCGGCCGGCGAGCGCCCGACTCCCTCGCTTACTCACGCCCAACCCCGGGCGAACCTGGCCCAACTCCCCGGACCGGCTGCGCCAGCCTGGCCTCTCGCCTCCCTCTGGATCCGGCCGTCGCCGCCTCCTCCGTTGGAAAGCCGGACCTTTTCCTAGACGCAGCCGGGGAGAGGGGGCGTCGAGAGGGGAAGTGGGTCCCCTGCGGGCTGCAAAGTGCCTTTCAACTCCAAAGAGGATCCCATCCTGGCCGGTTGGACAGCTCCCTGGGACGCCAGCTCCCATCATCCTTGGCCAAGGAGGTCGGCAAAAACCCGAGGATCCGGTTGTGATTGCTGTCCTAGCTCCTTCCCTGGTGGATGCCTGCCTGTCAGCCTCTTAGGAGAAAGAGGAAACTGCCCATGGAAGGCTGTGGCACATGGGCCATGTTGGCCTACCTGGACCTGGGGCTTTGAAAGGGTTGCAAACCTGGAGTCACACTGGGTTGGGGAGGATCAGCTCTCAAGGCCAAAAGAAGTGGCAAAGGGTTCAAGGGCCCCAAACACCAACGATGCTATGATGTGCTACCACTGGGACGGTCGCAGGCATACAGACCCAAAGGGTTAGGGTGCTGACTCACCCCAATTTCCGAAGTCGGTAAAATGAGAACCCAGATTGTTTGGGGGGGGGCAGAAAATGCTGACTCTGTAAACCACTTAGAGAGGGCCTCCCTCCCTCCCTCCCTCCCTCCCTCCCTCCTTCCTTCCTTCCTTCCTTCCTTCCTTCCTTCCTTCCTTCCTTCCTTCCTTCCTTCCCAGTGGTTAGAACGCAGTATTGCAGGCTGACTGCCAGGACTTCGATCCAGTGGTTCAGTGGCTAAGATGCTAAGCTTGTCGGTCAGAAAGGTTGGCAATTTGGTGGTTCGAATCCTTACTGCCACGTAACGGAGTGAGCTCCCATTACTTGTCCCAGCTTCTGCCAACCTTCAAAAGCATGTAAAAATGCAAGTAGAAAAATAGAAAAATAGCTTTGGCTCTTCAGCTTTGAAACAGAGATCAGCTCCGCCCCCTGGAATGAATAGCACTGGGATGACAAACCTATGGCACGTGAGGCGTTGCCCTGTCAGCTGGCCAGCATGTGTGCGCGCACTGGCCAGCTGACTTCGGCCTTCTTTGGAGGCCATTTTTCGCCCTCCCCAGGCTCCAGAGGCTTTATAGGAGCTGGGGAGGGTGAAAAGAGCCTCCTCCCCCCCCCAGACCCTCCAGAGGTTTCAGGAACTTCCCTGAGGCCTCTGGAGCGCAAAAAACGACCCCACTGTTTGTCCGTAGCGCCATTTTTCATCCTCCGGAGCCTTCAAGAAAGCCTCCTGAAGGTCCCTGAAGGCACCATAGGGCTAAAACTGGCCCTTTGAGCAAACCGGAAGTCAATTCCTGAACTTCCGGTTTGCCTGAAGCCTCCGGGGGGAGGAGGCTGTTTTCGCCCTCCCCAGGCTCCAGAGGCTTTATAGGAGCCTGGGGAGGGCGAAAAAAGCATGCCAAAAATAGGGGTGAGCACTGATCATGTGCGCATGTGCGCTGGGGTTGTACGCATTGCATTATGGGTGTGGCACACCCATGCATGGCCCCCTGCGCTCCCTCCGTTTTTGGCACGCGAGCCAAAAAAGGTTCGCCATCACTGGAGTAGCACGAATGTGTGAGAGGAACCTTTACCTTATTGTCACCTTCCTCTTTTGCTGCTAAGATTTTTTTTGTTCATTAAAAACTATCTTTGAGCTCTCCTCTCCCCGTTTCAGCACTCCGTGAGTGAAGAGCCATAGACTAAAAGGGGGGGAAGGACTCCAATCAAACGATTTCCACTTATTTTAATCTCTCCCCATTAAAAGTAAACTCTCCCTTGAGTCCCATGGAGCTTTTGGAGGTTTCATAAGTAACTCCAATGTGGTTTTCTTGATGATATAGAAGAGAATTTTGCGCATCCCTGTTTCTGGGCTCTTGTTGCAAGTTTCCCAGTTTTTCAAATATTTTCAAAGTTTTCCCGTTCCAGTTCAGGAATTAACCCAGATTAACCCTGCTTAACCTTTTAAATCAACCAGGATTGCCGAGCTTCGTTTTAGACCCTGCCAAAACTTTTACCTTTCCGACTTCCTGTTGCATTTTTCACATAAGGCGCATTGTTGAGGGTTTTCTATGCACAATAAAGGTAAAAGGTAAAATTCCCTTTGCACATCTGTGCTAGTCGTTCCCGACTCTAGGGGGCGGTGCCCATCTCTGTTTCAAAGCTGAAGAGGCAGCGCTCTCCCAAGACGTCTCCATGGTCATGTGGCTGGCATGACTAAACGGTGAAGGCGCATGGAGTGCTGTTACTTTCCCACCAAAGGTGGTCCCTATTTTTCTATTTGCATTTTTTATGTGCTTTCAAACTGCTAGGTTGGCAGAAGCTGGGACAAGTCACGGGAACTCACTCCATTATGCAGTGCTAGGGATTCGAACCGCAATGCAACTAGCAAATTCTCACATCAAAAACAACGTTAGAAACATTGGCTTTGCTCAGGTTGAACCGGGCAGCTCTTTAGCCTTGGATATCTCTGCTTAGCCCTGTATATAGGATTGCTAGAATCACCAACCAGTCAGACAGAAGTGAATGGATAACCTCCTCCTCCTCCTCATCATCATCGTCTGGCAGTGGAAGAAGAGAGAGAGAGAGGGAGGGAAGGAGAGAGAGGGTGGAGAGGAGAAGGTGAGTTCTATTCCCGCCTTAGCCAGGAAAGCCAACAGGGTGACTTTGGACCAATCACCAGGAGAAGGTGAGTTCTAGTCCTGCTTTAAACCCGAAAGCTGGCTGGGGGCGGGGAGGGGGTGGTGGACTTTGGGCCTTATCCCTCTCTCTCAACCCAATCCACCTTGGAGGGTCATTATGAGGAAGATAGAAGGAAGAGGGAGGATTAGATATATTCACTACCCTGAGTCATTTATAAAAAAAAGTAATATAATAAATTTTTAACAATAAATGAAAACGGAAACCGTCTAGGACAGGCGTCATTCTGCTGTGCGCACCCACCCAACTTATGCTCACCCAAAGTTGAGCACATGATCTAAAAATGCAAATTTGGCCGAGCTCCGGGTCAGTCCCCACATGGGAAGCCGTACAGTGTGAGTGCATCTTGGCAGGCTGCTTGCATAATTCTAATGGAATGTTATCTTAGCTGGAAGAAAGCCATTCCTTCGAAGCGAGTGGGGGTGCTTGGTTACCTGGGGTTTAATTGCCGGGGACACCTGAACTGATTCACTTAGCAACAGCTTGGGGACCACAGGTGGAACAAAACCACAACGGGGCTTTGGGTTGTTACTGGTTTTTCTACCCAGCCAGTAAATCAGTTGCATATGGTCGTTTCCGGGGCTTCGTCAGCACCTGGTTGAGGCTGAAGGCTGAATTGAACGTGCTGGTTTTTATCCTTCAGTCCAGAAAGCAGATCAATACTGTATCAGAGGCACAATCTGCCAAGCGAAGTCTTTAGAAGAATCTCTATTCTACGTCCCACAAATATCTTGAGGTCAGTTTTGGAACTGTGCAAGGATGGACCTTCTCAAGGGCACACCTGGATCGGGAATTTCCTGCTGGGGGGGGGGGGGCTTAACTGGGAACCTTTCCTCTTGGAAGGTGAGGGGGAATAATTCAATTCCCTTTATTACAGTCCTGGACCAGAGATCAGAACAAATAAAAAATAAATATACAATTAAAAATTCTAGCATAAAATGAAAACTAAGAAAACTAAGATCATAGCATCTGGCCCTTTCAATTCCTGGCAAGTAGATGGGGAAGAAATGGAGGTAGTGACAAATTTTATTTTCCTGGCCTCCAAGATCACTGCAAATGGGGACTGTAGCCAAGAAATTAAAAGATGCTTGCTCCTGGGGAGGAAAGCGATGGCAAATCTAGACAGCAGACTAAAAAGCAGAGGCCTCATCCTGCCAACAAAAGTACATATAGCCAAGGCAATGGTTTTCCCAGTTGCAATGGACGGCTGTGAAGGTTGGACCCTAAGGAAGGCTGAGCGCCAAAGAATGGAGGCCTTTGAACTCTGGTGCTGGAGAAGACTCCTACGAGTCCCTTGGACTGCGAGGCCATCCAACCGGTCAGTCCTAAAGGAGATCAACCCTGACTGCTCTTCAGAAGGCCAGATCCTGAAGAGGAAACTCAAAGACTTTGGCCACCGAAGGAAAAAGGAAGGATTCCCTGGAGAAGAGCCTCATGCTGGGAAAGATGGAGGGCAAAAGAAGAAGGGGACAGCAGAGAAGGAGGTGGCTGGATGGAGTCACCGTAGCAGCCGGCGTGAGCTTCAATGGACTCCAGAGGATGGGAGAGGACAGGAAGGCCTGGAGGAATGTTGTCCAGGGGGTGGCAATGGGTCAGACACAACTTCGCAACTAACAACAGCAGTATAAAATAATAAATAACAATGAAATCTACGACCAAATCCAGTCTGTCAATTATACATGGTCTAACTATACTAAAACGACCATCCATAAACTGTGTAGCCCACAGTCAGCCTAATACTACAAGGGAAAGGAATAAGCCGTGCAACGGTGGTGTTGCCACGTAACTCTGGTGGTGGATTAGACGTGTGAGGGGGAATAAAAGTCTCTGAAAGCATTAGAACTCCTTCTTCTTCTTCTTCTTCTTCTTCTTCTTCTTCTTCTTCTTCTTCTTCTTCTTCTTCTTCTTCTTCTTATTATTATTATTATTATTATTATTATTATTACTACTACTACTACTACTACTACTACTACTACTACTACTACTACTATTAGCAAGGCAAGAAGCGGGTCCCCTCTGTTTTTAGAACATGTGCAACCACCTGAAAGAATCATTTTGCAAGAGTCTCCCGCTGAGAGGAACTTTGTGGCTTCCTTTTAGTCACAACCGTTGCTGATTGTGTTTTCCCTCTTTTAACCTGCATTTCGGGAACGACACCAACTCTAATGCTATCAGCGCCGCAAAGGATCCTATGTGTTGCTGCAGATATAAGGCAGCCTGAGACGCATGATTTATGCTCAAATGAGGGTATTTAGGGACGCGGTGGCTGAGTGCCTAAGATGCTGAGCTTTTCGTTCGAAAAGGTCAGTAGTTCAGCAGTTCGAATCCCTAATGCCGCGTAACGGAGTGAGCTCCCGTTCCTTGTCCCACCTTCTGCCAACCTAGCAGTTCGAAAGCACATGAAAAATGCAAGTAGAAAATAGGGACCACCTTTGGTGGGAAGGTAACAGTGTTGAGTCATGCCGGCCACATGACCACGGAGATGTCTGAAATGGAGATATTGTACCCTTCTAAATCTTTGCAATTAATGCCCTTAAATTATTTTATTAAGGTAAAGGTAAAGGTTCCCCACGCACATACGTGTTAGTTGTTCCCGACTCTAAGGGGCGATGCTCATCTCCGTTTCAAAGCCGAAGAGACAGCGCTGTCCGAAGACGTCTCTGTGGTCATGTGGCCGGCATGACTAAACGCCAAAGGCGCACAGAACACTGTTCCCTTCCCACCAAAGGTGGTTCCTATGTTTCTACTTGCATTTTTTACCAGCTTTCAAACTGCTAGGTTGGCAGAAGCTGCGACAAGTAATGGGAGCTCACTCCGTTACGCGGCGCTAGGGATTCAAACTGCCAAACTGCTGACCTTTCTGATCGACAAGCTCAGCATCTTAGCCCCTGAGCCACCGCGTCCCATTATTTTATTATAACATCTTTAACTGTATCAGGTTGAAGAGAGGGGCTATAGTATAAGATTAGCAATTAAGAGTCACTAAGTGAATGGTTACAAATCGAGGACTATCTGCACCCTTCTAGATCCTTGCAATTAACACCCACGAATTATTTTATTGTAACACCTTATAAGTGTGGCAGGCCAAGGAAAGCAGTTGCAGAATAAGATAGAACAACTAAGAGGCACTGAGTGAAGGGTGGTAAATTGAGGAACGCCTGTGTACAACTCCCGTGTCATTTTCATCAGGGAAACCCCCGGTTGCTCCGGCTTTTCTTTGTGTGTCCGTTGTGGCTGTGACAGAGCCACGAAGGTGCAGGGCGAATTATTTTAGCTCATGCTTTAGGCATTCTCCCAGGATCATGTCAGACAGGAAACATCCAGCAGAAAGCTTTCACACACACACACACACACACACAGAGGCAGCACCCGCACACGCACATACCATATTCTCACAGTGAAAAAATGCAAGAATTCCCGGAAGCGGGGGAAATCTTGTCTTTGACCTTCCCCTCCCCTCCCCTCTTTCCAGGAGTGATGGGCTCATAAAGAGTGAGGTCTAAAATGATTTCTAGCATTCCGAACGGTTCCAGAGAGATTTTTTTAAACAAAAAGTCTCCTGGCCATTGTCAGCCTGTTTCCTCTATGTGTAATCATAAAACAAATTTTTTTTTTAAAAAAGTGTAATTCCCTTTCCCCCCAAATGGCCACACGCCTCGCTTTGAAAAGCACCGGAGCCCAAAAAAAAAAAAAAAAAGGCCATAATCTAGTTTGAAAAAAAAGGTTCTTTTCTTTTTTCAAGCGGTAACTGGAATTTCTGGTGTTTTTTTTTTTTTTTAAAGATATTTCCCTTCTCATTTGAGAAGCTTCTTCAGCTCTGACTGGATGGTGGGGAATGGAAGGATTAGACTAAGCAGGGGGTTGGATTAGAAAACCTCTCTTCCAACTCTGTTGTTCTGTTCTGTTCTATTATTCTATTCTATTCTATTCTATTCTATTCTGTTCTGTTCTATTCTATTCTACATTGTATTATTCTCTCTTCTGTTCTGTTCTGATCGATTCTATTCATAATCCTTGCAGACAGTTGATCATTTGCATTCTTTTTAGAGGGTGGTTGAGGCTGCTGGGGGGGGGTTCTCTGTGTCCTCTGGGTCACCTGAGTGGTGCAAATGGGTATGGAACCTTCTAGAAATGAGAAACTTTCTGACAGTGAGAGCCATCAACCCATGGAACAGAAGTTGCCTTCGGAAGTTGTGGGAGCTTCATCACTCTGGAAGCTTTCAAGAAGAGACTAGACTGTCATCTGTCAGAAACGGTGTAGGGTCTGCTGGGTGGGTGGGGGTTGGACTAGATGACCTATAAGGTCCCTTCCAACTCTGTTAATCTGTATTTTCTGTATTTTACAGTACAGGTAGCCCTCGGCTTACGACCAATTGCTGTTCAAAGTTACGAAGAACCTCCCGGGGGGGGGAGGGGGGGCAGGGTACTTACAGCCAGGATTCAAAGTTACGATGACTTCCTCCCCTGCAGTCACATGATCAAACTTCCAGCACTCAGGAACCAGGTTGAATCATGGTTGTTTGCAGAATCCTCCAGGCACACGACTCTTTTTACGACAGTTCTGCAAAAACAAAACAAAACCCAGCATTATAGTTTTCAGAAAAACTGGTCCATAGCAAACCATGGATTTGCTTAACGACCGCCACAAAAAAGGCCATGAAATCAGGTTGGTCACATGGGTGATCTGATTTATGGCGGTCACAAGTGATGACCATGTTGGGCAGGCTCTATGTTGGTTGTAACTCGAGGACTAAATGCAAAATTGGTGGGACGCCTTTTTAATTCCGGACCTAGCCTCTTGGTCCAGTTTTTTCTCTGCTCTCTTAGCCCACCTCCCAAGGCCGTTGCGGGGATAAAAACCCTCTGAGTTACATGAAGAATTTAATTGGGGGAGTGAGGAGCTTGTACTGTGGTCCCTAGTTCGAATCCTTCGATGCTCTTCCAGTCAAAGTCTTAGCAGGGGCATCCAAGGCCTGCAGAAGTACAACACAGAGAATAAAACGACCTCCGTTCCCCCATTCTTTCTCTGGGAAATTATCTTTTTACACGCCAGTCTGGTTCACCAGAATCTGACCCTTAATCAGATTTAAGTCAAACCGAAGACGGGGGGACAAAGCAACTCAGAGCTGGGCTGGTGAGCTGCTCCTTCTGACATTTGGTGACCTGGTGGGTGGAGAAGTTGCGCCGTCTGTTTTTACTTTGCGTGGTGTTTATTTGGTGGTTGCTAAATTCAGGACAGGCAAAGAAAAAGCACACAGCCACATGAATCACCACCCGGGGAAAATTGACGGGAATTGCTCGCTCGGTCCAAGAATTCGGAGCAAGGAAGCGAGAAAGGAGAAAAGGGGAGCCTTCCACTTCTTCCCCACCCAACCCACCCACCTCCCCACTTCCGGAAAAGGGCAGGGGAAGTGGAGAGTGGCAAGGATCCCAGAGAAATCAATGGCACTTAAATGCACTTTACTCTGCCCTGGCCGATGTCCAGAGGGGAGTTAATTATTAATGCCATGTGTAAAATAACTTGCAAGGCAACCCAACCAAGCCCTCCATTAAGGCCAACTGGCCAACAACAACAGGCGGCTTCATCGATCCTCTTGCATAACGCTTTCGACATTGTGTAGGGCAGGCAAAGTTTCATGTCTGAGCACAGGATGAGAAGGCAGGAGGATTCTGGTTGGGGAACAACAGCACATGGGGAAATGCCACGAAGGTCATGAAATGCCTTGTATTTGTAGCAATCATATATGGAAAACATCTTCCTTCCTTCCTTCCTTCCTTCCTTCCTTCCTTCCTTTCTCCCTCTCCTCCCTCCCCCTCCCTCCCTCTCCTTCCTTCTTTCCTCCCTCCCCCTCCTTCCTTCCTTTCTTCCACTCTCCCTCCCTTCATTTCCTCTCCCTCCCTCTCCTCCCCCACCCCATTTTAATTATCCACCTCCTTCCCCCACTTTATCCCAGTGCTGCTTATGTCTTTTGCAAAGCCTCTGGACTTCTAAATCAAGTTATGGGTTGTGTTATCCTGGGAAACGGACCAGAGTCCTTTCCCCTTTGCCAAGACATTATTAGCACCCAGCTCCCTGTTTTAATCAGTACAGCAAATCACAAGGTAAGCCCACCTCCTGAATCTGGTAGAGAGAGAGAGAGAGGGGAGACCTCTCTGACATCTCTTTGGAAATGACAGTGTCCTATTTCATTCCTAGAAACCCCTTTCTCCTACAGTTCGCCCTTCAGGGTTTGTGTGGCATCATTTTGTCTCTCTGTCTCTCTCTCTCTCTCTCCTCTTTCCAGCCACGATCCAGTGAAATCCTATTGAACTGACCTATTTTTCCCCCTAAAGGACAAGTGAACTGTGAAGAATATTCAACCTCAATTTCTGCAAATACTCGTAATTATTTGTTCGCGGTGCTGTGAATTTTTAAAATTTCTTTTGCCAAGGCTTTTTCTTCTTCTTCACGCAATTCTTGTATTGTTCGTTTCACTATTTCATATTTTGTTTTATATTCGTGGCTAACATTGTTTTGTGAAATTTTGGGGGACCCAAAGATGTACACAAATGTTTTAAACAAATAGTGGCTTTGTTCACGCAAGGACCGATACTCAATTCTTAGACCCCCAAATTAAATTGAATAATTCATGATCATTTAAGATGGGAAATGCAGGTGAACATTGAACCCTTATTTCCTACACAATTTGAATATTTGCAAGAAAGCAAACCTTAATCGTTCTTTGAAAGGTTACTGGGTTCAGCACCATAAGAAAAAGAAAGCTCACAGCTTTTATAGACCCATGTGGTTAACTTTGCACATCCAATTCCAGGCCCAAGGAGATCTGTAGAGGATTCCATGCACAGACCCACATTTTTTTCATAGGTACCATATTCCTGTCCCCAAATGAAAGAAAACCCCAGATTGCCCTGCCTGTTGGAATCTTAAATAAGGGCTCTCATCTGCTTTGTTTTAAGCATCCCCCCCCCCCGGTGAAACCGGGGGCTAAAGTATCTCGGGCAAAGAGATTTTAATATCTCCCAAGGAATCACGCTTATTGAAGGGGACAGCCTATAAATTAGTGCTTAAGTTGAAATCAATTTCTAAATAATACGCATCCCTCAAAGACAGATTGTTTGGTTTGGCAGGGGCCTTGTATCAAAACTTTAATTAGAGCCCCCTTTAAAAAATAAAACCTGTCATAAGTTATATCGCTAATTGACTTGACCCGCATGGAAGGCGACTCGGCTGACCAAAGGAGATTATTCCGTCTGCTCCGGCTGTAGGGAAACGGGTACTTTGATGAAAAGAAGGACTAAGGGTGACGTGATAGCACTCTTCCGATATCTCAGGGGCTCCCCAAAAAAGCGGGAGTCAAGCTATTCTCCAAAGCACCTGAAGAGCAGGACAAGAAACAATGGATGGTAGCTAATCAAGGAAAGAAGCAACTTAGAACTAAGGAGAAATTTTCTGACAGTTAGAACAATTACTTCTTTGTAATTCTTTGATGCTCATGTACCTTGCATTCAATGAGTTGACCCTGTCAAGAAAACCACTGTGCCTGCCTTTGGCATCAGCTCAAGAAGAAGCTGTGCTCCCGTTTCACAAAAACCACAATAGAAATAAAACAACCTGGGTCTGAGAGGAAGAGAGGGCAGATCCTATCTCGGAATGAGAATTCAAGCAGATGTCAAGAAGAAGAAGGAGAAGGAGGAGGAGGAGGAGGAGGACGAAGAAGAAGAAGACCTGGAAGGAACTTCCTCAAGACTTTTGAGAGTGACTATACTTAGGCTAAAAGGGATGCGATGGGAACCTTTACCTTAACCTATACTTAGGCTGGATAATATTTATGCAGGATTAGATGTCTCCATTATCTAGCAGTGTAAAGCAGCTTTACTTGAACTTTTATGGCTAGGCTGGGTAATCTGAAGCTCCAGAGACAAGTTCAGATCACAAATGAAAAAAGGAACAAGAAGAAGAAGAGGAGGAGGAGGAGAAACAACGTTTCCTTGTTGCTAGCTTTATGATCTAAAATAGGCATCATACAAGAAAAAAAAGAATGAAGGGGCAAAGGAAATTGAAGTGTCTATTGATCTTAGAATAATCTCGGGAGAATGAATTGGCTTGAGGCACAAATGACACTCTCACCTTCAGTGTCAATGTCACTTGGACCCCAACGCCCCTGAGAAAATACCCATAAGAATATGTTCTCCACGTCTTGTGACTTCCTTGCGGTTCAGTGGTCCTGAAATACCCCTCCAACTTTGGGGGCTCCCCTCTTTCACGGCGTTGCTAACACCCCCACAGATGCCCACTCCATCCTGCTCCAAGCTTCAACAGCTTCACCTGCTTAGTTGTTGTGGATTTCCAGTCTCCGAATTTCTCTCCGCCTCCCACACCCTGAAGGGCCTCGTGGGACAAGAGGAGGTTGAGGAGCACCAGACGTTCACAGGCACTGAGGTAAGAGCAAAGGAACAGATCCCAGCTTTAAGTCCAAGGAAGCTCTGGCTTCACAACATCTCTCCAACAGGGAAAGAGAGAAAAAATTGGTTTGGCAAAACAGGGAAATCTGTGAAAGGGCTGCACAAAGTTGGATTCATCTGCAAGCTCAGCAGATGTTCGAGCCATGAATGGAGGGATTGATTTCCACGCATTTCAGGGGTGCAAATGCCAATCCCATCCAGCGTCTTTGAAGGAGCGCAAGAGAACGTTGAGATTGGGTACCAGAAATATCTCCCGAGTGATCTCATTTTCTAAATCTAAATATAGATGGGCTTCTTGCGTTTCCTCGCTTTGTTCAGTAGCCTTTCTGATGGGGGGAAGGGGGGAGAAATCCCTCCAGATTTGTAATCATTGCCTTATTTTATTGCTGCTTGCATTGCTTCAGAAGTGGACATTTAAGCTTAATTAAACTTAATCTCTTGTCAACCACTTTCCTGGACCAAAGGTGGATCAGAGACATTTCAAACATAAATAAAGGACCATCTCATTTTTCTAAAGGGTCTCCTGCTTGAGCAGAGGGTTGGACTAGAAGACCTCCAAGGTCCTTTCCAACTCTTCTGTTATTCTGTATGCATTTTTCCCCAAGTCACATTTTAGTTTATGTATACATTTTTTCTTCAAATACACACAGGTGCCTGGCAAACAGCGCATTGTCTGAGTCACTTTAGATCCGCAAAGTATTAATAATCATTCTGAGATTAATAATAGTTTTTAAAATAATAACAGTAATAATAATCATCAATGTACTTTATAGACAATACTAATAACAACAATAATAATACTATTCATCTCATAATAATCTTTCAGCTTCTACCATTTGCGTCTACATGGCAATTATAATATATTGTGTAACGATGTATGTGGCAATATTCTGTACGTATTCTGAATCCCTGCTGCTTGAGCACAGAATAGCTGCCCCCCCTCCCCAGTCCTGTTTATTCTAGGTTTTCTTTCTGTTCTGTTCTTTGCTTTCTCTACGGCCGAGGGTTTATAAAGTTCTGCCATTGTGTGCGCGTGTTGTCGGTGTCTGTTTAAAGAGTAGAGAGCTGGCAGAAAGGGACACCTTGATCTCTTGGAGTTGATGGATCTGGTCGGACGCCAGCCGTCCCCGTAGGGTGGAACCTGGTAGAGGAATAAAGAAGGCAGGTTGGGCAGGAAGGGAAACATTAAACGTCCTCTCTGCTAATCTTCTACAAAGTGTGTACTCCCACAGAGGAAATATCTGCTAAAGGCATTCAGAGGAAGCTGAGTGAGCGATGCAGATTAAATCTTCGAGAAGGACAACGCTGGCTTGGAATAAAAGCATTTCCAATGGAAAAGCCAATCAGAAAGGACTCTCTCTTTGATCTTGTGGATCAGGTCCGGAGAACCTCAAAGAAGGAGGCTAAGTGAGCAGGAGAAACGAAGGGCAGCTTCTCTTTGGCATCAAGCTGGGGGTGAGATGTGGATCCCTGCTCCATCCATCCAAGTTTAATAAATTATTAGTATTTAAGTACTATTAAACAGCCATACCTTCTGGAAAGAGCCTATGAGGAGTTTTGGAGGCTTGGCCATGTTATCTTGACCATGTTTACTTGAGAATTTACGTGTCACCAAGTTCAATTGGTTCCATTCCTAAAAAGGTAATTTACAACTTCCGTGAAGGTGTTTGGGTCATTGCTGAGAAGGGAAGGCTGTAAGAGGCTGGCCTCAACTGAGAAGGACCCGGACTGGGGCACTCAGGGCTGTGGTCATTCACTAGCTGCCAAAGAAGCAGTAGCTCAACCTTGACAAACGTTGGCATGCAAAAGATGTGCTTGGCTGAAGATGTCCATCAAAACCCAATGAGGACATTTGAGAAGAAGATACCTTGAGGCGGCAGTTGGACTTCCTTGTTCAGAATTTTTGCATGAAATCCAGCAGCTTTCTCGGTCTTCCTTGAGGGTTGATTTTCGCATTCTACTCTTCTGACTTAGGCTTCCCCAAATCACGAAGCAGACTCCTTGTCCCGACAAAACCCCTTTTCATTCAGCTAATGTGGATTCCTCTCATTCTCATCCAGCAAAAGTCCCGGCAAACAGCCTTTCAAGGGCGAATTTACAACCACAGACCTGATCAGGCTTGGAGAGCTGCCAGGCCGATATCTTCCAAACACAACACTGTACAAGAAAATACTTGGCAAGGAGTCTCTGAGCCTCACAAACAAATGTTCACACTAATTAAGCGAACTAATTGTCTCCTGCAAACTCCCCTCCCCCCTTTCGCTCCTCTTTATTCCCTAAGGGAGGGGCCATTCACCGTCCACCTGTGGCTTTACTCCTGAGTTGGCCCTTGTTCCTTAGTTCCTGGGAAGAGGCTCCAGCTGTTCTTCTGCTCCACTGATGTCTGACTCCGAAGGCAGCTGAGTCTTTTGGAGAAGGGCGGCATATAAATCCAAATAAACAGAAACAGAAACAATCAGCTGATAACTGGCATATGGTCCTGGCCCCCTCCCTGCCTCTGACGCAGAGCCCTCCTCAGAGCCTTCCTCAGACTCCAGGACTGGCCCAGGTTCCTCCTCCCCAACCCTCCTCACTGTCCGAATCTGCTGCCAACTCCTCTGGCCTCTGGTGGGCCACGACACCTACATGCCTTCTTCTTCTTCAGCTTTTCCCATGCTGCCCTCTTCCAGATGTTTTGGACCCTGAAAGTTCCCCTAAATTCTCACACTGGTTGTTCTAGCTCAGATGTTGGAAAATGGAAGGAGAACACATTTCAGGCTGCTATGATGGAGCAAACTTCTATGGTTCTGCGAATATTATAATCCTAGAAGAAACAAGCTGTAAGTCCATGCTCATTTACCTAGAAGACGGCTTCTTGACCTCAGTTGGGTGTTACTTCTACGTAGACATCATCCTAAGAGCTTCTAGTCACCCTGGATGATCCCAGAACTCTTTATGCCAGCCTGATAAGGAAGTCAACACGCTCCTTTTCTCTCTCTCCTTTTCCTTTCCTCCCTTTGTTTATACCTTTATGAACCAGGTGGGAACAACAGCTGGTCCCTTCCCAAGCAGTCCTTTCCCCTGTAGGTTTTGGGAACTCATTTGTTCTGCTTGTTCCTAAGCCCTTAGAGAAAGAAGTTGGCTGAGTAATATTAATAGGCCAGGAAGAGTTGAGTAATTATTTCGTGGTATGGAGGAGGGCCTTTTGAACCCATAAGGTAAAGGTAAAGGTTCCCCTCACACATATGTGCTAGTAGTTCCCGACTCTAGGGGGCGGTGCTCATCTCCGTTTCAAAGCCAAAGAGCCGGCATGACTCAATGCCGAAGGCGCACGGAACGCTGTTACCTTCCCACCAAAGGTGGTCCCTATTTTTCTACTTGCATTTTTACATGCTTTCCAACTGCTAGAATAGGAATAGGAATAAGAATGGCATAGCATAGGTAAAGGAATAGGATTAGGATTAGAAATAGGAATAGAACAGCATAGAATAGAATAGCACAGAATAGCATAGCATAGCATAGATTAAGGAATAGGATTAGGAATAGGAATAGAATAGCATAGAATAGGAGATAGAGAATAGAATAGCATAGCATGGAATAGGTTAAGGAATAGGAATAGGATTAGGAATAGAATAGAATAGAAGAGTTAGAAAGGACCTTGGAGGTCTTCTAGTCCAACCTCCTGCTCAGGCAGGAAACCCTACACCACTTCAGACAAATAGTTATCCAATCTCTTCTGGACTTGGTTGGTAAACAAACCGGAAACAGCCAGGTTCATAAGCATTTTGTTTCTTGTCTCTAATGTGAGTTCTGTTTTGTCTGGATGTTGGCTTTAAAGAGAATGGACTCAGGATTCTTGGTATCCTTCCTTGACTTTGGGAGTATTTTTTAAACGGTAAGTATACAGCAGTTATTTCTATGCATTTATTGATGGTTGATCTGTCTAAATTATCACAGGAATACACACACACACACACACAGACAGACACACACATACAATTTTCCATTTGCTCAACTGTATTTCAGGTGTCCTTGTTTACTATTTTCAGCTTTCTCTTCAGCTTCCCAGCCCTGGAGTATTGTGGAAAGTATTGTTTTTCACCCTGCTCCCAAAGGAACTGTGATGTCCTTGGGGGAGAAAGGGAGGAAACAGATCCAGGGGAAAAAAAGAAAAAGAAGGAAGGGAGGGAGGGAGGAGAAATAAAAAAAGGAAGGAAGGAAGGAAAGAAAAAAGAAAAAGGGAAGGAAAGAAGCAAAGAAAGAAAGGAAGAAAGGAAGGAAGGAAAGAAAGAAAGAAGGAAGGAAGGAAGGAAGGAAGGAAGGAAGGAAGGAAGGAAGGAAAGATCTAGATGTACTTTCTTTTGCAAATGGATCTAAAGTTTTAAAGGTTTAGAAACAAAAAGTGAAAATAATGTTTTCAGAATTGTTGTGTGGATAAAATGAGGGCAGAGGGTGCCCTCCCTTGGCCACCTAACACCAAACTTGGTTATGTAACTAACTAAGCAACAAACCAACAAACCAACCAAACAACCCATGGGGAAGACTAGAGAACCATTGCTGTATTTTAATCATACAACAAACAAACGGAGCATATGTTCAGCCACAACTGATTGACAGCTGCCATAACAGATTGTCAGGTTTAAAGGAGCTGGCCAGTTAACCCGCTGATATAATGAGTTGGATTCCTAGCTATAATTGTCTGTTCTTTCTCATCCTCCCAGGTGTCCCAGCCTCCGAAAGGCAGCAAAACCACTTCTCTCCAATTCTTTAGTCAGGTGTGCACAGGTATGTGTGCGTGTGTGTTTGTGTATATGAATGATAGAAGGATGCAAGTATTCCAGAGGGGGATGTGAATGTGACCATGGATTGGACAGCACTGCAGTCTGGGTTCAAATCCCTAAATTTCGCTTCCAAAACAGCTGGGCAGGAGCCCAGAATTTTGCACGACATAAATGTCATGAAGGATTTGCTCCTTTATATATTATTATTATTATATTTATAAATGATAAAATCCTGCATTTTGCAGCCAGGATGTCTCTGTTGCTGAGTCCAGGCTGATGGTCGTGCTGGAATGGAGAAAACAGGTGCCTGATCTTCCATCTGATTTTTTTTCCTAATCAAATTCCATTTTTTTGATGGGATGCCTTTTGCCACCTTTAAGGTCACTTCAGTCAGTGCCGCGTTAAGGTTTTCCAATCAAACCTTTTAAATGCCAGTCTTGTAACGGCTTTTGAAACATTTCCACAGCTCCCTTGGAGGCTTGTCGTAGGACAAAGGAGATTTTCTCCGTGCGTTGATGGACGATCGTCGGAATAGCCACACAGGGACATTAGAGAGTGGCCTCGGGTCAGCCCATAATGCACAGCCTACGATTTATATTTTGCACCAAAACAAGGGTGGATAATGAATCCAGAGGCGACGGAGGTTCAACCCCAGTGCAAAATAGAGAGATTCCAGATTCCGATGAGTGCAAAGGCACCTCCAAGCGAAGAGCAAAGGGACAAGCCACAAACGACGCAGAGAATGACTCCCTGGCACAACAGAATGGGGAGTTTGAGGTCTCCATCACAGCATCTGGGTGGACGTTATGACTTACTCGGGCTTCACCCAGTTCCCAGGGCAAAAACTTACAGCCATTCATTTAGTGACCTTATGAAGTTACAGCGGCTCCCCAAAAAGGGACATGACCATTTTTCATACTTATGACCTGATACCCAGGGTCAATTGTTCAAAAACCAGACACTTGGGAGGTGGACAATGACTGCGGGGTCTTGAATGCTCTCTGAGATGGGTTGTTTTCTTGCAGATGTTTCATGACCCAGCTAGGTAACATCATCCGTGCTAGAAGGGAGGGGAGAGAAAGAGGAAGAGGAGGAGGAGGAGGAGGACAACTGTGGGGTCCTTGAAGCTCTTTGAGCTTGGTTATTTTCTTGCAGATGCTTCAGGGTCCAATTAGGTAACCTCATCAGTGATAAATTGTGACTTATGTCCTGAGCATGCTTAGGCAAAAAACCTGATTACAATTAATGACAATAACATCAACGAAATAACCATAGTTTTGTTCTTCATGCTGGTTTCAGGAATGGTGAAGAGTTCAGGTTTTTAGATAGATAGATAGAGAAGATATATATATATATATATGCTGGTTTTGTTGTATTCGGGTCTTTTCCCGTGTAAGGTTGAGATTGTCTTTGCAACGTTTCGGCTGGATCTCACCTGCCATCATATCTCTCTCTCTCTCTCTCTCTCTCTCTCTCTCTCTCTCTCTCTCTCTCTCTCTCTCTCTCTCTCTCTCTCTCTCTCTCTCTCTCTCTCTCTCTCTCTCTCTATATATATATATATATATATATATATATATATATATATATATATATATATATAGAGAGAGAGAGAGAGAGAGAGAGAGAGAGAGAGAAGAGAGATGATAGAGACATAGATAGATAGTATTTCTTCCACAGCTACTTTTATTGTAGGCCGGTGAAATAAATGATTCCAAAGGGAACAGCTGGCATCTCTTTTCATAAAAGATTCTCTTTTGGGAGGACTATTTCCAAACAATTTCACACTAGTTCCATTCACAGGACTATAGTTAAGGCTCTGTCAATTCTTCTTAACTTCTTCTTCTTCTTCTTCTTCTTCTTTTACAACTTTTGAGTGGAGCCATAATTAGCTGTGAATTGAAATAGATTCATTCGATGGACTTAATAGGATTTCTCCACTTTCTGAAATATTAATCGAGTTAGGCTTTTCTCGTCCATCATGTAGGGAAATGGGACTAATGAGTTAAACAACACCAGCAAAAAAAAAAAAAAAACCACACAAAAAAACCTTGAACATAATTTAGACATTTTGTGTAAAAATAGCACAATAGTATCAAGGTTAAATTCTTCTTTGACTTTAGAACCGGATCAATTTCTCTTAAGAGATATCAGATAATCTTCTCTTTAAGAAGCAGGGAAGCAAGCCACTTCTCACTAAATAAGAGGCAGTCCTTGATTTACGACCACAATCGAGCCCAAATTTTTGTTGAGATGCTATTATAATTATTGATTAAGTGAGGTTTGCCCCATTTCGCAACCTTTCTCCCCATGGTTGTTAAGTCAATTGCCACAGTGGTTCAGTTAGTCACACGGTCATTAAGTGAGTCTTCCCCACTGACTTTGCTTGTCAGAAGGTCGCAAAAGGGGATCACAGGACCTTGGGACACTGCACCATCCTAAGTACATGTCAGTTGCCAAGCTTTATGGATTTTGATCACGTGACCACGGGAAGGCTACAAGAGTCGTAAGTGGGAAAAACCAATCATAAATCACCTTTTTTTTCAATGCCGTTGTAACTGTGAATGGTTGCTAAATCAAAGTTTGTAAAATCAAGGTTTACCTGTGGGAGGGGAACACCCAAACCAAATTGGCAAAATGTATTATTGAATGGAAAAATATTTGGATTTCTGTACACCTGTTCAAAGGTGGGATTCAGCAGGTTCTGACCAGTTCTGGAGAAGCAGAAGCGGAAAGTTTGAGTAGTCTGGAGAACTGGTAAATATCGCCTCTGACTGTCTCCCCTCCCCCATCTATCCTCTGCCTCCCGAGTCCCAGCTGATCGAAAGGAAACGAAGATTTTGCATTACCCTTTCCCTGCCACGCCCATAGAACTGGTAGTAAAAAAGTTTGAATCCCACCACATCACCCGGTGCAAACTTAAAGGCCACCTCATGATCGGGGGAATGTATTATCTCTGCTTCCGTGTAAGATTCTTTAAAAAAAAATCTTAAATCTTCTCTTTATCATTTTTATTCTTCTTTTACTTTGATGCACTAGGTCAGCCATATCTGCAGGGGTGGAAAAAGGATTTAATTGCTTTTCTACTTTCATCTCAGGGTGACCAGACCATTAATAATGCACTAGAAGCCGCGAAGAAATTTGTGTTAGATTAGCGATTAATTGATATTTGGAAAGATTTCAATCCACATTGGAGGAAGATGACACACGACAGACTTAATTCTTTTAGCTTCTACTTAATTATTTTTTAAAATGGTAAATGGTCATACTTTCTTGGGGGGGAGGCGAAGGGAGTTTGATAAAAGTCCCCCTTTTGTCCCATTCAGCCCCCTAAAAATAAGGTGACTGCTCTGAAGCTGATGAATTTACCCCAAAGAAGCACAAGAAAACTTGAAAATTGGAAGGACAGAAGAATATCTGTTCACTTTTCCCCCAGGAGCTCAAAGTAGCCTGAATGGAAATCTCCCATCATTTTATCCCCATTTTAACAGCAGCATGGTATCTAATTCAGCATCTTCGTCTTTGTCTAGTATCCCAGGAGCTTTTATGTCCATCCAAAAACAAGTCTAATTAGAAACCTAAAATAAATCTAAATCAAAAATTAGAAGGGAAGACCGTCTATAGGTCTGCACAGTTGCTGTTACTTTTCATCAGCAAACCTAGTTTAATTCAGTGTTGAGGGTAAAAAGAAATTATGCACGTCATTAATTGACTAGTAGTAAGATGTTACCAGTTCATCTTTCCAATTCCCCAATTTCTGGGACAATTTTTAAAAATATAATTGCCTTGCCTCCCTCCCTCCCTCCCTCTGTTCCTGCCCCCCTCCCTTCTATGGAGGTTACAGATGCCACTATTGGACTCTGATCTCATCCTGCAAAATTATCCCCATGTTCTTATATGTTTGAAGGAGAAAATAACAGCTTCTTTTCTATAGCTGATTCAAGCAATGGAAGACTAACAGGTCAACCCTCCCTCTTTCCTTCCCTCTCTTTCCTTTCCTTTCCTTTCCTTTCCTTTCCTTTCCTTTCCTTCCTTCCTTCCTTCCTTCCTCCCACTCCTGAGCTCTCCTCTACCCCCTCCTCTTTTTCAAAGACTACATAGAACCAAGAGATAGAATCAAGATCACATGAAGTGTTAATACCACTTATAAGGCCTTGGTGAGGCCACACTTGGAATACGGCATTCAGTTTTGGTTACCACGATATAGAAAAGATGTTGAGACTCTGGAAAGAGTGCAGAGAAGAGCAACAAAGAAGATTAGGGGACTGGAGGCCAAAACATATGAAGAATGGCTGCAGGAACTGGGTATGTCTAGTTTAATGGAAAGAAGGACCAGGGGAGACATGATAGCAGTCTTCCAATATCTCAGGGCTGCCACAAAGAAGAGGGAGTCAAACTATTCTCCAAGGCACCTGAGGGTAAAACAAGAAGCAAGGATGGAAACTAATCAAGGAGAGAAGCAACTTAGAACTAGGAGAAATTTTCTGACAGTTAGAACAATTGATCAGTGGAACAACTTGCCTCCAAAAGTTGTGAATGCTCCAACACTGGAAGTCTTTAAGAAGGGACTGGATAACCATTTGTCTGAAGTGGTGTAGTCCTGCCTAAGCAGGGGGTTGGACTAGAAGACCTCCAAGGTCCTTCCAACTCTGCTATTCCCCTCTTTCTCCAAAATGGAAACAGTTCACGTGAAGCTGAACTGCCAAAGAAAAGGAACCACTGTGGCTCCTAAGTGGATAAAATACATCCCCTCCTGCCCAGCTCTGGCTTAGCCATCTGGCTGAGGAACACATCTCTACCTCCTTAGCTCTGTGGCCCTGCCGACCCCCGACCCTGGACTCTTAAAAATTGTGAATGAAGTTGCTTTGCAGGTGAAGCTGCTGTTAACTCGTAAGTGGCTACAGTCGTGTGTCTTTTAATGATAAGTGTTTGAAGTTCAGAGGAATGGAATGATGTAGGGAGCTTCTAAGGAGAAACAATTTGGATGTGTTTCAAGTCTGCAGCACGTAAAAGAGAGAGAGAGAGAGAGAGAAAGAGGGGGGGGCGGAAGAGAGATTAGTAGGGTATCCTTAAAAATGCAAGTGGCCTCCCCCATTTAGTTATTAAAACGTCAAAGGAAACTTAGACTCCCGTTTTGCATGAATAGGGGGACAAGGAGCTGTGGGGGATACTGATAGTCCATTTCATGAGCCTGAGGTCCCCCAAACTCATTCAAGGCAAGAAAAAAGATTTGGGTTTCTGAGGGATGATGGCAGACCGAACTCTTGGCCCAAACTAGACATGATGCGCAGAACTTCAGGTTCCTTCCTTGCACAGCCGTCTTTTCCAAACATGGAGTCAAGGTGCCTGTCTTTGAGTTCCCAGTGGGAGAATTGCCGGGGCCTCATCAGGTGCCTGGGGCTGTTGGCAGGGGTGGGATTCAGCCAGTTCTGACCGGTTCGGATGAATCAGTTCGCGCCCGACAATCAGGTTCGCTGCGTGTTTTGTGTGCAGGCATGTTTCGTGTTTTGCGTGCGTGAAACACGCGATGACCAAACCGGTTGTTAAACCAGTGGCTCTTGGGTCTCCTTGTTCCTCAGAAAGGAAGGACCTGGGTGAAGAAAGTTGTCTTTGGAGTTGGAAAAGGAGCCAAGAGGGGGCCACTCCCTCTTGGCTTCCCGCTGCCCCACAGCTGTGCCTCCCCACTCACTCGCTTGTGAGGGGGCTCAGTTTGGCATCTGATGGGAAAAACAACGGACGGGGTCCTCTGCTTTGGAGCAGGTCACCCACAGTGAGGAACTCCTGGTGGTCCTTGACTGAGGAGCATAACAGAGCCTGCCCATCGTGGTTGTGAACTGCAATGGTCCCAAAATGGGTGGGTTATGTCAGTGACCCGATTTTACGACCTGCGGTCATTCTTCAGCAAATGCCACCGTCGTTAAGGGAAACGCTGGTTTGCTGTTAAATTGAGAGTCAGGTGGTTAAGGCACCAAGCTAGAAAGTGGGAGATTGTGAGTTCTAGTTCTTTTAGGCATGAAAGGCAGCAGAGTGATTTTGGGCCAATCACCAGGAGACGGTGAGTTCTAGTCCGGCCTTAGGCATGAAAGTTGTCTGGGTGATTTTGGGCCAATCACCAGGAGACCAATGGTGGGTTATGGATTCTGTTCTAACTGGTACGGTTGGAATGGCCCCGGCATCACCCACATGGATGTGTGTGGCGCACGGATGCATCGTACTTGCCTGCGACACTTCCACAAGCCTCCGCGACACGCCAGCTGCCGTATGAGCCATGCGCATGCGCGGAAGTGCCAAAGGGTTAAAGGACAGGTAAGGAGCTGAGATGGGCGGGCCTCCGGAGCACCATATCGGAACGGTACCTGGTGCTTCGGGCAGGCTCCGGTACGCCCGTCCTGGGGCGTTTCTTCTGCAACCCACCACTGCAGGAAACGTTCTAGTCCTTCCTTAGACCTGGATCCTGTCTGGGTGACCTTGGGCTCGTCTCTCTCTGTCAGCCCATCCCACCTCACAAGGTTGTTGAGGTGAGGAAAACAGGGAAAGGGATTGTGTTGGATTTGTGTTCCCTGCCTTGCGTTGTTTGAGAAAACAATAAAAGCAGAAGACAAACAAACAGTCTGATGGGCCAAGAGTGGCCTTCTGTTCATTGCTGATAAATCACCGACTCCAGAGATCAATCAGGGATCTTTCTCTACCCCATTTCTCAGACCCAAGATAAAGGATGGCAAATACAGATCCAACTGCCTGTTTTTACCCTTTTGCTTATCCATATTGCCCATTTCTTCTTCTTCTTCTTTGGTAGACGATTAGCATCGCTCATCCATATGGGCATTTGGGGAAAGGTTTAAATGCTGTTTTTATCGGCCATCTATTTTGCTAAGGTTTCCTAGTTTGGTTCTTTTAATCGGCCAGTCTTGCCCATACTTTTTTAAAAAACCCCTTTGTTGATTTATCGGCTCGGACTGATTAATTAAAATAAAGCATGGAGTGGAGTAAACTTGTAATGGAGCCACCATGGGGCAGTTTCCTTTCCTCTTAATTAAAACGGGGACGGGAGAAATTATATTTTTGGTGGTAGATCTTTCAAAAGGGATCATTTCCAACTTTAGGCCAAAGGCCCAAGCAGATCCTGTTATCACAGTCCTTGAATAAGAAGGAAGGAAAGAAGGGAGGAAGGGAGGGAGGGCAATGTCACTTAGACTTATATACCTCTTCACAGTGGTTTACAGCCCTCTCTAAGCTGTTTACAGAGTCAGCATCTTGCCCCCAACAAAGAAGATTGAGCCAACCTCGGGCCGGTCAGGATCGAACTCCTGGCAGTGGGCCATGAGTCAGCCTGCAGTACTGCATTCTAACCACTGCAGCTCTTATCAGATGGCTTCTGAAAAACAAAATCCATGGAGGAACCTGCATTCAGCTCATAACTACGCAATTCACTTAATTGCTGCAATTTACTTAACAACCGCAGCAAAAAAAAAAGGTTATAAACTCAGGTGTGACTCACTTAATAACCACTTTGCTTAACAACCAATTCTCATCCCAGTTGTGATGGTAATTTGAGGATTACCTGGAAAAAGACAGGAGTTGAGCAGTTTTCTGGACCAAAGGAACAAGAAAGACCCCAAATGCCTTGTCATGTTTCAAAATTATTGTTGAGGATGCGCGAGACTGGATTCACGAACCAGAGAACAGATCCCGTGGTTTAAAGCAACAGTCACCAACTGATGGTCTGTGAGAAAATTTTGGTGTTCCGCAGAAAAATTATTTGCATTTTTTAATATTGCACTAAATCAGGAGTCCTCAAATTACGCCCCCCGGGACGGATACGTGCAATGTGTTGCTGCAGAGAGTCTCCCCCTTCGGGGTCTTTTTGTGCAGGTCGGAGGGGGGGCAGAAATTCTGACTTGGGGTCTGCTTCAGCCTCCTGGTGGGGGGCTTTGGGCGAAGGCTGGAGGGAAGAGCCACTGGTGGCAAAGAGCCGGAGGGCCTCGTTCCAGTGGGACTGCATCATGGCCTGGAACTGGCTGACCATCTCAGCCCAGTGAGCCTCCAAGCGCCGGTCCCTGGCCTTGCTCCTAGTCCTCAGTGAGGTGCTTCTGCTGAGCCTCCTTCTTGGCCAGATCCAATTTGAACGGAGCTGTTTTGCCAACTCTTTTCTCCTGGTGGCTGCTTAGTTTCAACAACTGCTTCCTGTTGGGGCCCTCAGGAGCCCGGGTGGGCAGCAGAGGAGTGGCTGGCAGGGGAGGGGCACGTAGAGGCTGGCGAGGAGTGACATCGAGTTAGCCACGCCTACCCAGTCACATGCCCACCTAGCCACGCCCCTCCAGCCGGTCATTAGGCAGATCATCTTAGTGGTCCACGGGATTTAAAATGATGGATTTAGTGGTCCCTGAGGTCCGAAAGTGGTTTAAATGACCACTTTCAAAAATGTCTGAGTTTTTTTTAAAAAAATATTTTTTGGGGGGAGGGATGACTTAATTGATATCACTCCCTGTGGCTGGAGGTCAGAGGAGATGCTAAACTTCCAAGCCCCGCGTGATCTTAATGCACCCCCGTTTTAATGAGGGTTACGGCCATGACTGTTTCAGTGGCAGAAAGCTTTCAAAAGCTCCCAGTGCAGAAAGCAGGAGAAACTTCTCCTAAATCATGAGACCATAATGGGTGCATCGAGCGACTTAGCCTTTTAAATGAAAATATTCATGTCCGCAGTGGATCCCTCTGCAAATTGTCAGGAGCTGAGAATGATTGAAGGGGGAGGGGGAGAGGGGGGAGGCTAATGTTTTATTATTATTTTGGTTAGCCACGATGTGCGGTAATTGGCCCCCAGTATCAAAGAACAGATGGAAGGCTCCGGCAGTCCCCTTTAGACGGAAGGTTACTTGCTTTTCTTGAGGTGAGATACAAAAATGTGATTACATAGCAATCTCTAATTTGCTGCTCTTTGAGACAACCTAGCAAGTGGTTTTGTGCTGCGGTTCGACATTTGCATTTCTTTAATTTGCATTTTTTAATTTCCCAGCGCACAACTCCACACCTCACACCAGCATCCCTCCTGGGAAGGGAGAGAATATTTTTCACTAGGAATGATACTATTTCTTTTCTACTTATTCATTCCTCCCTCCCCCCCCCCCCCCATCCATACACACACACACACACACATCGCTTGCAAGTTTGTCTAGCCAATATAGAACCGGTTTGTGACTTTGGCCTGTGAGGTTCTGGCCTTTATGAGACAGGCAAGAGAAATGTGTCACCAGCAGACTCTGGAAGTCTAAGTGGGGCACATGACCTTCTGGAATGACTCCAAATAGGGCAAACTAATAGAATGACAGAGTTGGAAGGGACCTTGGAGGTCTTCTAGCCCAACCTCCTGTTCAAGCAGTTCAGTCAAATGGCTGTCCAATCTTTTCTTAAAACCCAGAACATCTGGAGGCAAACTGTCCCACTGGTTAATTGTCCTCAGGAAATTTTTCCTTAGTTCTAAATTGCTTATCTACTTGACTAGTTTCCATGCATTGCTGCTCCTCAACTGCAGAAGATTAAAATGTCTGGCATTGTCCCGGGATTGTACGAATGGCGAGAGTGGCGGAGTGGGAGTGAGTAATGGTTTAAACAAGCATTATTTTAAAGAAAGACCACCTCCGGTTTTGTGGGCGGATAAGAAATCGTGGCATGTTTTGAATGGATGCCCAGTCAACAATGTTTGTGAGTTGTCGGAGTGAAGCCCAGGGGTCTCTTTGGAGGAAGGTACCCATCATCTCAAGATGATGGAACCAGCCAGTTCCAGATCATTCAAGGTTTCTCAGAACCTCACAGTTGTTCTCCCGAATTCGCGCAAGTCAAACGGGGGTCAGAAGGACATCTCCTGAGTGCTCCTGAGAACTGCCTACTTCCTAATTTGAGAATAAATCACACGGAATAAGAATGCAAAGTCATAAAACGTAATCAGATTGGCAGCTTACCCAGGGTTTATAAGAGAGACGGAGGCTATTTTATACCAAAGCACTCGTGTACTGTGGACGTCCCACCAAAGATAACAAGGTTTCATGGGAAAACGCTGGGGTTTTCTAGCCCTGGATGTGCTTCTGGGATTCAGGATTCCTGACAGCTGCTAGGAGGGAGGGAGAGAGAGAGACTGTTTCCTATCGGCTCTGCAGGGATGCTGAGGGTACAGTCACTGGAATAGGGGGAAGGAGCATCCAGAAAATTATTTCCACAGCCCAAAGCACACTTGCAAGAATGAGGGGATCAACCAGGACAGTGACGGGGAACCTTTTCGGCACCCAGTGCCCAAACCAGAACACACGTGAATGCGTGTGCGTGTGCGTGTACCGGAGCGCCGAAAAACCAGGGCTGAAATCCAGCAGGTTCTGACAGGTTCTGGAGAACCGGTAGCGGAAATTTTGAGTAGTTTGGAGAACCGGCAAATGCCACCTCTGGCTGGCCCCAGAGTGGGGGTGGGGGGAATGGGGATTTTGCAGTATCCTCCCCCTCCCACGCCCACCAATCACACCCACAGAACCGGTAGTAAAAAAAATTGAATTTCACCACTGCTGGAAACCCGAAAACCAGCTGGCTGGTGTGCAGATGCCTGTTTTTTTGCCATTTTTCGGGCCGTTTTCTGGCCCCCTGAGGCCCATGGATGTGCTTGCTGGAAACCAGAAGAGCAGCTGGTGATGGCGCACATGCTCACAAAGAAGGCTCTGTGTGCCACCTTTGGCACGCTTGCCATAGGTTCGCCATCACGGATCTAGGAGCATTGGTGACTGATCCTCAAAATGTCCAGGCCCTGCATGATGTTTACATTCTGCTGAAAAGCTGGAGAAGATTGAAGACACGTTCTTAAGATGCTTCCAAAAATGTGGTGCTGAAAATGTGCCAGAAATTGTAGCCTGAAAGCTAGCTAGGCAACCTGCTTTCCAATATGTCAAGGGAAGGGAAAAGAAGCTCCATTTATTCCATAGGAAAAGTGTTAGAATAATTATAAACGTAATTATGGGACTAGATCAGAACCATCTAATTCTGACGTTTCCTCCTCTCCCTTCTTCTCTCAGCTGTTCTCAGCTTCTCTTATAACGGGTGACTGTCACCTCCCTTTCTCTTCCCTATTGTAACTTCCAAGTCTCAAGCTGGTTGAAGAGTAGCCGATGTTTAAATGATGTAGAAGATCAGAGAAAGATACACAACCTCCTTGTTTGTTTGTTTGTCAAACATGTGCAAGATAACAGTTATAAGCATGAACATGGACATGAACAAAGGAAATGAGTACAAATAAACGGGGACAGTAGGACAGGGGCGGAAGGCCCACTGATGTGCTTATTCACGCATCAGTGGGCCTTCCATCCCTGGGGTAAGGTCCACGGTGGACAGTTTAAGCTGGAAGCTGTGGGGCTTTGAGGATGCAACAACGGAGTCAGGTAGAGCATTCCAGGCGTTGGCCACTCGAGTTTGGAGCAGTTTACCTTGAGTCTGTATCTATTGTTTGCTGGTGTATCATTGAGGTTGAAGCTGAAGTAGTCGTTGACAGGTAGGATGCTGTAGCAGACAATTTTGTGTACTATTCTTAGGTCCGATCGCAGGTGGCTCAGTTCCAGATTATCCAAGCCCAAAATTTCGAGCCTGGTGGCATAAGGGATTGAGCAGAGGAGTGGAGGACTCTTCTCGTGAAATAACTCTGGACCCGCTCAATCGTATTAATGGCCGATATACAGTGTGGATTCCAGGCAGACTAAGTGTATTGGAGAATTGGTCTGGCAAAGGTTTTGTATGCCCTAGTTAGCAGTACAATGTTACCAGAGAAGAAGCAAAATTAGGCTAACCTCTCTTAATGCCTTTTGGGCAATGCTGTTACAGTGAGCTCTGGGGCTTAGATCATTTGAGATGAGTATTCCTAGGTCCTTGACAGCATGAGGGTCGTCTACGAGATCATCAACCTTCTGGACCAAGGATCATACTTGGGTCTTTGAGCAGCCTGTCACTTACAAGGTCACTTTCATTTACTGCAAGTTGAAAAGTCCATACAGTTAGCATGGCCACTCCCCGTGCATTTAATGCCACTCTTCTGTCGCATTCAACATCGCAATTCAGAGCAATTGTTGACTCGGAAGACAAGATGAACTTTGAGATTTCTATGGCCCTGAAGTTGCATATTGACCAGTGTTGGGCAGGAAGAGCTTGCTATTAAAAGATAATTTCTTCTTCAAACTAAGACTCGTTTAACACTTTCTTCAAACAAAAGCACACTAGTCCAAACAAAGGCAAAAAAGATACTTTGAAAGTGATGGGATTGTTTGGCTTTACTAGGAGAAGAGGGATAATCATAATAAAAAGTCCACCGTAGAATCAAACCCAGAACAACACAAAAAATTTATTTCAGAATAATTTCCCCAAAGGTGCTTTTTCCTTGGGTTTTTTCTTGCAAAACATTTCACATCTCATTCAAGAAGCTTCTTCAGTTTTGAAGAAGGCATCAGGACTGAAGCCATCTGAAGTGGAGAAGCTTCTTGGATGAGAAGGGAAACATTTTCAAGGAAAAAACCCCAAGAAAGTCCAATTGCCTTTTGGAAAAAGCACCTTTGGGGAAATGATTCTGAAATGAATTTCTCGTGTTCTTTTGTGTTTGACAATCATGACCTGGGCGGTACAGTACATGTGGTACCTTGCTCAATAGTGATAACTGTAAGGGGGATCTTGGAGCCTTAGTGGACAACCAGCCGTGGGCAGCAGCTGCCAAAAAAGCCAACACAGTTCTAGGCTGCATCAACGGAGCGAGAGAATCAAGATCACGTGAAGGGTTAATACCACTTATAAGGCCTTGGTAAGGCCACACTTGGAATCCGGCATTCAGTTCTGGTCTCCACGATGTAGAAAAGATGTTGAGACTCTGGAAAGAGTGCAGAGAAGAGCAACAAAGAGGATTAAGGGACTGGAGACTAAAACATATGAAGAACCGTTGCAGGAACTGGGTAGGTCTAATTTGATGAAAAGAAGAACTACTTCAGACAAATGGTTCTCCAACATCTTCTTAAAAACTTCCAGTGTTGGGGCATTCACAACTACTGGAGGCCAGTTGTTCCACTGATTAATTGTTCTAACTGTCAGGAAATTTCTCCTTAGTTCTAGGTTGCTTCTCTCCTTGATTAGTTTCCACCCATTGCTTCTTGTCCTGCTTTCTGGTGTTTTGGGAAATAGGTGGAACCCCCCCCTCTTCTTTGAGGCAACCCTTGAGATATCGGAATGCTGCTATCATGTCTCCCCTGGTCCTTCTTTCCATTAAACTAGACCTACCCAGTTCCTGCAACCGTTCTTCATGTGTTTGAGTCTCCAGTCCCCTAATCCTCTTTGTATTTCACCTCCCCTTCCACTAAAACCAGAGTAGGGTCTCTCGTGAACCCAACATTCACTAGGGCACCTTTAACTGCATGCTTGTTGGAGGTTCACAGCCATTAAATCCAGAAGGCTGACTCATGATGGATTACCTTGGGCAACACTTTCCCCAAAGGTTATGCAGTGCACAACTCTACAGAGGCCAAAGAGCATTCTCCGCCTCCTTCTGCAACATTCCCATCAAAACATGTTTATTCTACCTAAAAAGGTCACATTGAGAAAACAAAGAAAGGAAATAAGTACAGTGGGGAAGGGGAAGGGTCTCTCCATGGAAATATTGCCATGATATTTGTCTGATATATCACATCATAAGAATTAGCTGTGGTAAATCTAGGCAGCAGACTAAAAAGCAGAGGCCTCACCCTGCCAACAAAAGTGTGTGTAGTCGTGGCTCTGGTTTTCCCAGTTGCAATGGATGGCTGTGAAGGTTGGACCACAAGGAAGGCTGAGCACCAAAGAATGGAGGCCTTTGAACTCTGGTGCTGGAGAAGACTCCTGCATTGAGTCCCTTGGACTGCAAGGCCATCCGACCGGTCAGTCCTAGAGGAGATCAACCCTGGCTGCTCTTTAGAAGATCATCAACCAGGGAAAGGCTAATTTTCAGCCCTTAAGTTGTGGCGAGCTGGCTGAGATAAGGTAGGCATCCTCCAGATGCCAACTTAAAGGTGAAAAAGTGTTGAGCAGTATCCGGTCCATGGGATGCTCAGTTCTGGCTTACAGGCCCAGCCTGGAAACAGTGAAGGCCCTTGGTGCCTCTGCCAGTGAAAACGGAACCTGCGCAGGCTGCGGGCTGCCTTCCTAAGCTCTGCCTCCACTGGCAGAGGGCTGCAAGAGGCTGTCACGGCCGAAAACGGAGCCTGGATGAGTGACATCGAGCAGGCCACGCCCCCACGCCCCACCCTGAGGTCAAACGCAACCGTGATGCGGCCCTCGATGAAATCGAGTTACACACCCCTGGTGTAGGAGGAGACTGCAGAGCTAATTACTAGGCCCTCTAGAAATGGCATTGGGAGGGGGTGCATCGTTCTAACGTCCCTGGTCGCTGACCTTTGTTTGTTCCCCCAGCGATCTGAAAAAAACAAATCCCTTTTCAGTTCCAGGTAGTCCGCCTGTGGTACCCATCTGCGTGAACGGAAGGATCATACCGCATGGCACTCACTTCTCTTTTGCTGCACTTTCTCTCCCTCCCTCCCTCCCTGCTGTCCTCTTCCCTTGTTCTCAGGAAGATTATTACCCTCCCCAAATGCCAATAAATCCTATTCTGAAGCACTAAAGAAAATGGACTTGTTTGTTTATCCTTGGGCCTGGCCGTTATTGCGGAATATCAAAGTGCCAACTTTGCTCGTCTGCTGCTGCATGGAGTTCAACCTTGACCCACAAGGAAGGCTCTCCGCGAACGGAGAGGGAAGTGAGATAAATCACTCTCTGAGCAAACAAAATTGCCCAGATCTGCTGAGCAGAGTCTTCGGTCACCAAAGCAAATATCGTCGTCGCTTTGGCACACGGTATTTAATGCCCGGTTCAGGAGCTGGAAGGAATTTCTGCAGCCCAGTCAACGTCGTTGCTACCTCTGGAAACGTAGTTAGCCAGCATAAATTCCTTCCGTAATGATTAACAGGCATTTGAACTCCGGGCCTGCTCTGAACTAGGGAATGATGGTCTTGTTAGGATTCTGACAGCCTCAAGAGATCACGAGAGGACAAAATCTCTGCCTCTTTCCCGATAAGTCTGGAAAACTAGTCCACTTTAGGCGGCCTCCCATGTCTGGTGACTAATGATGAATTGGCAGCTTCTGCTGTAATTTGTGTCATTGGCCGATCTCCGGCTATCTCTCCCACGTAGGTCAGCAGCTGTGCTAGTTTTCAGGTGGAGAAAAATTCTCCCCGCCTGCTCCTCCCCTTCCTCTCATTGACCTTCACTGGAAACTGATCTCCCGGGGGTGTCCTTTGAGGGTTTGGGACTACAGATCCCAGAATTCCTAGTTAGCGTGGTGAATGGACTGCCAATTGTAGAAGCAGGTGTCCGCAACATCTGGACAGAGCTGGAGGGAGGAGAGGATTTCAGTGCCTCAGCTGCTCTTCTCAGGTGGAACATGGGTGGATTTAAGGACTGCAACCTTCTGATCTTGGCTCTAAACATTGCTTGAGATGTAAGCAAAACACTCAGTGGGTCTCCACTCCTGGGCCTCTTTGCGGTTGCACTCCTTTGTCGCAATCTGAAAAGAGCTCACATCAGAAGAAGACCTTGTTGGAAGAAACGTCTTTCTGGGTTCAGCTCCAAGTGGGGGGAAAAGGCACTGGAAACATGGAGGCTGCTTGGAAAGATGGTTTAATGGTGGAAAGGATCACATGGCTTGAGGTCCTGAACAGAAAAGGGGCTTCGTCAAATGCTTCCAGATGTTGGACAGGGGGAGATTAAAACTAGATTAGAATTGGCATCACAAGGGGTACAACTAGAATGGTGGTCTTATTTACAGATACAATCAAGGTTTGCACAGGATAGGAAAAAGGAAGGATTTTGCCAAAGACTACACAATATTAGCTAAGCGTCTGATAAAGACAGAAGACAGGTTGATCAAAATTGGGGTACTTAATCGGAAACTAACAATGGCCACGGCTTATAAAGAAAATCTGCACAAGATGTTCTGCAGATGGCATCTCCCCCCAGCACGGCTCTCTAAAATGTTTAAAAAAACACCAGGCACCACATATGTGGTGGACATGCAATGAGGCAAAAAGATACTGGAAAATGATTCAATCATGGTTGGAACAAATGGTGGGAAATCAAATCTTGTTCAAACCAGAATTTTTTCTCCTCGGCATAATACTGGAGAAGTATAAGAAAGATGTGATCTATCTAATTATCCATGTATTAACTGTGGCGCATATAACTTATGCGCAGTATTGGAAAAAAGAAAATACACCATCAGAGTTAGATATATTCAGGAAAATTTTGGCCTGTGCGGAAGCAGATAGGCTCACTCTTGAACGAAAAAATAAAGGGGAATCGGAATACTTTCAAGTCTGGAACAGATATTATTATTGTATAAGACAAGGTGACAAGACTGGAACAAACTGTAAAAAATGTGATTGGATAGAAGGATAGATGATGTATTAAGTAGGCTAATAGTTAATGGATGAGATTATTTGTATATCATGTCATTGTATGATTGTTTATTCAGAGAAATATAATATTCTGTCTTTTCAATATTTCCCAGGATATTTCATTTTTCTAGGAGAGGGGTAGGTGCTAACTTCCTATACCCTAATGTCAAGAACATCTTCACACTTCTGGACTTTCTGGTTTTTCTTTGAAGATGTTTTGCTTCTCATCCAAGAAGCTTCTTCAGCTCTGACTGGATGGTGGGGAAGGGAAGGATTGATACTCCTTGCAGACAGCTGGTCATTTGCATCCTTTTCAGAGGGTCATTGAGGCCTCTTGGGGGCTTATCTGTGTCCTCGGGGTCACCTGAGTGGTGCAAATACCCAGCTGTCTGCAAGGAGTATAAATCCTTCCTTTCCCCACCTTCCAATCAGAGCTGGATTCAAAGAAGAACCAGAAAGTCCAGTTGCCTCTTGAAAAAAGCACCTTTTGGACCAGCATGAAACTGGAACACCTGAGAATCTCCACAGGCTTCTGCTTGATCGTTCAACCATTTTAAAGCTGATAAAAGAAGTTTTCAGGATTTTGTAAGGATTGGAAAATGTAGAGTATTTATTCTCCTCCTCCTCCTCCTCCTCCCCCCCCCCGAAATTGCAACCCTCCTTAAGAGCTTGGCAGCCTCTCTGCAGAAGATGGTGTTAATGATTAATACGAAGCCAGTGGAATTCCGCCGTGAGAGTCTTGCGCCCAAAGACCGAACTGCGTTGCTAAATCAGCAAAGGCAGTTGTCAAGGTAACCTCTATGTAATCTATTTAACTGGCTCCCAAAACACCAATCAAGGTCAGATAACACACTCCAGCACCATATGAATACGCTCATACTGTATAAAGCTTTGTATCCAGACAGCAGGGAGGGAGAAACCTCATTAGAAAGGGAGGAGGGAGGGAGGAGCTCCCTAAATTCGGTTTGGAAAACGTGTTAATTGGCTAGGGGGAGGGGAGGGCCAGGTAGGAGGAAGGGGGGTGGGGATTGCAATCCTAACAGGATGGAAACCTTGGTCTTTCCCCCCTCTTTAAGAGGCAAGCCTGTGTAAATTATTCATTCCGCTTATTGTTTTATTAATGCCCAGACTTGTATTTACATTCTGATGTACAGTAGTAAGCTGGGCTCGTTCATGGCAGTATCCTGTACTACTTAATTGCTGCCTCTCTGAATAATGGGCTTTGAGGAGCATCGCTGCCTCCTTTTCTGACTCTCCCCACCCCCCTCTGGCTGTGGCCACTGGGCGGCTGCACCTTCTCACGGGAGTGGGGAGAACAGGTTAAGTACAGAGGGACGCTTGCTGAAACTGGTGGGATTAAATTAATCCGGCCGTGATTAAACTTGGTGGATGGCAGCATCTAGTGGAACGTGGTTGAGTCCGAGAGCTAAGCAGGCTTGGTGAGAGGTTGCCAGCAGGTGGAAGGGGGGTCCTAAGGAATAGCCTTGTAGGCTAGATTGGGAAGTGTGTTCCCCTTTGAGCTTGGTGGTTTTCTTGTAGACGTTTCATGACCCAAGTAGGTAACATCATCAGTGCTAGAAGGGAGAGGGGTTTCTGGAGAGGAGGAGGACTGTGTGCTCTCTGAACTGGGGGATTTTCTTGCAAACATTTCATGACCCAACTAGGGAACATCATCAGAGCTAGAAGGAAGTTGCGTTCATGGAGAGGAGGATGAGAAGATAGACGAGGAGGAGGAGGAGGAAGAGGAGGAGGAAGATAGGGGTAACTATGGGTGCTCTCCTTGGTGCTGACAAAGCTAAGAAAGTTTGTCGGAGGTTGTCAACAGGTGGACGGGGTATCCTAAGGAATATGTTTGTAAACTAGATTAGGAAATGTGGTGCCCTCGGTGCCCTCTGAGCTTGGTGGTTTTCTTGTAGACGTTACATGACCCAAGTAGGTAATATTTCCAGTGCTAGAAAGGAGTAGGGTTTGCACTCTTTTTATATATAGCCCCTTCTAGCCCCGGTGAGAGCTGCCCCATTCCAGTGGATTTGCACAGGGGAAAGTCCAAGGGAAGATTCTTGTAGTCTTTCAATAGACAAGAATATTTATGGCTTGGAGTTTCATGACCCAACTAGGTAACATGTTCTTGATTAGACTGTTGTCTATGGTTAGCTTGTCTGTCTGAGTTGGTAATTCCATGATTGCCATATTGTTTATGTCTTGATTGCTGGTCTAATATTAACCGGAAGGTTCGAAAACCATCCCAGAAAAGAAAGACCATGAGACTCTGCTTCTATACCAAAAGATGCGTAGACCTGTCCACCAGAAACTTGAAGTTGGCTCGAAGGAGGTGTTACTTTTGGCCAGTAAATTAAATTCAGTCCCAGCCAAACCAATCCCACCTCAAGACCAACATTGATTACTCAGCATTGCTGGGAGCATCTTCAAGGAAAAACAAAACAGTTGATTTTTGAAAAATCAAACGTTTTGGACAATCATGATGATCCATAGACATGTTACTCAGATCCTCTCTACTGCCGTCTGTGACACAATGGCGATTCATTGTTCACAGTGGTCCCTGACCCAAAATCCACAGCTGGATTTTTAATCCTAATTATCCCGTTTGTGTCCCCAGCGCCCCCAGCCCTCCCCCCAAATAATGTCCTCTGGATTATTTATTGTCTTCACGCAGCAATTTTGATACACTTTAACAAGGCCTGACAAGAGTCACTGCAATCTGAATTGATTTTTTTACTCCACGGGTTGCGGTGCATATAAATTAGGATTCTTCCAAGGAGTGAAATTTATGATTAGGCTGGCGCACCAACAGCAAACACACAAAGAACAGCCCTGGGCTGAAAGACCCCGCTTGAGTCATTTGGGGTCTCTTGTTCTCAAATGAAAGAAAACGGGCATTGAGTGCCACAAAGAGCAGAGGGCAATCTAGCCGTTGACGTCAATGCCCACCAAAACTGCCCCATGAATCTCTGGGCATTGCGGGATGGCACAGCTAAAAATTCAACATCCACATGTGAATGTTTGGATGCTCTTTTTTTTTGCTTATTTTTGCCTCCTGTTCTGTCACCACCCCAAGTCCAGGATTTCCATTTCATTGAATGACAAGTGAGTTGGTCACTGCTACACCCACAGCAATCCCTCCAAAATATAAGAATCGAACCTGTGTAAAATGATTGTAGGGACGCACTGGCTTAGTGGCTAAGATGCTGAGCTTATTGATCAGAAAGATCAGCAGTTTGATGGTTGGAATCCCTAGTGCCGCATAACGGAGTGAGCTCCCGTGACTCGTCCCAGCTTCTGCCAACCTAGCAGTTCGAAAGCATGTCAAAAATGCAAGTAGAAAAATAGGAACCACCTTTGGTGGGAAGGGAACAGCGTTCCGTGCGCCTTTGGCATTTAGTCATGCCGGCCACATGACCACAGAGACGTCTTCGGACAGCGCTGGCTCTTCGGCTTTGAAACGGAGATGAGCACTGCCCCCTAGAATCGGGAACGACTAGCACATATGTTCCAGGGGAACCCTTACATTTAAAATGATTGTCTGGCTTAATTCTGATAGAGTTTCTTTTCTTTTTCTTTTTAAATTCATTTTGATTGAAAGTGTTTGACATAATGAAAAAATAAACAAGAACAAAGGTGCAAAAGAAAAATGGAAAAGACAGAAGAAAAATTGCCAGAAAGAAAGAAAGTTTAAAAAAAGAAAAGAAATGTTAAAGAAGCAACTGACTGACTTCATTAGCATTGCAATCCGATATAAATCACGCACCTCATCACTTTATCTCACTCGTACTGTAGCCTCGCTCTGGGTAAGGTCAAGTCAGGTCAGGTAAGGCAGAATGAAAGGTAGCCGAGTTTATCTCATATTTTGAGACTCCAACCCATCATTCCTGCTGTTATTTACACACAGACATAACTTTGGGGCCCTGTTCCTTGGATTTATGAGGAGGGGGCAGGGGCAGTCTTGTCAGGTCCACCAAGACCTAATCAAAATAACCCCCAAACACTCCAGATTAGCACTTTTCCAGCTGATAGAAATCACAGAGAAGGACCAAAAAGTGCTTTTTCAGGAGACAACTGGAATAGGAGGCAACTCTAACAAAATGAAATTCAAGGGTGAAAAAATGGAAGGTTCTACATTTAGGCAAGAAAAACAAAATCCACAGGTACAGTATAGGTGGTACCTGGCTCAATAGTAGTAACTGTGAAAGGGATCTTGGAGTCCTAGTGGACAACCATTTAAATAAGAGCCAGCCGTGTGCAGCAGCTGCCAAAAAAGCCAACACAGTTCTAGGCTGCATCAACAGAGGGATAGAATCAAGGTCAGGTGAAGTGTTAATACCACTTTATAAGGCCTTAGTAAGGCCACACTTGGAATACTGCATTCAGTTCTGGTCGCCACGATGTAGAAAAGATGTGGAGACTCTAGAAAGAGTGCAGAGAAGAGCAACAAAGAGGATTAGGGGACTGGAGGCCAAAACATATGAAGGACGGCTGCAGGAACTGGGTACGTCTAATTTGATGAAAAGAAGGACTAGGGGAGACAGGATAGCAGTCTTCCAATATCTCAGGGGCTGCCACAAAGAAGAGGGGGTCAAGCTATTCTCCAGGGCACCTGAACACAACACAAGAAGCAATGGAAACTCATAAAGGAGTAGAGAAGCAAGGAGACATTTCCTGACGGTGGGAATAATTAATTGGAGAAAAAGCTGGCCTCCAGAAGCTGTGAATGCTCCAACACTGGACATTTTTAAGAAGAGATTGGACAACCGTTTGTTTGAAGTGGTGTGGTGTTTCCTGCCTAAGCAGAGGGTTGGACTAGAAGACCTCCAAGGTGTCTTCCCTATTCTATTCTATTCTATTCTATTCTATTCTATTCTATTCTATTCTATTCTACAGACCCATAGAGAAGAATGTAGAATTGGAAGGAGAACATGGCTGTGATTTTAATGAACCTCCTCAAATGATTCCATTCCGCCTTCCCTAAAATGAAAGAGATGGAGTTGGTTCTTCCTGCAAGTCTTAAAAACTCATATTTACTCTTTCTCTCATCATTGAATGACCAAGCAATGCCTAGATTGGAAAACTGGAAGAGGGAAGCTGAGAAGATCAAGGTTTGAACCTGGAGGAGATTCAACCCTAACTGATCCTTTGGTGCTGAAGGAAGAGGAATTTTTGAGGCTGAAAGCAAGAAATTGTTTGCTTTTTAATTTTTTTGCCCTAAATCTGGATTACCTAACAAAGATTTAAAAGTCTTCTAATCTTTTCCCCAAGCCTTAAGCCAAATTGAATAGCTTTTCTGTTCTTTAAGAAGCATTGAAATGGATTGATCTGTTTCGTGACACCTGTAACCTCCGTTAAGTTCTCTTATTAGAATCTTATAGAGTTACTGTCATGTTTCTACTGTACTGCATGGAATTTTAATTATGCAACACCCATCTGGCCATAAGGAAGGAAGATGGTTTAAATAAACAAACTTATGGTATTATGTCTATAAATTATCCCCAAACAATTAGAGAGCAGTATATAAACCCAATGCAAATAAGTAACCCAATGCAGGGCAATCTGCTAGCTGAACAAATATACAATCCAATAAACAAATCAATAATATTTTATTTTTAGATTTTCATTCCTAAATCTCCCCAGTTCAGCTTTGCACCCCTAAACAATGAGCTGCACTTTTCTAACACAAAAACCACAACGTTGCATTCTCACTCAATTTGGTTGTGTGAGGAGCTGCTCAAAAATTTGCCAACACAACATAATCTAGGCAACTTCCAAACATGTTAAGAGTTTCACACCTTGACGGCACTTTTCATGGATGAAAAAGCCTCTGATTCCCCCAAGCAGGGAAGATTGGCATAAATATTCTCCTTGCCAATCTTTTCAGGGGTGTATGTAATAAACTCTCTTATAATGAAATACACTCAACGGTTGAAATTCCCCTTACCTGTAAGACGATGTATGTGTTTGTAAGCAAGGCGGGATGTGAAATCCATGACCTTTGAAAATTTCACCGCAGGCAGGTTAGTAGCTTATGTTAATTCCATAGGATATGTCAACTGTGGAATAAGCTAATTTGTCACTGTTTTGTTATGACTGGCAGGGGCCCGTTTAGAATAAATCTTAATTTAAATTCAATCGGCAGCGTCTCTGTGGGCGGGTCCATGGGATAAATTAATTCCACACCTGGCAGCGATGGGGAGGAAACCGTTGGCAGTGAGTGGCGGCCGACAAGTCAGTCTGTTGGGCTCAATATTTATTAGTAATGTATGCTAGGTGGCTGGGAGAGTGCGAAAGAGTGGGGTTTGAACCAAAATTACACTCACTAGCTTTGCATGGTGACAATTCTGTACAATTGGCACACACACAGACACACAGACACACACACACAGACACACACACACACACACACACACACATGTATATATTGCTGAAGTCAACTGTTGTTCTGAAATAGGACATCTGGTCATCGTGCCATCGATAAAAGGAAGATATTTATTTAATCGGTTGCTTTGCTCACCGCTTCAGAAAACCAGGGTGAATTATGAGCACTGGCTGTTGTTGTTTGATATGGAACAGAAGAATCCAGTTGGAATAAAGTGTGAAATCTCTGCGAGGAGGTGGATTAGTCACACACTAGGAGTTGTTTCACGGAGCAAAATCTGTTCACTGACTCAATGCAAACTCACACACGGAGGAGAAGGTGGCTTCAGCGTCTTCTTCCTTTCTGATGGAAGTGGACAACCCAGGTCCACTTGGTCTCCCAGTCCTGAAGGTGCCTTTCAAAGGCAACTGGGCTTCATTTTTTTCTTGAAAAAGTTTCGCTTCTCATCCCAGAAGCTTCTTCAGTTCTTTGGAACCGAAGAAGCTTCTTGGATGAGAAGCAAAAACTTTTCAAGGAAAAAATCCCCAAGAAAGTCCAGCATCTTTGAGGCAACCACGACTTGGATGACAACGGAGAATTTCCATAGGCATTTGTCTCCAAACTCTTGAGAAATCTTCTTGAAACTGAGCCGATATTTCTGAGAATCAGTTTCCACAACATTTTCTATGCTGCTCTCTCACCAGTCCCTAGGAAGATTAAGACCACTTAAGGTCATTTCAAGATCGTTTACGTATCACTTAGTATCCGTCCCAGGCTCACTTTGCAATTTGGTGTTTCTCTGTCCTAAGCCAACCTCCTCCAACTTCACCCAACAGATGGACCAGGGCTGCAATTTTCAAAATTCCTCAGCAGTCGAATCAAGAGAGCTGATTTTTTTTAATCACAGCCAAGACTTCAGTTTTTCTAAGCAACAGCTGCACGCTTCTTTTGCGAATGAGTTACTTAGCTGAATTATTTCCTGGCATCGGTTGAGGCTGTTAAGATTTCCTGGACGTTTATTTGGTGCACGTTTGCATGGAGTGTTAATAATAATGAGGCATTCAGACAGAAGAAAGCGGATTATTAACCCTAAAATAGTAATGGGCACCTTAGGACCTGTGTGAGTCCATCTTCGAAAACCTTTTGCAACGCACTGATGAGTCTGAGAATCAGCTCCCGCACTGTCGAAGAGAAAACAACATGAAGGAAGAAGATGTCGCCATCATCAAAACAAGGGACAGATGGAAACTGAATCTCAGAAGCCATGCATTTGTTATCTAGGATGAGGAAGGATTTGCAGAGTGGTTCTATAAATAGGGATTGCTCATAAAACGCAGCACTCAGCCTGGAATTATTTCTATCATGGTTCTTATAAGTACAATCTTTATTGTCGTTGTACTTAAATACAACAAAATTGGTTGTTATAATCTCTATTATATCCACCCAGGCCACTAGGATGGGAAGACAGAGTATGTTACGGGCCCCATTAATTAGGGATATAAAAGGTAAAGATAAAGGTACCCCTTGGACGTATGAGCTAGTCGTTCCCAACTCTAGGGGGCGGTGCTCATCTCCGTTTCAAAGCCGAAGAGCCAGCGCTGTCCGAAGACATCTCCGTGCTCATGTGGCCGGCATGACTAAATGCCGAAGGCGCACGGAACGCTGTTCCCTTCATACCAAATTGGTCCCTATTTTCTCTACTTGCATTTTTAATGTGCTTTCGAATTGCTAGGTTGGCAGAAGCTGGGACAAGTAATGGGAGCTCACTCCTTTATGCGGCGCTAGGGATTCGAACTGCTGAACTGCCAACTTTTCTGATTGACAAGCTCAGAGTCTTAGCCACTCAGCCACCGCGTCCCAAAGAAATTAGGGATAAACACCTCATAATATCACAAAAAGAGTATTCTCTGTGGTGGCCCCTTCTTTTTGCAATATTGTTCTCTTGAGGGCCCTACTTCGTTGATTTTCCATAAGGCTCTGAAATTGTGGTTTTGCCAGTGGGCCTGGGGATCCTGAATGAAAATGGATTGGATTGTGTTGTTGCTGTCATGGGAATGTAGAGTGTGAGTTTTTATTACGCTGTGGATTTTTTAAATGTTGGAAGCCATCCGTTGATATCTACGCATGAGTTGGGCGGCCCTGTAAATTTATTTAATAAATAAAACAATGACTTTCTAACTTTTCATCAATAGAGATTACGGATCTGAACTTTTTGCAATTTTACAAACTGGCACAATTGGTTTCTCACCCTGCCGTGATTGGAAACTGACAATTTTATAGATCAAAATTGCTCTTTTTTCAGGCATCCGATACATTGCTTTTATTCAGTGCCTGCCCATCGTGTCTGAATTATTTTTAAGAAGTTTCTGTTTCATTCTTTCTAATATTTGATTATAAAAGAATGTATGCAAAATCTTTTGGGTCTCAGGGGTAAAAGGAAATATAGTGTGAATAGCAAGCTATTTCAACTCAGAATTTTACTGTAGATTTAATGACCACAAATGCATTAAAGGGTCAGTCTTAACCAACAACAACAATAAAAATCTTTTGTTTGCACTGTGTCCCTGACTTCAATATGATCCCTGTGACTAGGGAGGATGGGGGTCAGAGATGATCCTCGGTGAAGTTGATAAAGTGGTGTTCTTCCAGAGGCCCAGTGTACCATCGATCAAATCCCCTTTTCCTTGGCTTGTCTGTTGACATTCCAATATTACAACAGCAAATCATAATCCTAGCAAAGTAAATAGGCTCCAGGGAGCAGGAGCCGTAAATTGGGCCTGCTTTGATCAAATGAACTCCATCATGAAGCACTCTTAAGTACTGAATGCCATTCACTTTCAGGAAGGAAGGAAGGAAAGGACAGAAGGAGGGAGGGAGGGGGAAAGCAAGCAAGGAATGAAGGAAGGAAAGAAGGAAAGGAGGGAGGGAGGGAGGGAAGGAGAAAGGAAGGAAGGAAGGAGAAAAGCAAGGAAGGAGAAAGGATTAAGAAGAAAAGGGAAAGAAGGAAAGAAGTAAGGAAGGAAAGGACAGATGGTGGGAGGGAGGAAGGGAGGGATAAAAGAAGGAAGGAAGATAGGAAGGAGGAAAGGAAGGAAGGAGAAAGGATTGGGAAAGAAGAAAAAGAAAGGAAGAAAAGGGGAGAGAGGAAGGAAAGAAAGAAGGAAGGAGGAAAGGAAGGAAGGAAGGAGAAAGGATTAGGAAGGAAAGAAGAAAGGAAGGAAGAAAGAAAAAAGATAGGAAAGAAGAAAAAGGAAAGAAGGAAGGGGGAGAGAGGAAGGAAAAAAGATTAGGAAAGAAGGAAAAGGAAGGAAAGGAAGGAAGGAAATATTAAATTTGAAAGAGGTAGGAGGGGTGGATTGGAATGCAGCAAATGAAAACCTGGGACAGGAATAGAGCTTAAGCGAGAGGCTGGGTTTGTAGGCATCCTTAACATTATTTCTTCTTTTGAGTTAGTGCTTTAAAGTTGAGTTGGATCTGCTTAATCAGATCGCCCCATTTACTAGGCCTTGGCCAAATTGTGTTTCTGTCTTGGCAAGCTATTTATATTCACACGGTAAAGTTCAGGTAGTCCTTGAATAACAAAATCCTAACTGAGACTACAACCTTTGTTCTTAAGTTGTTCAGTGAGCCCGATTTTACGACCTGTTTTCTCACGAATTGCTGCGGTTGCTAAGTGAACCACGTATCCTTTAAAAGAATCCGTGCATTTGATCCGAATTCATTCTCGAATCAGATTAGATTCCAGCAAGATATAGATTTGATAAATACATAAATAACATTTTGCCATCTCTGCAATTCCCGCCATCTTCCTCGACCTTCCCTTTCCCAGCCCTCCTTCCCAGAGAACAAGGCGGGTGAGGAGAGCCGCCAGCAGCTCCTCATCCTGCTCTGATCATTCTGTAGGTTTCTGAAACGAGGCGCCTGGGCTGCCGGCTGACCTCCAAAGTCAACCCTGGCAGAAGAGCTTCTCTTTATTTAATGCCTCCGTTCCGGAGAGGGTGGTGGGAAGGACAGGCGGTAACCTTGGATGAAGGCGAAGAGACTTCAGCTGTTTGGCAGGGAGAATCCATCACTGGCTCGCTGCTATCGGCCACCTGGGACTCCGGCTTCTGCCTGCGCTAAGAGTCCCAAAGCGGATGCTTCCCGATGTTGATGAACTACAACTCCCAGCAGCCTGGCCAGTTCTGAGACCTGCTTCCAAAAGGCCTTTTTCACTTTACTCTCCTGCTGCAACCAAAGATTCTTGGTGAATCATCAATTCACTCTCTCTCCCACCCACCCACGCACGCACGTATGTATGTATTTATGTAATTTGTGATAAAAATAATAACTGAATTGGGCAGACAAAAGAGTCCCTTTGATATAGTGGTCAACCAGGAGATGGTGAGTTCTAGTCTCACCGTAGGAGTGAAAGCTGGCTGGGTGACTTAGGGCCAATCACTAGGAGACTGTGAATTCTAGTTCTGCCTTAGGCATGAAATACAGCTGGGTGACTTTGGGCCTATCACTAGGAGACTGTGAATTCTAGTCCTGTCTTAGGCATGAAAGCTGGCTGTGTGACTTTGGGCTGGTCCCTCCCTCCCAGCCCAACCCACCTCGCAGGATTGTTGTTGCTCCATCTTTAATTACTTCGAAAATGTAGGGATCTGTGATGCAGCAACATCTGAAGGGCTAAAGGATCTTTGTGCTTTTCTCCTAGCACTAGGGCCTGCTCCCCCCCCCCCCCGTGGTTTATTGTTTGAGGATGTGCAAAGATAAGAGGTCTCCTTGTCTACAGTTCAGTGAATTTCAGGAGACTCTCCCTCAGTGACAGGGTTATGTCATCGTTGCAAAGATCACATTCCCAGGATTCCCAAACTCTTTCCAACCGCTCCAAGGCCCAGGTGTACGGAAAACGCAGCATACGGTCTTGGTGCTGAAAAAGTAACTTTGGCAAGCATAATTTACTGAGAGTGATTTATGTGACAGCATAAACAAATCATCCTTGTCAAATTCTTCATTGAAAAGAGAGTAAATTGATTACCAGGTCGAGGGCCCCAGAAATTTCTGGAAAAATTGTGTTTTTCATTTGTAAATGTTTCTTGCCATCCAAGAAGGCAGCTACTCACTGCCTTTTTGCCTTTATTTTGGTGAGACTTGGAGATGCTAAAGCCTTTTTTTTATTGTTTTGTTTTGTTTTGTTTTAAAAGGCTTCATGAGTCCCTGGCTCCATCAGCAGGATTTTTCTGCTCATCTCTAAAAATGCTTCTGCAGGGAAGACGAGAATCCTCCAGGGATATGTGTTTTTTTTATTTTATAAATACACAGTAGAGGTCAACACGAAGTCCTCCCAATGAACAAAATATGCTGTGTGTTTTCTAATTCTTTTCACAAGTAGAACATGAAAGAATAATCGGTCGCTTTCAGATGGGTATCATTTCTGCGATGGGAGGCAAGGCAGTCTTTAAAGAGAGAGAGAGAAAAAAGAGAGAGAAAAGGGAGAGAGAGAAGAGAGAGGAGAGAGAGAGGAGAGAAAGAGAAAAGAGAGAAAAGGGAGAGAGAAAGAAGAGAGAGGGGAGAGAGAGGGGAGAGAGAGAGAAAAGTGAGAGGAGAGAAGAGAGAAAAGAGGGAGAGGGGAGACAGAAAGGAGAGAGAGAGAGAGAGAATGAATGAATAATATGAAAAAGAAGATAGGTTTCCCTAACCTTGTGCTCCAGAAGCATTCCATTAAAAATCCCTAAATTCACAGCCGAAAAAACCATCGCTTATGACTCAACACACGGAAGTAGAATAAAGAAGAGAAGAATATTCCAAATTAAGAAATGGATTAGTTGGACTAGGTTATGCCATACATTTAGTTCATAATTTAATTAAGAGGCAGTTAACCCACCTTGTAGCCAAATATGAAGGATGAACCTTGCCTATTTTTCCTCCACTACTTAAGTATTTTAGCAGCCTCCTCCTCCTGGGAATCAAAGCAAACCAGAGTTAAGGACCTTTGGAACTTCTAAAATTAGACAGCCAGGGTGATCTTTGTGATCGATAAATAACAACTCTATTATCTGTGTAATGGTTAACATTCAAGGTATTTGATGGTGTTTGATTAGAAATACGGAGGCCAAAATATAAGTTTAGAGCAAACAACATCGCTAGGAGACATTGGATGATCACACCTTTTACTTCAACTTTGTTGACAAGGAAATGGGACAGTTGCTTTTTTCATACCAAGAGTTCCTAGGGATAGCAATTTTGGGGGGGGAGGACCGATTCAGGGATGGATGGATGGATGGTACTTTAACTTACTAGTGGATTAACTCTTGTGTTCTGACTTAGGCTTCCCCAAACCACAAAGCAGACTCCTTGTCCTGACAAAAAAAAAACACTTTTTAAAATTAAGTTACAGTGAATTTCTCTCATTCACATCCAGCAAAGTCTTTCAAGGGAGGATTTACAGTCACAGAACTTATCCGGCTTGGAGAGCTGCTAAGCCAATATCTGCAAAACTTGGCCAGGAGTCTCGGAGAGTCACGAACCAATTAAGCGAACTAAATTGTCTCCTGCAAACTCCACTTTCCCTTCGCTCCTCTTTTATTTCCTCTGGGAGGGGCCATTCACCGTCCTCCTGTGGCTTTACTCCCGAGTCGGCCCCTGTTCTTTAGCTGTTCTCTTCTCCTGGCAGCTCTGGGCATGCACACACTGGGAACAGGCTCCAGCTGTTCTTCTGCCCCACTGATGTCTGACTCCGAAGGCAGCTGATAACTGTCAGAGGGCCCTAGCCCCTTCTCTGCCTCCAACACAGAGCCCTCATCAGAGCCTTCCCCAGACTCTAGGACTGGCCCAGGTTCCTCCACAGCCTCCTCACTGTTGTCAACTAGGCTGGCCACAAAATCTTGTGTCTTCTTCAGCTGCTTCCCATCAGCCATGATTTGGTCTCTAATAATAGCTTTGTCCAATAGCGATGTTTTCATTAAGATTGAATATGGTTGACTTCCACTCCCATGGAAGGAAACAGTGATCATGTGACTTTGGGATGCTGCAACAACCATAAATACATGACAATTTCCAGGCAAGACCTCCTTGGTGCTCTCTGAGCTTGGCTGTCTTCTTGCAGATGTTTACTGAATCAGACTAAGCAACATCATCAGCTGCCAAGTACTCAAATTTTGATCACATGACTAAGATGCTGATGCCGCGGTCATAAACACGAGGCGAAGTTGTAAATAACTATTTTCAGTGCTGTTGTCATTTTGAACAGGTTGTAAGTGAAGGGCTACATGTGTGAGGCAGTGGGTAGAATGTGGTTTATTTCCTATCGTCACCAAATAGACCTGTCCTTCTGCCATCAAAAGTGGGAAATTCAACCAAAGAGCAGTGTGTCAAACACCCATCAAAAAGGCCAGTATTCAATGACAAGGAGAGGCAGAAAGTTATGCTCTGAGATTTCCACCGAGCTGGATTTTGCACCCCAGCAGTAATGCAGAAAAATGATGCTTGCGATTGGTTATTTATTTTTCCAACGTGCTACCCAGCGGCTCCTCACATTTTTCATCCTAATTAATCCTGACCCTACATTAATTTATGGAAGATAAACATTTGCAATGCAGACAAAATGAGCCAATTTAGAAATGCCAGCAGAGTAAAAGAAAAGAGAGAGAGAGAAAGAGAGAGAGGGAGGGAGGGAGAGAGAGGGAGAGGGAGGGAGGGAGAGAGAGAAAGAGAGAAAGAGAGATAGAGAGGGAGGCAGGGAGAGAGAGGAAGAGGGAGGGAGGGAGAGAGAGAGAGGGAGAAAGAGAGAGAGGGAGAGAGAGAGAAAGAAAGGGAGAGGGAGAGGGAGAGAAGGAGAGAGAGAGAGAGAGAGAGAGAGAGAGAGAGAGAGAGAGAGAGAGAGAGAGCCCTGGCAGATGAAATGTTTAAATTAGCACTCAAAAAGGAGATTTCGTTTCAGTGGTGCACAGAGAGAGGGAAAGAGACAACGGAATAAAAACACAGTCAACAAAACTCCTGAATGTCATTCAAATTATCCAGTGATTATTGGGGGGAAACCCACGGTGGGGAGGGACATTTCTGGAGTGGGCAGAATTGTCAAAACTATGTGAAAAATCCCTCATTCAAATCCTTTTATTTCTTCAGAAAGAAACGTTTGTACTCCCAAAACCTATTACTTCAGTTTTCTGCTAATCCTTTGGATTACGTTGGTGTAGCGGTTAAGGGGCTCGTTTTTAAAAAACAAGAGGTTGGGAGTTCTAGTAGTTCTACTTCAGGCACTAAAGCAGCTGGGTGACTTTGGGCCAATTGCCAGGAGACGGTGAGTTCTAGTCCCACTTTAGGCATGCAAGCTGGCTGGGTGACTTTGGGCCAATTGCCAAGGGACTCTTTGGAAAGCAATGGTTGCATCCTTAGTGTCCTTATGGTTGGGACAGGGAATCCTTGTGGCACGAAAAGCCATTTAGCGAACCTTCACAATTACAACCAACACCCCTTCCCCCAAAAAGCTGCTCATCTTCTGAGCATCCACGTCAGAGAAGCAGAAAGTACAGAATATGGGAAGAGCACGCTGACCTCGTGAAGCTCTCTGGAGCTCACGTTATGGAAGGAGAAGGTAGAACCTGGAGCGTCAGAGCCGGAAGGGACTTTGAAGTCTTCTGCCGCAGTGACCCAAAGGCGGCCCCCATTTTGTCCCATCCATTTGTGCAGCCGCTGGACAAAGCTCTTGGTTTTTTCTTTCCTCAGAGAGGTGTCCATGGTGCTGCAAAAGCTTCTGAAGACTGCAGAGAGCTAATGGGGCTGGTAAAACACAGCAAAACTTTCCCTTGAGTTGTGTGGGGCAGACACAAGCATGGCCGCCATTTTGTGTGCTGGACAACACGATGGCCGCTTCCGGAATTTCCCCAGGCAGCCATGCAGGGAAGCAACCTATTCCAGCCCTCCGGAAGGCCCGTGCTGTGCAGCGCTTGCCAAGACAGCAAAATGCAGCACTTATCCCCTGGGCTGTGTGGCGGTGACACAAACACGGCTGCCATTTTGTGGTTTGGACAAAATGGCTGCCGCTTCTAGACTGCCCCTGGCATCCACCCAGAGAAGGAACTCGTCTCTGCGCTTTGGAAGGCTCCAGAACTCTTCAAAAGCTAAATGGTGGTTCTAGGTACTAGGCCTCCAATGGCCTCCTCCACTGAGGAGGCAAATCAAACTCTGCCAAACGACCCACTTAACAAAACTCACTTAACAACAGACTCGCTTAGAGACACAAATATTGGGCTCATTTGTGGCTTGTAAGTCAAGGACTTCCCTTCCATTGACACCCACCAGATATGTACAGGTAGTCCTTGACTTACGACCACAATTGAGCTTAAAATTTCCATCGCTAAGCGAGACAGTTGTTAAGTGAATTTAGCCCCATTTTACACCCTTTCTTGTCACAGTTGTTAAGTGAATCAGACAGACAGACTGATTAACAGAGCTGGAAGGGACCTTGTAGGTCATCTAGTCCAACCCCCTTCTTCGCCCAAGCAGGAGACCCTACACCGTCACTGCACTTGTTAAATTAGTAACACCGTTGTTAAATGAATCTGGCTTCTCCATCGACTTTGCTTGTTGGAAAGTCACAAAAGGGGATCACGTGACCTTGGGACACTGAGACCGTCATAAATATGAACCAGTTGTCAAGCATCCGAATGCAAATCATATGACCATGGGGATGCTGCAATGGTCATAAATATGAGAAAATGTTCATTAGCTTTTTTTTCCAGTGCCATTGTGACCTGGAACGGTAACTAAATTAACTATTCGAGAATTAGGGAAAAATTAGGTGGCTCAGTGGCTAAGATGCTGAGCTTGTCGATCAGAAAAGGTTGGCAGTTCGGCGGTTCAAATCCCTAGCGCCGCGTAACGGAGTGAGCTCCCGTTCCTTGTCCCAGCTTCTGCCAACCTGGCAGTTCGAAAGCACATAAAAATGCAAGTAGAAAAATAGGGACCAACTTTGGTGGGAAGGGAACAGCGTCCCGTGCGCCTTCAGTGTTGAGTCCTGCCAGCCACATGACCACGGAGACATCTTCAAGACAGCGCTGTCTCTTCGGCTTTGAAACGGAGATGAGCTTCTCCCCCTAGAGTCAGGAACAACTAGCACATATGTGCGAGGGGAACCTTTGCCTTTAAGTTGAGGATTACCTGTCTGTGGGGTAATGTGTGTAAGCATATGTAAAAAATTACGAATATACCCTAAGAACAGGAGCAAATCAAATCTTTTCCATCATGGCGAATGACCTGGGTAATTTAAATTTATGTATTTGTGCCAAGCTATTGTACTGAGTTTGCCATTTAGAGGAGAGATGATTAAAGAGCAGGATGGTTTTTCTTTGCCAGATATGTTTTATATTTTCTAAATGAAACAAGAGATGGGAGGGAAAAAAAACCATCCAAGCGTTTCCGGGACATTTCCACACACACACACACACACACACGGAGCAGAGTGCGTGAATGGTACAGATAAAAAGCCAGGGGAGATTGGACCCCTCCGAGTTCTTTCAAATCCCTGGGTAGGAAGTGAAATTCCTTCCTAATCAGGAATTGTCAAGCATAATGGCTACTTTCCATCCCCACCAAGTCAAAGCTTTCAGCCTGAGACAAGGAGAAATTTCAATTTTCGAGGAGCTGAACGGAGGAGCTCTCCGCATCCGTGGAGGAGATGGGCATTTAATATAGAAGCATTTGGCAGCTTCATCTCCCAAGATACTCCGTCTCCGAGGCTATAAAATAAATCGCTTTAAGGGGAGTTGAACAGAAAGAGGAAAAAACAGAATAAAGGAAAAGAGAAGGGAGAGCAATGGTGTAAAGAACGAAAGGATGGGAACCTCAGCCTTAAGCCTCAGCAAACAGGACCTTCCTTCGTCCTGCATAGCATGAGGTAATCTTCTCAATTATGTCTCATCCAGATCTTTGAACCCTTTTAATAGGAGTGCATTAAGATAAAAAGGGATTTAAAATAGGGTTTTTTTTACAAACAAAGACGTATTTCACGCATACAAAGAACACAGGCAGTCCTCGTTTAGCGATGGCCTCAGTTAGTGAATGCCACCTTTGCCCCTCTTCAGAAGTACAGAGATGACGAAAAAGTAATTTTAAAATCAATCCTCATCTTTATGACCTTTCGCTGGTTTGCAAAGCAAAGGGAAGTTGAAGTAAGATCATCATCACAGTCAAAGTTAGTGGCTGCTTCACTTAATGACCTAATGGCCGGTTGCAATTGTGGTCATTGAAGGATCTCCTATATTATATTTTGATCTAAGGGACTGCTATCAATTTTCTAAAAGACCTGTGCCATTTGAGTGGTCCTCTGGTCGGAAAAATAAGAGCGCACAAACACACAAACACGCACATATTTGTGGTGTCCTGTTATGAGAACATAGTTTTTCAGTGGCCCCAAGAAATCACTTTGTCAAAAGGGCAGGAATGTTTACTATCTGATGGTTACTGTTGTTTTAAAGGGAGGCTGGCCTGTTTTGTGGAATTCCTTGCAACGGCCAGTAGTTACAAGTTGGAGGGGGCGGTCTATAAATTTAATAAAACCTAAACCTAAAACCTAAACAACCCAAAAGATTGCCACTATGCAAACAACCCCTGAGTGGGATAGTTTGTAAACTTCGTCTTCTAAGCAACCTTTTTGTAAACTCAGTGGAAGAAAGACGGCTGGTGAAGCTGACTTTGCAAAACTGACATTCAAGTGTATTTTCCTTCCTTGTTCGTTCTTCCTATTTTGAATTGAGGAAAATAAATAAACCAATATACCCCCCTCCCCCCCCTGCTTATTAAAGGGAAAACGAGGGTTGAAAAATCGAATTCCCCAAAGACTTGAGATGGTCCACCATTAAATGTAAGGTAACTTCTGAGTTCCTAAAATGTTTTAGAAGACATCGGAAAGACCTGGCTGGATTAAACCATGATGTGGTTGATTTGGTCCAGTTCTCCTTTTAGGTTATGGTGTGTTTTTAGCCAATCGTGGTTGATCTAAGATGTGAATCCAGGTCTCTTTTTTTAGGACTAGAAATAACTACTTCAGGGAGTGGGAAAGGAAGGAGGATAAGGATCAGAAGTGCAGCACATACACAAAAAGAGGAGGAAATGGTCACAAAACACAACATTCCAGCTGTGATTTATAATCCTTTGGGGGCTACTTTGACATAGGACATAAAGCTTCTGACCTGTGTGTGTGTGTGTGTGTGTGTGTGTGTATGATTGTGTAAATGAAAAAGGAGAGTTTAGGGATTATCTTCCCTTCTTTGCAATCTGCAATTCTTCCACTTTTCATATCCTCTTTCTTGGTAAGACCACACTTGGAATACAGCATCTAGTGTGGTTGCCATGATATAAAAAAGATGTTAAGACTCTGGAAAGAGAGCAGAGAAGAGCGGCAAAGAGGATTAGGGGAGTGGAGGCTAAAACATACGAAGAACGGTTGCAGAAATTGGGTATGTCTAGCCCGAAGAGAAGAAGGGCTGGAAGTGACATGATAGCAGTGTTCTAACATTTGAGGGGCTGCCACAAAGAAGAGGGGCTCAACCTGTGCTCCAAAGCCCCTGAAGGCAGGACAAGAAACAACGGATGGAAACTCATCAAGGAGAGAAGCAACCTAGAACTAAGGAGAATTTTCCTGACAATGACAACAATTAATCAGTGGAATGACTTGCCTTCAGATGTGAATACTCCAACACTGGAGGTTTTTAAGAAGAGATTGCACAACCATCTGCCAAAAATACTAGGGTTTCCTACTAGGGGTTGGACTAGAAGACCTCCAAGGTCCCTTCCAACTCTGTTATTCTGTTAGGCAGAGGCAGAATGTCCTCTCTCTCCCTCTCCCCCTTTCAAGGAATGGCTCAGCTTCACTTGGAAAAAGGAAAGCTAAAGGTTGTGTTGTTCATTAACAATCACAATGGACTTGTAAGCTGACTGTACAGTACAATCTGTCCTATGAAAATGCTAATGCCTTACCTCTGAAAGGTTTCTGAAGGCAATTCTACCTGGCCCCTTGGAGAACATAAAACCACAATTGAATGACTGACATACACAATGTGCCTCTGAGGGGAATGATGATACTCAGCTATACATTTCCACCCCGAACCACCCCAATGAGGCCGTCGAAATGATGTCCCGGTGTCTGGAGGCCGTACGGGTCTGGATGGATGGCAACCGACTAAAACTCAACCCTTCCAAGACGGAGTGGCTGTGGCTTCCGGCCTCCCGGTTCAACCAGGTGTTTCCATCTCTGGCCATCGGGGGCGTCCAACTAGCCCCCATGGAACAGGTGCGCAATTTGGGCGTCCTCCTGGATGCCCGGCTGTCCATGGATAACCATGTAACAGCCGTGGCAAGGGGGGCGTTCCATCAGGTCCGCCTGATGCGCCAATTGCGCCCCTTATTGGACCGGGATGCCCTACGCACAGTCACCCAAGCGCTAGTGACGTCTCGCCTGGATTACTGCAATGCTCTCTACATGGGGCTTCCCTTGAGATGCACTCGGAGACTACAGTTGGTCCAGAACGCGGCCGCGCGGGTGATTATGGGGAGGACTAGGTACTCCCCTGTAACACCTCTCCTGCGCGAGCTGCACTGGCTTCCTGTGGTCTACCGAGTGCGTTTCAAGGTTTTGATTATGATCTTTAAAGCGCTTCATGGCACAGGGCCTAGTTATATGCAGGATCGCATCCTGCCCCACACATCCCTACGACCAATTCGCTCACACAGAGAGGGACTTCTCCGGGTGCCGTCCGCCAAACAGTGCCGGGGGGCGACACCCAGGAGCAGAGCCTTCTCTGTGGTGGGCCCAGCCCTGTGGAATGACCTCCCCCGTGACATCAGGATTACTTCCGATCTCCGCTCCTTCCGTGTACAGCTGAAGACCCACCTCTTTCAATTATCTGGCCTGGCTCAATCGTAATTATTCTTATTCCTCCTAACTGTTTTTAAATTGTATTTTAAACGTTAAATCTTAATTTTATATCGGGTTTTTACAATTGGGGTATTTTAATGCGGGTCTTTTAACTGTCTATATGATGTAAATTGTTTACCTCCTCCGAGTCCGTGTTTGTGTATCTGTATGTATGTTCTGTATGTACGCCTATGTGTTTTATATATTTTCTGTGTTTTATATGCCCCATTGTACGCCGCCCCGAGTCCTACTTGGAAAGGGAGCGGCTAATAAATTCAAACTTATTATTATTATTATTATTATAATTAGTAAAGCCTTTGGACATCCAGTCGCGCAAGCTGACGATGAGCAAAGCCATAAAATGATGAAGTTCAAATGCAGCTTAGTCATGAGGGATCCCCGGGGCTCTCTGAGCTTGGCGGTTTTCTTGCAGACGTTTCAATACCCAGCTAGGTAACATCATCAATGCTAGTTTGGATAACGAAACATTATCCAAGAAAATAAACAAGCTCAGAGGAGCACTAGGGACATGTCATTTCAACCCCGAGCTACAAATATTCTCCTTTATTGCAGCTTAAGCATCTTGGTGTTCTTGAAAGATTCATGTGGTTTGATTTCTCTGGCCACATGCAGGACCAGCTCCCTGATTCCTCTCTGGCTAGGAGAAACCCAAACCAAAGACGATCATATTATGAAATAAGATTCCCTAAAAGCTTTTCTTCTGAATCACATAAATCTACCCAAGGAGATGTGGTGGCTCAGTGGCTAAGACTCTGAGCTTGTTGATCAGAAAGGTTGGCAGTTCGAATCCCTAGTGCTGCATAACGGAGTGAGCTCCCGTTACTTGTCCCAGCTTCTGCCAACCTAGCAGTTCGAAAGAACGTAAAAAATGCAAGTAGAGAATAGGAACCACCTTTGGTGGGAAGGGAACATCGCTCCAGGCGCCTTTGCCGTTTAGTCATGCCGGCCACATGACTACGGAGACGTCTTCGGACAGCGCTGGCTCTTTGGCTGTGAAGATGAGGACTGCCCCCTAGAGTTGGGAACGACTAGCAGATATGTGCAAGGGGAACCTTTACCTTTATTTTACCCAAGGAGGATTCTCCCATCCCCACTTCCTAAAGCTCAGAAGTTGCTTCCTCATGAATCCAGGTGCAAATCCTTCCTATCACTCTTGAAATCTATAATTCTGCAAAAGAAATTTCACCTTGGGACTATTGTAAACTGTGCTAACTCATGATTTGTTGAATAAGGTATAATTGGCGGGGTTCACATATCACACTCAAGCTGGAAGTGACATACGGCAAACCAAAACCCATTAGGACAGGAGGTTATCTGAATGTTTTAAATTTTGACTACGGTGGGCTAGCCTGTTAGCCTCGGGGCAGGGGGAACGGTATTGCAAGCAGGAGAAGAATCTCCTGTCATGTTTCCAATGTGGTCATTATGGGATGCACAATGTGTCCCACCTCCAGCTTTGTTACTTTCATGATCCATAATTAATTTGACAATCTTGTTGGCTTTAATGGAGTTAATTTGGATAAAGTGGTTTATGGAATCAGGGAACTAATTTGCTATACGTGTCTCTAATTCTATCCCTCTGGGGAAGGGGAGGAGGGGAGAGAAGGAAGGAAGGAAAAAAGGAAATGGAGGAAGGGAGGAAAGAGAGGGAGGGAGGAAATGGAGGGAGGGAGGAAAGAGAGGGAGGGAGGAAATGGAGGGAGGGAGGAAGGAAAGAAGGAAGAAGTGGGAGGAAAATGGAGGGAGGGAAGGAAGGAAGCACTTATTTGCAAAATAAGATACATAAGATGCATTTGGGCACACTAACAGACACAAGATATTTTAAGAACTTTGGTATATATGTAAAAAAGAAACTAGGTTGTCAAATTGAAGAATAAACCCCCTCAAACAATTTGGGAAAGAAAGAGAAAGGGGATTTCTACAGTCTGGGCCTTTGCACAGGGCTTTATGAATGATGGTGTTTTACATTTCTGTCATGGGCACATTCAGTCTAATGAGACAACACATCTGGGATGCTGGAAATTTTAGAGCAACGAAGGAAGATGTAAACCAAATTCACTGCCTAAGAACAAGGAAATGTATCAAGGGGAGAGAAAACATTGCAAAGGACCTTATGAAATAGTAACAAACATTTCCATGCTTTCACGAAACAGCCTAGCTAGCAAAGAACTGTCAACCAAACTTCTAATGTTAATTAGACTTAAAAACATCACTTTGCAATTTTTTTTAAGTTCCTCCATTTGATGGACTCTGGAACGCTGTCACAACTAAGCACCAGCGCTAAGCACCGTTAAGATTTCAATTAGAAGTCCTTTGTGCATGCCAACACAATCTATCCCCCCCCCCCCCCAAGCTTCCAATCCAAGGAGAGACATTAGGGGCATCCTGTGAAGATTCTGTGAGTGTTATAATTAGCAGGATCAAAGCTGATGATTTATGGGGCAAGGAGGCAGAGATGATGAGGCTCAATGGTCCTCCAGAGGTTGGGGGAACTAATGAGCAATCTGAGCTGGCGGACTGACAGAGAAGAAGTCAGGGAGTTGTAGGCCATCAATCTCTGGAAAGCCACAATTCCTCACCACCCATTTTGAGATTCTTTTGAAGGGATGATGACACAGTAGATGTCAGTCCTTCCCACGAGCAAACGTCGCCACTTTCTTTTGGATGGGATTGTCTTCTTCTAGACCAAGGGTCTCCAAACTTGGCAGTTAAGACTTATGGATTTCCAACTCCCAGAATTGCTTGGGAGTTGAAGTCCACAAGTCTTAAAGTTGCCAAGTTTGGAGAACTCTTGCTCTAGACAAGGGTGGCAACCTTAAACACTCAAAGAGCCACCAAGGTTGTCACCAGAAGCCCCCCGTTCAATTCTGGAGCCGACCGGAAGTCCAGTTTCCCCACCATAGAGTCTCCACCTAGAGCAGCGTCCTTTTCCCCCTGCTGACCGGAAGTCTGGTTCCCCCGCCCACCATAGAGTCTCCTCCTAGCGCGGCCTCCTTTTTCCTCTACCTGTCCTAACCGAAAGCCCTATCAATTGTGGAGCCGACCGGCGACAGGGAGCCGCAGCAGAGGGATGAAAGAGCCACATGCGGCTCCAGAGCCACCGGTTGCCAACCCCTGCTCTAGATCAAGATAAATCTCCTAGTTTCCCTTCTTCCCATTTGATGGGAGTAGACCTTTGAGAATTCCCACTCAGTATGGCTGTTGGAAGAGAACATTTTGAGAAGGCTCAGCTATGGAACCCGAATCCCATTCCTAAAGACCTTGGCTAGCAGTCAGTACTCCAAAACGATCATTTATCAAATGGGACGGAGCACAGTATTCTGTTCTGAGGATAGAACAGGAGAAGAAATAAAGAGGAGAATCCAAACAATTTGTCTCCTTCAGTCCTCAGAATCAACCCTTAATGCTTTGATGATGCTTTACACTGAACAGAACCAAATCAACTTTACCCTTAACTCCAGCTCAGAGGGCGTTTCTTAAAAGCTCTGACAAGAGGCATAAAGGAAGAGATGGTCATACCCATTCACTGGGCGTGGCTGACTGGGTGGGCGTGACCATCTGGGTGGGCATGGCCAGCTTGACACCACTCCCCAAACTGCTGGCATGTTTCCTCTTTGCATTGGGCAGTCTGGGCCAAAGCCCCATGGCCCGGCCCCTTGCATTTTCCAGGACAGCACTGCGGGCTGGATCCGACCACATCGTGGGCCTTGAGTTTGACACCCCTGCATTAGAACCATTATAACTCAGTGTGTTAACACACTTAATACTTAATGCTCTGCTTAATGACTGCTACTACTTACGACTGTAATTCTGAGCTCGATTCCGGTTGTAAGTCAAGGATTCTCTGTATAAATATCCACAGGCTGGGGAAAGATGCGTTCAGTTCATTGTGACCTTCTGAGCAGGAAAACATGGGTGTTCGTGTCATGATTGACTTATGATCAGTTTTGCACACAATAGCCACAAGCAAACAAAAAACCCCACATTAGTAATGATGTGTTACCAAGCAACAGATTTAAGAAACATTTACTCATTTGATAGCATCTTAGTTCTAGGAAGCTCTGACTCCTGAAAGGAGGGTGAAATGGAAAATGTCGTTCTTTTAGATACTTCTTGACTTAGGAAACACCCTCTATCCAGGGTAGGGATTTCTCTTTTTAATAACAGAGTTGGCTCAATTTGCTTGTTTGCACTGGAGTTTGCAAAAATACTTAGGAAAGGGGAGGACATCTGGTTTGGTTTATATCAGCTGTTTACATAGAACGCAATGGAAGGCAGCACCTGAAAAAATATTACAAGCTTTATTCAGTGACCTCCTCTTCGAGTTTTATAGGACACATCAGAATTTGCAATTAGCCAACGTTTCACCTCTTGGTCATATGTGATTTGGCATAAACAAAAGCATGAACTTCCATTATATATTAACATTTCAGGCATCCATGCAGGCTGGAGCACTTTCTGGAGAGAGTTAGATCTTCTGGGCTGGAAACAGCAAAATGTGGCCCAAGTTTTCACAGACTAAGGAGGGGAAATTATTAGAAATAAGGTGCTTCCCCCCCACCCCCCACACACCTAAAGCAACGTAGATGAGATGGGCACCATGCAAATTTAATAAATAAATACAAATAAAACATTCTGTAAGCCTCTGTATGTTTGCAGATTGTACATACCCCCTGAATATAATTTAAACCAGGGGTGTCTAATCTAGGAAACTCCTATAGTTTCCAAGTCCTATAGACTTCTAGCATTCCCTATCCAAGAAAAGAGGAGTTAGCCAAACAAATCATGATTTCTTTGCTGACACACAAACTTGGCTCTGATTTGTTTTGGTCTTGAACCAATCATAGCTTGTAACCATGGTTAAAATAAACGGACGCGGTGCTTACAAGCCAAAAATCACCCAACGCCTTAAACCCAGATCAAACCAGTGGTGGGTTCCTACCAGTTCTGACTGGCTCGGCCGAACAGGTAGTGGTTTGGGGGCCTGGGTCGCTGGAACCGGGACCGACCCAGGCCTGCCACGCCCCCCGAACCGGCTCTCCAGGCGTCATGCCGCCATCTTGTTTTCTGCTTCTGCGCATGCGCAGAATAATTTTTTATTGCACTGCGCATGTACGCGCCGCACGCCCACCATCAAAGCGGCAGTAGTGCCTGGGGAACCCACCGCTGGATCAAACATATAATATTATGGCGTTGTAAAATCTGTCAGCCACAATATCTGGGAGTCTTATAGATCATAAACCACTGAAGTTATTATCTTACAGTGTGTGTGAGACTATAATGGCTATTAGGTTTAATAAAAATTGGGTTAGGGTTTATGGTTGGAAGGAAGTTCTTTTTTTGGAGATCTCTCTGTATCAACACGTATTCTTGCTATTGTTGTTTGTCTTGAAACACGCTATAATTGTATGATGTGATGCAATAATTTAGGGATATTTACTGGATCCTGCCTCAATCAAAACTTTGTTGCACACAATGAACTAAATACCTTTAGAGTTATCTCAGTATACGGAATTGTACACATTATCTCAATAATTATCCCCCCCCCCTTCCTCTTAATCATTTGGAGGCTTACTTAAGATTGATAGTATTTTTTGCTGCAAGAGATCTCTTGGCAAATAAGCAAACCCCCCACGAGTCTTCACATATTACTGTTCTGAGGGCATCATCCTTTCCAGTGGTAATATTTACTAAATTGCTTCTGAACACTAGCAAGAAACCAAATACCAAAAGTTTTCAAAGCATTAAAGATCATTTGCCTTTTTTGTGAATCTCTTGATAAAGTCCCATTAGGAAGACAAAAAATACCTACTGCTATAATTCATTAAACAGTGCATTTTGTTAATTGCTTAAACAACAGGGGGCCAAAAAAGACCATCAAATAGGGGGCGAACCGCATAACAATCACCTCGCTTAACAACGAGAATTTGGGTAGTCATACGTCGAGGACTACCCGTTCCAGAGACCAAACCTCTCCCCAAGCCCCCTGATTGGCCTTTATTGGACCATGTGGCTGATTGGAGGAAGGGGAAACCGAGGCTGTCAGAGAGACCCCGTGCACCTGGTGCCTGACCAGCATTCCCCTCTGCCAGAAGCTGGGTATCCGGAAGAGACCTTTAGCCAACCCCATAGGCTTTGTAAAGGGACATGGTGGCTCCGTGGCTAGGGCGCTGAGCTTGTTGATCAGAAAGGTTGGCAGTTTGGCGGTTTGAATCCCTAGCACCCCGTAACAGAGTGAGCTCCTGTTACTTGTCCTAGCTTCTGCCAACCTAGCAGTTCGAAAGCATATTAAAAAATGCAAGTAGAAAAATAGGAACCACATTTGGTGGGAAAGTTATAGTGCTCCATGCGCCCTTGGCATTTAGTCATGCCGGCCACATGACCACAGATACATCTTCGGACAGAGCTGGCTCTTGGGCTTTAAAATGGAGATGAGCACCGGCCCCTAGAGTCGGGGATGACTAGCACATATCTTTACCGTTACCTTTATACGCTTTGGACAAGTTGGTCGGGAAAATCTCTGCCACCCTGGTTACCGAACCCGGTTCGTGGTGGCACCAAAAATGGCTGAAACAGACATCCTGGGGCTAGCCTGGCTAGAGGAGTCCCACCATCTCATGGGGAAGATGGCCAGTGGAAAATAAAGCTGGGACTGAGCCCCCTTCCCCCTCCCAACCCTACGGAGGGAGGATCAGTCAGGCGGCCAGGAGGCAAAAGGGCAGCCGCCATTTCAGAGTCACGGCCGGGAAGCCCCCAGATTCCCAGGGAATACCGGGATTTGCTGGGAGCATTTTCATGAAGAGCAATGCCCATCTGAACCCAAACAAGCCGTCATTTCATTTGAGCATGAAATCATTTGAGCGGTTCAATCCAACGTCGGTTCATGGCTCCTTAGTCCGCAGATCGAAGCCACGCTAGAACACGAGAGCCGTATTCCGGCTCCCTCTCTGGTCTGGAAACCAGCCCTCTTCCAAAACCTGCTCCAGCTTTGGCAGATTGTGAACAGCTTGCCTCGTTGTTGTTGTTGCTTTTTTCTGCAGTGAGGCGATCTGAATGTTTAAAATACACCACGAAAGAGAAAAAGCACATTTGAAAGCTAACCTCCTCCTTCCTCCTCCTCGTTTTCCCACCGATTGCAAATGTACAAAACATAGTTTGACACAGAAAGTGGGGCAGAGTCTCGATGTTCCACGCTGATAGGAGCGCCCTGTCGACTTCAGCAATCGCACGTACCACCGCCATGGAAACCGTCAGTGACTCCTCAGTGAACTCGGCTTCCATGTCCCGGAGACATTTTTGAAAAGTGTCCGACTTATTTAGCGTCTCGAGAGTTCCGAAGCCATGGAGAATCTCAGGAGGGGCTGATCTGCAGACCCCCTTGTTTTCCTTTTTTTGTTGTCTTCTGTGCAAAGGGAGACATTAATTGGCTGCTAATGAAGACTTTGTTTGTCATTGACGGTTGCTAAAATGCCCAGGATTCCATATGGGGAAAAAATTAACGTGGCTCTTATTTCTTTTAACATACGGCGGATGATAAGAGGTGGACGTTGCAGGGAGCCTGATGGTCAGAATGATCAAACACAAATAGATGAAATCATTATGCTGGAGAAAGATACATACTAATTAGGAATCCAAATTACAGTCTTGGGGAAATCTTATTTACTGCCTCTTTCAAGGGACGGCTAATACCTGGGCTGAGCTGCTGGGGGCTTTCAGGGGTTCGGGAGAACCTCTAGCTAAGATTCTGTGTAGTTCGGAGAACCCCCAAATCCCACTCCTGGCTGGCCCCTCCCACCCCTCCCCGCCCTTTCCAGGAGTCCCCACGCGGCCTGCTTTGGATGCAGGTAAGTGGTCAGAGAGGGTGAAAAATGGGCCTACTGGAAGTTTGGGAAGGCCAGAAATGAGTCAGTTTCCACTGTCTCCAGAGGGGCCTCCGGAGGCTGGGAAAGCCATTTTCGCCCTCCCAGAGGCCAGAGCGGGTGTCTGCAACCTGTGGCTCCAGAGCCCCTTGCGGCTCTTTTGTCCCTCTACTGTTCTGTTCCATGGGTTGATTGCTCTCAATAACTGCATTATCTTCAAATAGTTTTTATTAAATTTATTAATATTTATTAAATAACTGCATTATCAGGGAATTGGCAAACCGCAGTTTCATAACAGTAGCTTTCCAAGAACCAGTTTGGGATGGTGGTGAAGTCACCAGGTTAGAAAGATGAGGTATATCTAGTCTAACCTTCTCTAAAGAGAAGGACTAGGGGAGACATGATCGCACTCTTCCAACACTCGAGGGGCTGCCACAAAGAAGAGGGGGTCAATCTGCTTCCCAAAGCATCTGAAGTCAAGAACAAGAAGCAACGGATGGAAACTCATCAAGAAGAGAGATCCAACCTAGAACTTAAAGAGAAATTTCCTGACAGTGAGAACAACTCATCAGTGGAACAACTTACCTCCAGAAGTTGTGGGTGCTCCATCAAGAATACACTGAACAACCATTGGACCTGGGTGGGGTTGGGATCTCCTGCTCCAGAAAGGGGTTGTACTAGAAGACCTCCAAGGTCCCCTCCAACTCTTGTTATCGCATGCTCTGCGATGAATCCTGCCTTGGGTGGAGATAAGATTGGACCTCATCTTGGTAATCTTTTGAAAGGTTTCTTGAAGCCATGGTTTTGCCAATGGGCCTGGGGACCCCGGGGTGAGATGGTACCCATCAAATAATTGGTTTGATTGTTGATTGCCAGGAAGGTAGGGGTCCGTTGAATCTTGTATTTGAGGTTTTATTTCTATAATCCCCCTGGAGTCTTCATGAATGAATTGGGCAGACATATACAGTACATTTTCTTAATAAGTAAATAAATAAAATCTAACCTCAGATTCCCACTTTCTGGATTTATCTTGGTTTTTTCCCCCTCCAGGCCAGGGGGTGGGGGGAGCAAAGCAACATGGTATTTAGAGTGTCTTAGATAATGATGGACTAAGTTCCTGGCTGACATTTTGAACTCTTTGTCGATGTAAATCCTGGACAACAGACATGGGTTAGTGGCTGCCTGGAATCTGTAACCAAATCCTTTCCCATGTTATGCCTTTCTCGCCGTTTGTTATCCCAACATTTTGGTGCCCACTGATGAAGGATGGGAGAAGCCCAAATGCTTCCTTTAATGAATCCCTTCAAGAAAGTCACATTTATATACCTTTGTGTGTGTGTGTGTGTGTAGATACGAGGACTCATGAAGGGTTTTCTGAAAATCCTCTTCTGGAAGAGCAACCCAGTTTGAACAAGGGAATTCTGGGAAGGTTATTGTCACAACACTCTTTGCAGCTGTGGCTTTAGGGCCTCATGGAGGAGACTTCACCATCTTTGATGTTTTGGATGGGATCGCCCTGCCCCAAAGAGATCTGGATGCAAAATCTGGAGGCCCTTCGGGAAGCACAACTTCTGCTCAAAGAGCCAATTGTGGCTCGGAGACCTTTTGCACCCTTTGTGTTGTGGCCCAGTTGCACCCACTCATCGATCCTGAGGCCCTGATCACCATTCATTTGTGCCCTGGTTGCTCCCTGAATGAACTGCTGTAACATCCTCTACATGGGGCTTCCCTTGAAGAGTATCCAGAAGGTTCAACTGGTACAAAACGGTGCAGCCTGATGGGTCCCTGAAGAAAAAGTAGTTTCCTAATATGACTTGATTGCTTATTTGAACCCTATGACTATCATTAAGTGTTGAACCTTATGATTCTTGATGAATGTATCTTGTCCTTTTATGTACACTGAGAGCATCTGCACCAAAGACAAATTCCTTGGGTGTCGAATCACACTTGGCCAATAAATAATTCAATTCATTTCAATTCTACTCTTCTCTTCTCTTCTCACTCAATATGCCATTTCCTTCCTTTAGATCCTTCAGGACTGTAGCCATCTCCCTGCAGACTGTTTTTATTCATCCGCCGAGCCAAGATTAATTCATTATATTCCATATAGCTCTTGAAGGGCTTCTTCTAATGAACACGTGATGGGGCTTAGGAACATGCAAGGGAATTTGGAGATAAGAAGACGGAGAAGTTTTTTCAGTTCTGTCTTGCAAGGAAGGGGAAAAAAATAAGGTTGTTATAATACAATCACCTCTCCCTGGTATTAAGCACATGGCTATGGAAGGAGATGCCGGCCGAATGAGTGATTAGAGCTCATGTTCAGCTAAATTAACATCTCAAGTCCATTTCTACGGCTCAATCTCAGTTCATCATAATCTTAGAGCAAATATTTGCCTTTAATGTCTCTGATTTATGCACTGAATATCATGTGCTGTTCCTTTCTCTCTTAATTATTATTTTTTTAGAAACTGCTTTCAGGCAGAAAGTCAAAGCCTGCTGTGTTTTATATTATATCCTCCAACTCATTTTCCTCTGCGTGTGTGTGTGTGTTTTTAATAAAGGAACCGTCTAATTAATCTACGTACTGCAAATTTCTTCTTCTTCTGCTTAAACTCTTTACACTCATAAAAAGGACCGGACAGAAGTGTAAAATGTTGCTAATTTGTTGCAACGGAGGGTGGTTGTGAAATTATCTTTTTTCATATTCCCCAGCCCTTCTGTAATTGAGACTTACCCACACTAATTGTACAGAAAGATATTGGAGCTGTGAGTACTAAGAATGTAGTGTTTAAGATTTAGATTGAGACAAGTTTGAAAACCCCACTGGGCAGGGGTGAAATCCAGCAAGTTCTGACAGGTTCTGGAGAACCGGTAGCAGAAATTTTGAGTAGTTCGGAGAATTGGCCAATGCCACCTCTGGCTGGCCCCAGAGTGGGGAGGAGGGAAGGGGGATTTTGCAGCATCCTTCCTCTGCCATGCCCACCAAGCCACGCCCACAGAACCGGTAGTAAAAAAAAAAAAGAATTTCACCACTGCTACTGGGTGCTTTTGGACACTTGCTACAATCAACTGGATTAAACTCACAGATCGTTGTCAAGATAGAATTAAGGCCAGACATTTCTCTACATATGCAGCTTTAAGATAAATTGATTAATGATGTGCCATTAAGAGTGCTTTTCCCCCCAAAAGGCAACAGGACTCAAGAACTGAAGAAGCTTATTGGATGAGAAGCGAAAGGTCTTCAAGGAAAAACATCAACATCAACTAGTGATGTATTCAGAAATTTAAACATTTGTTGCTCAGTTTTAATCGGTCCTTTCCGCCCTCTTCGTGGCATTGTCCCTCATGGCTGTTATTAGCTGATTGTGTGGCTAAACCTCGTCTCTTGATTATCCAAAGTTTTTGTTTCTAACCCTGGCATCTTTCGTACCAAATGACCTTCTTCTTACATTTTCATGTTTCTTATATTTATGGGCTTAAGGAAACAATTGTGTGATTCAAAGCTGAACAGGCACATAGACACACACGCACACACCCAGAGCCAACGGGGGCTGTAATTGAGTTCGGCTTACCAGTTTCAGCCCTTTTCACAACATAATCTGATGTGGGACTTGCATTTTCTCAAGAGATTCACTCGATCGCCTCTGTGGAGACATCAGGCTCGGCAAATAGGATTGCAGCTTCTTTATCAGCCACAGCATTAGGCCTGAATGTGTCGGGGTAGAGTATAATGGGGTATTTAAAAAGGCACTGCGTCTACATTTTAATTCGGTGCAAAGGAGAAGGATAAACATTATCAAAGGATCTGGACAGGCAGACAGCACTTGTACAAAGTTTCTCCTCCTCCTCCTCCTCCTCCTCCTCCTCCTCCTCCTCCTCCTCCTCCTCCTCTCCTCCTCCTCCTCTTCTCCTCCTCTTCTCCTCCTCCTCCTCCTCCTCCTCTCCTCCTCCTCCTCTTCTCCTCCTCCTCCTCCTCCTTCTCCTCCTCCTCCTCCTCCTCTTCTGATGCTGGCTTCCCCCTCCCCCCTGAAATATCTGAAAGGTTCTGGGTGGGAGTTACTGAAAAAGTTTGTCTGTAGTTAGTCCTCGGTTTACAACTACATGTGAGCTGAAAATTGCTTCCTCTCTTGCCCTCAAGGACTGTGGAGAATTTAATATTGGAGGTTTGTGGATTTTCAAGGAAAGGAAAGTTTCACGCAGAATATAAAATAATAACAACAACACTGGGCCAAATGCACCAGCAATGACCCAACCAGAACAAAGTCTCTCTGGCTTGGCCACAACGCTGTTGGCTCACAACGCTGAACAACTTGTTTTGATGGTCCGCTGAAAAGTTATGACTCATCTCTTGGTGAGCAGTCCTGAGTCTTGTGAGAAAGAAATATCTGTCCTTCGTTACAACTACATGTTCATTTTATATTTGGCTGGCAGCAATGCACCCATGCAATGCTTCCTTCAGGCTGCAGCTTTGCGTTTCCTTTCTCTCTCCCTCCCTCCCTTTTTCTTTCTCTCTCTTCCTTTCTCTCCCCCTCTTTTCCCTCTCGCTTTCTCCCTCCCTCCTTCTCTTTCTTTCTCTCTCTCCTTCTCTTTCTCTCTCTCTCCCTCCCTTTCTTTTTCTCTCTCTTTCTCTCCCCTTTTCTCGCTCTTTCTCCCACTTCTTTCTCTCTTTCTGTCTCTTTCTCTCCCTCTCCCACTTTCTCTCTATTTCTGTCTCTCTTTTTCTTTCTTTCTCTTTCTCTCTCCCTCTCTCTCCTCTCCCTCCCCCCTCTTTTTCTTTCTCCCTCTCTCTTTCTCTCCCCCCCTCTCTCCCCTCTCTCTTTCTCTCTCTGCATTTCTCTCTCTCCCCACTCCTCTCTCCGAAAGCAGACTGAATGACCTGCCAAGCTCTGGAAAACAATTGCAGCTTGTCACAACAGCCACACCACCAGCAGCTGGCATGTTGTAATACTTGACATAGTTCATTGGGCATGACTACATTGGCTAGCAAATAAGGGTTTCCCCCCCCTCCAATTTCATTTGACCAAAGTCAACCTGATGCCCTTCTAGAAGAACGTTGTGGAGAAGAGTGAAATGAAGCTTCAGCCTCTCTGCTTGTTACGTGCAGAGTAATGGCTTTACCTAGCTTGCATTTGAAGTATGAGGTGGCCAACCAATTTGGATACTTCTCAGGCTGAAGGGTGCAGACGAAGTGAAGAATACTTTGGAGTTTGGACTAAGCAGTGGGTGCTTACAAGAACATAGAGTTGGAAGAGACCTTGGAGGTCATCTAATCCAACCCCTGCTGGAGCAGGAGAGTCTACACCATTTCAGACAAGTGGTTGTCCAATCTCTTCTTGAAAGCCTCCAGTGATGGAGCTCGTACAACATCTGAAGACAACTTCTGTTCAACTGGTTGATGGTCCTCACTGCCAGGAAATTCCTCCTTAGTTCTAGGTTGCTTCTCTCCTTGATGAGTTCCCACCCATTGCTTCTTCAAGGGCTTTAGGAGAATAAGTTGAGCCCCTCTTCTTTGGGGCAGCCCCTCAACTACTGGAAGACTGCTATCATGTCTCCCTTAGCCCTTCTTTACTAAGAGTCTCTGCCATAAACATGTAATCAGTAATGGCCTTATTAAGTCCCCCACCAGATAATAAGCACATGCTCCTGTGAATTATCCCGCACAGAAATGACGCCCAACCCCCACCAAACCCCGCCCTATTTAGAAGATAGAACTTATGGGGATTTTTTTACAGCTTGATAGCTACCTACTCAGCGCCCTGATTATAAAGGACGCAGAGTGGAATTTATTAATTAGATTGCCACGATGATTGCATTCATGTCTCTCCGAGATTTACTTAGCTTATTTTGCTTTCCATAAAATGGCAAAATCCCACAACCAACGGGGGGGGGGGGGGGAGGCAGGAGTTGGGGTGGGTGGGTCAAATAGCACTCTCCTGCCATCTTTGTCCCACTTAGAGAAAGATCCGGATCAGGCTGTGTCATCTTGTGTGGTTTTGTTCAGCTCACCACACTCAGATTCTCCTGCATCTCTTTCTTCTCAACCCAACGAGAAGAACGTTTGAGTTGAAGGAATGATCACATGAGGATCTCTTGGGAAGACCCCCGGGAGGAGTCTTGGCCACGGGGTGCAACTGAAGGCTGAATGAGATAAAACCACTTTACAGGGCAGGGGTGTCAAACTCAAGTCCCGAGGGCTGGATCCAGCCTATGGGGTGCTCAAATCTTGCCCGAAAATATCGAAGGACCAGCTCGCAGTGCCTTTGGTGGCTAAAACGGGCCATATGCAACCCCCCTCCCCTTCATGGCCTCCTGCAGCACTCTGCTGGCCGAAAACACAGAGGTGGGTTCCTCCCAGTTTGGTCTGGTTTAGCCGAATAGGTAGTAACTCAGGCAGATATGTGACTGTACCAGTTCTATCCTGGGCCCTGCCATCTTTATTTTCTCTTCTGTGCATGCACAGAACAATCTTCATTGAAAAAATGTATTTTCCCCCTTTTTTAATGGTATACACATGCACAGATCTTTTAAACATTTTGCTTCTCATCCAAGAAGCTTCCTCGGTTCACCTTCGGCTTCTTCAGCTCTTCTGTCCTAATTTATGAGTTGGATACATTACAGAAAGTGAATGCAACGTATAAACCCACTTGCTTTCTACAAACCAGCTTTCCCAGATGTGGGAAGCCTACATAAGCTTCATATTGATGGGTTTCCCCGAGGTTGGCTGTGTTGGCTACATACTGGCTATGATTATGAGGCTTGTTATTACACGCTATATTTCGATGTGAAATATAGAAACGCACCAGAGATTCTTTGGGGAACAAGCAGCTTATTTCACTCCTACTGATTTCATGGTGTCAAAGATGCTAACATAAAATAAACTATGGCTAGCACTTCCTTTCTTGATTGAAAATCCATACTGTCACACCGAGCGTCTAACACAAAACATCATTAACCAAACGTACAAATTAGAGGAAGATATATATGATGCCTCCAAATATTAAGAGACATGGTGAACACAATTATAACCCCACCTGTGATTTTAGAAAATTAATTTTAGAAATACACGAAACCAGAGTACCGTCGTATTAATCAGTGGCAGGACATTGGACTAGAAGACCTCTAAGGTCCCATCTGGTCATATATTTCTAATCTGAGTATAGGTCAGAGTCACAGATCTATTTCTGGAAGGTATCTGTTAGGAGAACATTAGATTATAACACCTTAGACCACGGAGTTAATTCAGAGGTGTGTGTCTTTATGGAACAATTGCGTAAACAGGATCAAATCCAGTTCATAGCTTTTCTAGAAAACATTTTATAAACATTCATTAAGTGGTAACAGTTTCCCAACAGATCATGATAAAGACGCACACGAGCAGTACTAAAAATGTACAGCGACGAAGAAACTTTCTAAAGGCTAAATACTATATTTGTTGGTGGACGGCCTGCTATCGATGTCGCCGTTTAGCAATCTCACAGATATATTTTCCTAATTGGTCTCCTAACTGGTAAGCAGCGGTGGGCTGCTACGGGTTCGCCCAGCTTCAGGAGAAGCCGTAGTTAATGTTACGGCCAGTTCGGAGAACCTCGAAATCCCACCTCTGGCTGGCCACTCCCTCCCCTCCCCTCCCAGGAGTCTCCACCTGGCCCAGTTTGGGTCCACGGTAAGTGCAGGGCCGCGCAGAGGCTTGGGGAGGGGGCAGAATGGGCCTCCTGGAAGGACTCTGGATCCTGGGGAAGGCAAAAATGTCCCCCACCCCCTGCTGTGGGGCAGGAGGCTGACTAGGCCACGCCCACCATGGCCACGCCCAACCAGCAATGGGGTTAGAGAACCCATTGCTGAAGTTTCTGAAGCCGCCAGTGCTGGCAGGCTAAACACTAGATGTTCTCAAATACAGATTTAGACCAGAATAGCGACACTCTGCAGTGGAAATGTTTGTTAGAGTAGTTCCTTAACTGCACATCCGTTTTAAAAATTAACATTTAGATTAAAATTTAATTCCCCACCCCACCCCTCTCTCCCCAAACCAGTCTGGTGCTGTTCTGATTTTTCATGCTAGCTGACTTGACTAAGGTCAAGTTAGCTAGCAGATGTAATTATTCTACAAATGCATCTGACTGTATGTATTATAAATAACAACACATTTGCATATATCCCCCCCCCCCCCCCGTTTCTGATAAGGATGAAGATCCAGAGATGGCTGACACGGGAGTCTTTTTAATGATAGCGAGGGGAAGTATTAATTAGAACTGTGCTACTTCAGAAGCCGCGTCAACAACTTATCTGCAGGGGTTGATTGCTCACTTCGGTGGCGGCTCAGGCCAACAAAGAGACTCAAAAGATAAACAAGGGAAGACAAGAACTTCCTTGCTGTTCCTCTTACGAGTCAACTTCTCTTCTCATCTGCTGGCATCCCACACTGGCCAAGCAGGGGGTCCTTCTGGATTTCAAGTAGCATGTAGACATGGGATTGAAAAACTTTAGCCACGAGTTCTCCGCCTGGTTCCTGGGTGGGCATGCGCACCAAGCCACACTAAGCCACACCCACAGAACCAGTAGTAAAAAAAACTGAATTTCACCACTGCCTTCTTCTCACATGCTCACATCCTCTGCTTGCATGTTCTTCCTGTACTCACTCACTTTCTTTATCAACTGCATGCTCCTGGAGCATGGAGGGAAGCAAACCACAGGTGATATTCAGCCAGTTCAGACCAGTTTGGGAGAGCCGGCAAATACCACCTCTGGTTGACCCCGCCCTCCCATCCCCGTCATTCCCTGCCCTAGATCCCCTTGTTTTTTAGCTCAGCTGATTCGCACGGATTGCGGTGCCTCAGCGGAGCTAAACAACAGCTCAGCTCCCCAGCGCTGACACCGAGGGCGATCTTTGAGTGCTGCGCATGCACACAAAGCACACTCTCATAGTACCGGTAGGAAAGGATTTGGAATCCCGCCACTGAAGCAAACCACTGAGTGACGAACGGTCGCAGGAATTGGGTGTGTTTAGTTTAATGAAAAGAAGAACCAGGGTGACAGGATAGTCGTGTTCCAATATTTGAGGGGCTGCCACAAAGACGAGGGGGACAAAGTACTCTCCAAAGCACTTGAAGCAGGACCAGAAGCAACAGATGGAAACCGATCAACCTGGAAAGAAAGAGGAATTTCCTGACAGTGAGAACCATCAACCCATGGAACAGAAGTTGCCTTCAGAAGTTGTGGGAGCTTCATCACTGGAGGGTTTCAAGAAGAGACTGTGTCTCTTCTTTGTCAGCAGTCAGTTCCCAAATAAGCTGATGTTAACGCCAAGAATAACACTAAACCAACAACTAAGCCTTAAACAACAACACAGTCAAGGAACTACCCACTCACACAAACAGTAACCAACAGCCTAATCAGGGAGCTACCAAGACTGACAAGGTTAGCTATTAGTATACGTGGAGAGCAAAGCTCATTCTCTCTTGCCCCTGATGATGTTACCTAGTTGGGTAATGAAACGTCTTTAAGAAAACCATCAAGCTCAGAGAGTAAGAAGGACCTCTCAGATCAATACAAATATTCTCTTCTATTGGTACTTTTATCTAAGTCCTAGAGTTGTTTCAGTCCATAAAACTCTCTCTCCAGTGGTCAGTGAGGAGACTAAGGATGAAGGGCCCTGGTTGGAAAAAGGACATTTTAATCTCAACAGAATCGTAAATGTTCGGTGTTTGGAGAAAATGGGGAGGAATGGATGCCCTGTGATATCACCCTTAGCTCACTAAAGCTTAGCCACGTTTTCAAGCAAGTTGCAGCAAAAACAGATCAGCAGGAAAATGATATCAGTGACTCAGCACTCTGCAGCAGTGATCAGCAGGGGATTTGTGCAGAATCATCAATTTTCCTCTTTTCTTCCCCCCTCCCCTCCCTCCTCTTTCTAGAAGACGGAGCAGCCTCTTCTATTCCTACTGCAGTTAAATCTTGTAATTGATCACAGAAGGAAGGAAGGAAGGGGGAAGGGGAGGGAAGGAGTGGAAGGAAGGAGGGAAGAGGGAGGAAATGGAGAGGTGAGAGAGGGAATGGGAAGGGGAGGGAGGGGAAAGAAAGAAGGAAGATAGGAAGGAAGATAGGAAGTAAGAGGGAGGAAGGAGAGAGGAGGTGGAAGAGAGGGGGAGGGAGATGGAGGGGAAGGAAGGAAGACAGGAAGAAAGGAAAGGACGGAGAGAGAGGGAGGGCAGGAGGGGAGGGGAGGAAGGAAGGAAGGAAGCCAGCCAGCCAGCCAGAAAGATAGCAAGCAAGCAAATCAGCAAAGAAGGAAGGAAGGAAGGGGGGGAGGGAGGGATGGAGGGTAGGTGGGAAGGAAGATAGGAAGGAAGTAGGAAGGAACATAGGAAGCAAGGAAGCAAAGAAGATAGGGAGGAAGGGAGGAAGATATGAAGGAAAGAAGGAAGGAAGCAAGCAAGCAAAGAAGGAAGGAAGGAAGGAAGGAAAGAAAGAAAGAAAGAAAGGAGGGAGGAAGATAGGAAGGAAGGAAAAAAGCAAAGAAGGAAGGAAGGAAGTTTGGTAGGAAAAGAGAGATGAGACAAGAGACTTCAATTGTCACTATGAGAGCCTTATTGTCTGTTGCCTCTTGCTTGTTTAGCAAACAAGGAGATCTCCAGCAAACACAACAAACTCTGAATCCTGAAACTGACAAAGCAAAGGAGGATTGGGCGGAACTTTGGCCAATTAAGTAATCAGCGAAAAAGAGACACTCGCTGTCAGCTTAGAATCAACACCGTCTTTCTAAAGGGAGGTTTTAGTGCCCATGACAAGATGAGCATCTTTCAGGCCCTTCCTCCCCCCTCCCCCCTCGCCTATTTGAAGTGGGCACAAACACAAAAAAGGGAACACATTATATTGCAACGCAAATGGGAAAATTCTGATTGTCGGCCTCTCTTTTCTCCATCGTCAGGATTCCATGGAAATGGGTTTGCTTTCCAAAGTGATCTCACTTCTTACCAACAAAGCTTCCTTACTAGAAATGGGCAGAGACAGAGAGATTTTTTGGTGTGCTCAGAGTTATCTAAATGCTTGAGCAGGGGGGGCAGACTAGAAGACCTCCAAGGTCTCTTCCAACTCTGTTATTGTGAATAAGGCTTGTAATGGGAGCAGAGAAACAACTAAGATTCCAGCATTTAAGAATTCTTGTTATTCTTAAGCAAGTAAACAGACAGGAAGATATTGTTGACGAGGAGTTTAAGACATGGGGGAGAAGTGGCAAAATAAGAATGTATTGGGATAAATGTTTGGACTAAACAAGAAAGATAGAGATGAAGAGGAGGAGGGTGGGATACGAGTAAAAAAATGGATGAGGATTGAAACCCTAATGAGGGTAAGAGATGATGGTTAGAAATAATTGTTTTCTAAATATTAAGGTAGCTTGATTGTAAGTTTGAGAAGCAAAAATAAATTAGACAGGGGGACATTTTTTCTATAGAATAAAAAAAATAGATAGAAAGATTAAAGGTTTATAGATTTTAATGTGTGTTTAAATAAAAAGAACACTAATATTGTGGCAAATTGGATCAATATGAATGATGCTCAGATCTAACACCGTTCACACATAATATGGATGAAACTAAATCTATCTATCTATCTATCTATCTATCTATCTATCTATCATCTATCTATCTATCTATCTATCTATCTATCTATCTATCTATCTATCTATCTATCTAAAATTCTTGTTATTTTGCATTGACACAAAGCATTTTTTTGAAGAGAAGAGACCTCACTGATTAAAATACCTTGGAATAATGTTCCCGAAACTCAGCTACTCCTTCAAAACTATGTTGCTCCAGCCGGTAGTTTCAAATTTGTCAGAGTTTTCCATTGCCTCACACAATCAGTCAAGAAAAGTCAGATCAGGTTGCTTCAATCATCTTTTATTAATATCTTCCTACATTTAAAAGATCAGAGCGACTTGAAGCTAGCCAAAAAGGGGGAAGTAGGGAGGCTGGAGGGAATAAAAGAGCTTTTAAAACCACACCAGGGAATTAATATTCTACAGAAAGGAGGGTAGTTCAGATACTTTTACTCCAAGCTACTTCCAGTGAGGTAAAGAGTCCATTCCAGACTGTGTCTTGATAGGCAGGTAATACTAATAAGGGCTTGTTCCATCATTTCCATTAAATAGAATCAGGATAGAGCTGAAGGGACCTTGGAGGTCTTCTAGTCCAACCCCCTGCTCAAGGAGGAGACTCTACACTGTTTCAAATAGGGGGCTGCCCAGTCTCTCCTTAAAATCCCCCAGTGACGGAGACCCCATGACTTCGAAGGCAACTTCTGTTCACTGGTGAACTGTCCTCACTGTCAGGAAGTTTCTCCTTAATCCCAGGTTGCTTCTCTCCTTCATTAGTTTCCACCCATTGTTTCTGTCCCCTGGTGCTTTGGAGAATAATTTGACCCCTTTTTCTTTGTGGCAGCAAATATTGCTATCATGCCCCACCCCCCAGGTTTCCTGCCTAAGCAGGAGTTTGGACTAGAAGACCTCCAAGGTCCCTTTCAACTGTTCTATTCTATTATTTTCTATTCCATTCCATTCCATTGTATTCTATGATTCTGATGTCCTGGGCTCTTCTCCTGTCTAAACGTTGCCCAATTGAGAGCTTTTCTACTAGCTGCCTCTCAGGACATCATAAATGGGTTAACAAATTCACATCATTTCCTGGCAGGCAGCTTGTTGAGATTGGATGTCCCTTCCATTTCAGATCAACCAGGATTTAGAAGGGAGATGTTTGTTTAACTCAAAGGACGCTGTTGCATCACGCATGGTGACTTTGGGTGGTGACATTAAGGAAAGCAAGGCCCAATGTCAAATGTACATCGAAAGCCACACCTGGGGAGGGGGAAAAAACCCCATGGGTTGGAAAGCTTTACAATAAAGTCTACGAAGAAAACATTTCAACCCAGCTTGTGAAACGGCCGAGCGGACTCAGGGAAGGCACCCAAATTTTACACCATGTCTTGTGCAAAGGCTAAACCGGTCCTAGAGTCGCTTTCTCCAGCCCAGACTCCCCATAAAAAACGATCTTTGCCTTTCAAGAATTTGTCCCCTGTGCTGGCTGGGCACTCTGGAAGTCTTAACGTTTTAAATTCCGGAGAAGAAGGCTGGGTCTAAGGATTCCTTTTGAGCTGCCATCATTTCCTTCAAATAAATGTGCAATTTAAGGGGGAAACAAAGGTTTCTAGCAAATGGAAGAGATTTGGAAGAATTGCTTTTGCAGACAAGAAATAGTCAGAGGAGAGTTCAGAGATAGGAAAACATAAATGACAGTGAGGGCATCACCATAATAGATTGTCCTAGAATTGATTCACTGATTCTGACCCTGTCACCAAAAAAGGACTATCCACATATTGGCGGTTAAGCCACAGGTTGAAATACATGCATCCTTCAACTCTTAGGAAATACCAAGCATCTCCTTTGAAGGTGTTGTGGCAGAGCTGGCAGCAGATTCGGACACTGAGGAGGTAAGGGAGGCACATGGGCCAGCCCTGGAGTCTGGGGAAGGCTCGGACAAAGGCTCTGCATCAGAGGCAGGGAGGGGACCAAGGCCATCTGGTAGTTATGTGCTGCCTCCGGAGTCTGACATCAGCGAGGCAGAAGAACAGCGGGAGCCTGTTCCCAGTGTGCACATGCGCAGAGCTGCCAGAAGGCAAGAACAATTAAGAAAACAGGGCGTCGACTTGGGAGTAAGGCTTGGAGATGATTGGCTCCTCCCATAAGACATAAAAGAGGAGCAAACGAACTTTTGCAGGAAGCAATTAGTTCATCTCTGTCGGTTCAAGCTTGGAAAAGTTCTGTTTGACTCTGTTTGGCCTTGCTCTGCATTTGGCAATGCGGTCTCTGGCAGCATTCCCAGGGAGAAAAGGTGGGTGTTTATCAACATTCCCCTGAAAGGCGTCTCCATGGTCATGTGGCTGAAGGTGCATGGAACACTGTTCCCTTCCCACCAAAGGTGGTTCCTATTTTTCTACTTGCATTTTTACATGCTTTTGAACTGCTAGGTTGGCGGAAGCTGGGACATGTAATGGGAGCTGACTCTGTTACGTGGTGCTAAGGACTCGAACAGCTGAACTGCTGACCTTTCTGATCGACAAGCTCAGTCACTGAGCCACTACATCCCTACACATATATTAAATTATAAATGTCATTTCCCAGGAAAGACAGGCGTTGTGCGACAATTTTTGCTTATTAAATGTCATGCCACATTTGTGACAGTAGCTGTGCTTCTAACCCCAAGGTATGAAGAGCAAAGGGAACAAGCGTTTCCCTGAGTTCAATTCTCAGAAGACAATCCTCTGGCTGGCTGTTTTGACGGGTTTTCACCAGGATGATATTTAAATCCCTTCTGTGTAATTTTCTCTTGAACAAATATCACCTCTGGACTGGAACATCACAGATAAGAGCCTGGGAAAATTAGCCAGGGCTCACTAGCCAAACACAATCCTGACTGCTTGAAAGAGACTTTGACCTGGAAGAGAAGACAACATTTCTTTCTAACATATGTATCAATTTCTTATCATCTAGAGTCATGATATACCTATATGCACCCTTTGCAAGGGAGCTGATCAAGTGCATACGGCCAGCTTCCAAGTATCTCTGGATGTTGAATGAGAATTTTGTTTCTCGGTTGCTCAGCCTGTAGTTGTCCTGACCAAGGCTTCCCGAGAGCACGAAGCAAACTCCTGGTCCCAACAAAAAACCCTTTTGTTAATTGACTGTGAATTCTGCTCATTCATATCCGGCAAAGTCTTTCAAGGGAGGATTTACAATCACAGACCTTATCTGGCTTGCAGAGCTGACAGGCCGATATCTACAAAACCTGGCCAGGAGTCTCGGAGAGTCACGAACCCATGAAATGAATTGTCTCCTGCAAACTCCACTCCCCCTTCGCTCCTCTTTTATTTCATCTGGGAGGGGCCATTCATCGTCCCCCTGTGGCCTTACTCCCAAGTCAACCCCTGTTCCTTAGCTGTTCTCTTCTCCTGGCAACTCTGCGCATGTGCACACTGGGAACAGGCTCCAGCTGTTCGTCTGCCTCACTGATGTCTGACCCCGAAGGCAACTGATAACTGGCATACGGCCCTGGCCTCCTCTCTGCCTCCGACAGAGTCCTCATCAGAGCCTTTCCCAGTCTAGCAGTTAAAGACTGTTGTTGTTAGATACATTGACTTTGACATTAAACAGGCAAGGAAAGACAGACAACTATCAATGATTTACTTTGAACAACAAACAGAGTTGAAAGGGACCTTGGAGGTCTTCTAGTCCAACCTCCTGCTCAGGCAGGAAAGAGATTGTCCAATCTCTTCTTAAAAACTTCTATTCTTAAAAAAATAGAATAGAGCAGAGTAAAATAGAATAACAGAGTTGGAAGGGATCTTGGAGGTCTTCTAGTCCAACCCTCTGCCTAGGCAGGAAACCCTAAACAACTTCAGACAAAAGGTTGTCCAACATCTTCTTAAAAACTTCCAGTGTTGGAGCATTCATAACTTCTGGAGGCAAGTCGTTGCACTGATGAATTGTTGTAACTGTCAGGAAATTTCTCCTCAGTTGCTTCTCTCCTTGATTGGTTTCTACCCTCAGGTGCTTTGGAGAATACCTTGACTCTCTCTTCTTTGTGGCAACCCCTGAGATATTGGAAGACTGCTATCCTGTCTCTCCTAGTCCTTATTTTCATCAAATTAAGACATACCCAGTTCCAGCAATAATTCTTCATCTGTTTTAGCCTCCAGTCCCCTAATCCTCTTTGTTGCTCTTCTCTGCACTCTTTCTAGAGTCTCCACATCCTTTTTACATCATGGCGACCAAAACTGGATGCCGTATTCCAAGTGTGGCCTTACCAAGGCCTGATAAAGTGGTATTAACCCTTCAGGTGATCTTGATTCTATCCCTTTGTTTATGCAGCCTAGAACTGTGTTGGCTTTTTTGGCAGCTGCTGCACACGGCTGCCTCCTAGGACTCCAAGATCCCTTTCACAGTCACTACTATCTCAGCAAGATGTTTGGTTCTCCATGGAAGCCAACAACAGGGGAAACCCCAGTTCCGTTGTGTAAAATGAGATTGTACAATTTGCATGGACATAAAAGTGCTGATTCTACAGAGAGTGTCCCTTTCTTGTTCTTCCAAGACCACCCCTCTTCCTTTGCTAGAGACTGGTCAGCATTTTGTAATGTGTGCAGTGTAGAATTTCACGACCGAATTGTAACCTCTCTTTTCCATCAGCTAAGGACAAAGGTTCCCAAACTCCCTTTCTCTCTTCTCCACATTTTCCGTGTCTGAAAAAATTAGCTCACCGAAATCTGACTGTGTACTGTCCACATTCTCATCCAACTCAATCCATTTTTCAACATGCCCTTCAGAACCACTTTGAAAGAAAACCTGCTCACTTTCTATCTTCTTGAGATGTTTGTTTTCCAAAGACAGACTAAAAGGTTTTACAAATAATAGATTCTCTGATAGCAGATGATCTGATTCCCTAAATATTGCAAAAGCTCACTCTGTTACGCGGTGCTAGAGATTCAAACTGCCGATCTTTCTGATCGACAAGCTCGCTTCATAGCCACTTATTGCTGTATTATCACATGCTTTGTTTTTTTTAAAAAAAATCTTGGTTGGTGCAGGACCATAATAAACAATCTTTCTCTCTTTCTTTAAACAGGTCTATCAAAATAGACACCGCTGTGTCTCAGATCTTTTCTTTGAAATTATTATGATCACATCCAGATTTTCACGAGATTGGTTTAATCCTCATATTACATGCATATCCTCTTCTGCGAGGTCCTTAGTACTCTCTGATCTTGGTTATTTTATTGCAGACATTTCATTACCTAACTAGAATTACCTAACATCAGTAGCACTGATGATCTTACCTAGTTGGGTCATGCATTGTCTGCAAGAGACCCACCAAGCTCAGAGAGCATCAAGAACCCCACAATCCTCCTTTTCCTTACACCCCACTCTCTTCTAGCACTGATGATATTACCTAGTTGGGTCATGAAATGTCTGCAAGAGACCCGCCAAGCTCAGAGCGCGCTGAGGAGCCCACGGTTCAACCCTCTCTTGATATCCTGATCTGACCGGCCCTTTTCTCTTCTTATTCTATTTTTTCCCCTTGAATTGGTTTCCTTCTTTTCTTTTTTTACCTCTTCCTTTTTTCCTTGGAAGCTTGTAATGGACACATTCCTCAGCCTTGACAAATGGGGTAGGGAAGCATGCCAGAAACTAGTGCAATAAAGCATATTTCCAAGTATATTTTCTTCTTCTTGGGATTTCATGTTGCTTATTTGCAAGCGAACCGATTAGGGTAGATTGGAGGGCCTGGAGAAGCTTCATGTTTTTGTCTTGAGAAATAAGGGGCTCCTCGCTCAGTGAAATTGGGGGAGGGAGGGAGGGAGGGGTCTATAGAGATGCTACGGATAACCGTCTGCCTTGCCATTTGCACAGATTTCCCCCCCCCCCTTTTAAAGAGACTACAAGAAAACAGGCTGGTTTGAACAGCACGGATGTTTTTTGCCCAGGCTGTAAAAATACCTTCCACATCATTTTTCTCCAAGATGGTACTGTGACAAATATGCAACGGAAAACATACTCTGAAGCTGCCATGACTTGGCTGTTGACTAAGAAAAACTGGCAGCTGCTTTCTCTCTTCTCAGATCTAAGGCAAATACACTTTTTTTCTATCTTTAGGAAGTAAAAAAACAACGGATTTTGCTTGTTAAGATGGATTCTTCCAACTCAGAGCCTGAGTTTCCCACAGTGGACCAAGCGAAAACCCTTCAGATGTTGCCGTTCTCTGCTATGTGTTTATTGATGCGCTTTGGGTCTCACTGCTAGGCAGTGGTGGGATTCAAATGATTTAACCGCCAGTTCTCTGCCCTAATGACTGGCTGGGTAGGCGTGTCCTGAGTGGTCATGTGACTGGGTGGGCGTGGCCAACTCAACACCACTCACATCGAGGGACACTTGGCCTCACCCAGCCTCTCCTGGCCACGTCCAGCCATGCCTCGACCCTCCCCTCCCAGCTACTCCTTGTCACACCCAGCTCCTGGCCCTGCTGGCCAGCCGGACGAGTGGCTGGTGGGCGGGAGAGGGGCTGGGCAGCCAGGCAAGGAGTGGGTGGGAAGGGAAGGGCGAGGTGGGGCCTGGGGAGACGTGCTGTTCAGCTGGTTCACCAAACTGCACAAAAAGTTACTAACTGTTCTACCAAATCTGTGCGAACCGGCTGAATCCCATCACTTCTGCTAGGTTCAATGTTTCTGAGGACGATGGATGACGGTTAGCAACCAGGATAGGTTTGGTCCTAAGCTACAGAAGCCTCAAGCCCTCCGTCCCCTGGCCAGTAAATGGGACCAGATAACCTTCCTTAAACTTCAGAGGAGTGGATAAATCAAAACGGGATTTCGGTTTCTTTCCTAGCAGAAAGGGGCAAGTAAATTTATTACAAGGGTACCAGTACTCGGGAAACTGGACACTCACAAAAAGTCACCTCAAAAGAGTGGCATATAAATTAGGTAGATAGGTAGATAGATAAACAGACAGACGGATAATAGAAAGATAGATAGATGATAGATAGATATAGATTATTGATGATAGATAGAAGATAGATGGAGAGATGTCGCCTTACCATGACAAATTTTGCGGGGAAGGTAACCTAATTTTTATTTTCATACCTTAATCCAATTATATTATGTTTTTTTTCTTTTTTCTACATTTTCATACATAACACAAGGGTATCAAACATTAATTTACAGCTTGAAAGCAGAAGTAGAATTCCCAAATGTAATTAAGAAAATCCATCTAATAACAAACTTGGCTATATATGTTTCTGCAGAATATCTAAGTAACCCTGGAGACCACCCCAATGTCAATGTGGTTGCTAAGAATGAACACTGATTTGATGTCCCATAATAACTAGATCGGTTTGGTCTCGAGCCACGAGGCTACAGACCAGGGGATGTTAAGTTCTAGTCCCACCTTTGGCATGAAAGCCACTTGGGTGTCTTTGGGCTAATCACTAGGAGATGGTGAATTCTACTCCCATTTTAGGCATGACAACCAACTGGGTGACTTTGGGCCAACCACCAAGAGGCTGTGAGTTCTAGTTCCACCTTAGGCATGCAAGCCAAATGAACCACTTTTGGCCAATCCCTCTTTCTCAGTCCACAACATCAAACTTAGCTAACAGGCTAGTTGATCAATTCCTGTGGCAACCAATAGATCAACTCTCCGTTCCCATGAGAAAAGTGGAGATCCCGGAGTTATTGGTTATTTCTTCAGCCCGAGAGCTCTCACTGAAACACTGACCTAACCTATCGGAGCAGAAGCACCTTCCTTTCTCCAGAAAAATAAAATTAAGCTTTCCCAACCTGAAGTTGATCCTGGCTTCCGAAATATATTCTCATGCCTGAACGAGGAGGTGGGAAAGCTTTGGCAACATATGTCGCCTTTCGCTTTGTAAGATTCTTTTGAAGATGGATTGAGTTTCCACCGGCTTATTGGTAGAGCTCCAGCTGAAGGGGGAGGGGGCCGCCCGCTCTGCAATCCAGATTCCAGATTCCTCTTTTCTACATAATTATAGACAAACAAGTGGAAGATCAGGGAGATCAAGAGGAGAAGGGAAAGCAAAGCAGGAATCCTCACCCACTGGTGAAGGAAGGAAGGGGGGGGGGAAGAGGAAGCTTTCTCTGCATTTCTGTTCAATTTTGCAGACACAACTGCTGCTTTCCCTTCTCCCTAAATGGTCTGGCCAGTGGGCAACTCCCTAAACATCAGGCAGAAACATCTGGAGAAGACTGAAGGTATCCGTTTTGTCACATGAATAGAATATCAAGGTCGGAAGGGACCTTGGAGGTCTTCTAGTCCAACCCCCTGCTCAGAGGTGGGTTGCTCCCGGTTTGGCCCAGATCGGCAGAACCGGTAGTAGCAGTGGCAGGAGGCTCTGCCCACCCACCTGCACAGAGGCATCCCAAGCAGAAGCGCACCCGAACCAGTAGTAAAAAAAATGGCAACCCCCCCCGCCACTGGCCTATTCCCGTGATGGCGAACCTACGCAGAGCCCTCCTCTGTGGGCATGGGAGCGGTCGCCCAGATCAGCTCCACCGTACATGCGCAGGGGCCTCCCACTGGCCAGCTGATCTTCGGGTCTCTGCCGTGCATGCGCAAAAGGGTGGGGGGAGCACAAGGGTTGGGGTGCCCCCCCTGCAGGGCGCCTGTCTAGAACTCCTTCTAGGATTCTTCCTGTGCTTTGTCAGGAGGAAGCCTCTATTCCACCCACCCTGGCTGTGTAACAAAGTTAGCCTGGCACGCCCGTGTGTGTGTGTGTGCGTGCGTGCGTGTTTCTCATATGGATTATTTTTAGGGCTTTCCTTCGATTTGACACATCAGAATTAGAACTTAAAAAGGCAAGAAAGAGAAAGAGGGGGAGGGAGGGAGAGAGAGAGAGAGATACTGCTGCGTCAATGTGTAGGCTGCACAGAGAACAAGACAATTTGCTTCACTGCGGGCTGAATATGGAAACTATCATTACGAACAATGTCCTAATTTCCAAGATTCTCTAATGAGACTTGTGCAAAGCAAAAGGAGAGAGGCTGGGAGAAATCCTTCCCATTTACACAGCGTAGTAGAAACACACCTGGGAGCAGGCCAACAGCTGGAGAGGATCCAAGGAGAGGTCTATTAGAGCTGGCAAGCGAGAGCAAGCCAGAGGTTTCCTGAGATTAAGAGTAAGACGAGCAGAGTCTTACCTGAGCTCTTCCCTGAGGTTGTAAGGCACTGAAGAAGATGAACACAGATTCTCCATCGGAGAACTGGCCCCATAATTGTTTCCCAAATGAGAAGGAATTCAGAGGAGGGATTCAAAGGAATCTAGGCATATTTATCGATTGTTTTTTTAATCCTGCCTTCAAGTAACTCAAGGTGGAGAACATACTTAGAATTCCTTCCTCTTCCTATTTTCCCCACAACAGAAAAATCAACCCTGTGAGGTGGGCTAGGCTGAGGAACAGTGATTGGTCCAAAGTCATTCAGTTGGCTCCCATGTTTAAGGTGGGACTAAAATTCACCGTCTCCTGGTGATTGGCCCCAAGTCACCCAGCTGGCTTTCATGCCTAGGGTGGAACTAGAACTCCCAGTCTTCTGGTTTCTAACCAGGTGCTTTAACCACTAGACCCAATTGCACATCCGTGTCTCAAAAGAGGACTCTTTGTAATGCAGGGTAGTTAGCCTTTGAGAAGTATGAATGCCAATGGAGGTTGAGTGTTATTGTAACACTTTGACCCTGGGAGAGGTGCAAACATATCCATTATCAGCATCCCCGAGAATGTTGCAGTTAATGGAGACCCAGAGTTTATGAATCAAAGGCCACTGATGGATGGAACAAAGGTTACACCTCTAGGAGGAAATACATCATGGGGGAGTAGTTGCAACTTTCAAGAGGGAAGACAGTCTAGCAGTTAAAGACTGTTGTGGTTAGATACATTGACTTTGACATTAAACAGGCAAGGAAAGACAGACAACTATCAATGATTTACCTTGAACAACAGACAAACAGAGTTGGAAGGGGCCTTGGAGGTCTTCTAGTCCAACCTCCTGCTCAGACAGGAAAGAGATTGTCCAATCTCTTCTTAAAAACTTCTATTCTTAAAAAATAGAATAGAGCAGAGCAGAGTAAAATAGAATAACAGAGTTGGAAGGGACCTTGGAGGTCTTCTAGTCAAACCCCCTGCTTAGGCAGGAAACCTTATAACTATTCCAGACAACTAGTTGTCCAATCTCTTCTTAAAAACTTCCAGTGTTGGAGCATTCACAACTTCTGGAGGGAAGTTGTTCCCCTGATTAACTGTTCTGACTGTTAGGAAATTCCTCCTCAGTTCTAGGTTGCTTCTCTCCTTGATGAGTTTCCACCCATTGCTTCTTGTCCTGCCTTCAGGTGCCTTGGAGAATAGGTGGACCCCCCCTCTTCTTTGGGGCAGCCCCTGAGATATCGGAACATGGCTATCATGTCACCCCGAACATTCAACTTACCTTTGAACAGGTAGAAGGAGTAGAGTAGGATGCAAACACTTTCCACAACCATAATTAACAGCTGGAGATCATTCCTATTTTTTGTTTCTCCTGTCCCCTTTGGCTCCAAAATCGGAAGCCCAATCTCAGCTTCACAATGGAGTCCACAGCAAAGTTTTCTTGCTTTTCGCATAAACCCGACAGTGGTGGGATTCAAATGTTTTCACTAGTGGTTCTGTGGGCATGGCATGGCTTGGTGGACGTGGCAGAGGAAGGATACAGTACTGCAAAATCCCCATTCCCTCCCCACCCCACTGACCTGCTTTCCAGCTCCGTTCTCTCGTGCAGGGCAACAGAGGAAGACCCGGCCCATCAGCTGGGACTCGGGTGGCCGTGAATAGATGGGAGAGGTGACAGTCAGAGGTGATATTTGCCAGTTCTCCGAATAAATTTCTGCTACTGGTTTGCTAGAACTGGTCAGAACTGGCTGAATCCCACCTCTGAAACTCAAGTTCTCTCTTCCTGAGTAAGAGGCCAGACTTTCAATTGCAACCATCCTCCCCTCAATGTTCTAAACTTGCCGTGGTTGAACATGGAAGTCATCGATTGCTCCGTGGATGAGATGATCATGCTTTCAGTTTGGCAAGGACTTTCCCTTAGTTGATGACTATGATAGCACAACCTAAACACTTACAACATGCTCCTTTTCCTGAATTAGAGCAAATAAACATTGTTTGCCAGGTAGGTAGGAAATTACACGTCACCCTAAGTATCAGTGAGGGCTTCAAAGTGAAGCTGCCAGAAGAACAAAGGCTGAACTGTGTCTCCACCTCCTCAAGGTAAGACCATTTTAACAAGATGTTCAGTATAATGAGCCGACAGAATTGATGAGGAATCCACAACGACAGACACTCCGTAGCTAGTGATGACACAGGAGAGGTCATCACCGCTGGTTGGATTGGTGACAATTTTTCCACGGCCGTCCTCATCCTCACCTTTACTTTCATCTGGACAAAACGAATCAAAGGGAAGAAAGTCACACACAGCAACTTTACAAGTCAGACTTCTGAGTCAATGACCTGAAAACAGACGCGAAAAACATCTTCCATTAAAACCAAGGCACTGAATAGAAATGGCACCTTTTAAAACAAAATATCTCCTGTGACAGATAAGCCTCCCATCATAAATAGCATCAAAGATCATTACTGATTTCACAGTAAAGCAACATGAATCTTTTAGCTGATCGTGAAAGGCCTTTGAAGTCTTTTGCCATGAAATCTTCAGTAATAAAACTTTGCCGCACAAAGAGATTTCTCTGCTCTCCTATCGACATTCCTCCGTATTAACAACATATTATGTATACGTTGATGGTCCTCGATGTAGAATTGAACCCCAAATTTCCATTGCTAAGTGAGACAGCTGTGAAATCTGGGGCTTCAATTCTAATCGTACGCAGTTTGCTCCATTTTGTGTCCTTTCTTGCCAGTGGTTAAGTGATTCACTGCAGTGGTTAAGTCAGGAACACGGTTGTTAAGTGAATCAGGCTTCCCCATTGACGTTGTTGGTTGGAAGGTCACAAAAGGGGATCACATGACCAGCAAGACACCGCAGCCGTCATAACTATGAAGCAGCAGCCTGGTGTCCGAATTCTGATCATGGGAACATGGAGATTTCCCAATATTTGTAAGTGTGAAAAATGACCATAAGTCGCTTTTTGTAGTGCTGTTGTAACTTTACACAGACACTAAACAAATGCTTGTAAGTTGAGAACTGCCTCTAATTAAGCGGGGGGGGGGGGGGCGGACACGTCATCACCCACCTGAAAGACTATGGATCCTTTCTGTAGCCTTTTTTCAAATTAATTTATATATGTTCAATCTGTTGGTTCAGTGGTGGTCAGTGATTGAAACATGTAAGGGAATATCGCTCCTGCCACCTTGAGTCCGGAAGCCATTCCATAGGTGGAAGGCGTAGACATTTTGGTGAGGTACCGATGTTTAGTACTGTAAGGAGCCCCAGGCCGCTCCTGGGTGAAGGCATGGAACGTCTGCCAGTTTGAACTGAGGTAACGGAATGTGAGGCAACTGGCAGTTGGAACAGACTTCTTTTCAGGTAGGGAGAAGAAGAAGAATGCCTAACTCCTTAGCATCAGAGTGTGTTAATATAAGGCAACTGGCAGTTGGAACAGAGTTCTTTTCAGGTGGGGAGGGGGAGTAGAACTCCTTAGCATCAGAGCATGTTAATTACTGTATAAGAAACACTAATGATCTGATGGTCATTTCAAAAAATCATTTCTTAGCGAGCACCTAGAAGCCAAGAGGAATATATGTGGAAAATTTCAATTACTATTATTATCAATATACAAATGCTACAAGCCAAAAGATTACACTAAGGTTTTAACTACAAACAGAGAAAGGTTGTGTTATTCGGTTGGAGGCTTGGCAGAATCTTTCGAAGCAGGTTTAGAAACAGTAGGAAATTTGTCGAACCAGGATATTTTTCTCATCCTTCTTTCTGTGAATTGTCTTAAGTTTTATTTAACATTTCCAGCCTGGCTTTCCCCACACCTTTGGGGTTTTCCAGATGGGCCCCAAATTTCTTTTGCTTAGGAATATCATTTTGGAGACTGAACAACCTCAACTCTCAAGGCGTTTAAAAATAACAATAAACCCCAAATCTCATGTCAAAAGAAATATTGATGCTAACAATCGATGGGAAACCTTTTAAAAAGCATACTGACTTCGTCTGCCCTTTCCTCCCTTTAAGCCACCTAATGGTGCTAATAAATTCCCAGATAGCAGTATTAATAACTGATGATTCAAGACTGGGGGGGCGGTGGGGGGGGAAAGACACCAGTTTCTTTTTGTTTTCTATGACTAACGCAGGTGGCAATTGGATGGCAAAAATAAACAGAGGGGGTTGGAGGCCTTAGTATGTGTGAGATGATTAAGGACACCCTGCGCTACTTGCTGTTGGGCTGAGCAGGGGGGGGGGGGATTCAGCCGGTTCTCACCTTATGAAGCCAACTCCTAAATGGAACAAAGGATTTGGGGGGTTTGGGGAGAAGGAAGTTTTCCAGGAGAGGAAAATGGCAGCTACCAAGTGAGGCTGAAGGTTATTTAATCCAAGAGTGAGTGAGGAGATAGTAAAAGACCAACGTTTGGCCCCAGATGATAGACTCTCCCTCCTGCGCCCCCGTTTAACAGCCTTCTCATAAAAGCTGGAACAAGGCACGAAACGGGTACGACCGTGCGCAGCGAGAAATCAATAGTCATCTAACAATGTCCTCCTTTTAAAAAAGAAATCTATCGGCAAGACGAAAAGCGAAGGCAGCTACAGCTTGCTTCCTCTGCTAAAAAGCTAGAAATTTACACGCGCTGCCAGTTCAGATAGGGCCCGGCCCTGTTTAATATATTCTGTCTTATATTTTTCCTAGCTAAATCAATAACGGGCAGCTATTCCCCAAGGTGAAAATATACATTAAGGAGAGAAGGCACCAGACTAGACAAACCTTCTAGTTCTTTGTCCAAGGCGGGAAGGAAGGGAGAGAAACGGGGCTGACAAAGGAGAACTAAAAGCTTTTTTAAAAAAAACCCTGCTTCTGATCCATGTTGGTAGGTGATACCCCTAGTAGGACATGGTCAGCCCAGAGGCAGCCTTCTCCGCCTGATGGTACAATCCTTACTCTGGCCTTATTGACCTCAGGAGCTTCTGGAGAACCCAACCGACGGCTTAGATTATGTTTTCCTGTCTTGGCACCACAAGATGCCAACGGAGGGAGGGAATCCAGCGCACGCAGAAAGTCACTGCAGACCCCGGATGTGACCTGAGGACAAAACTCCTGCATTAGCTTGGGCAGAAAATGACTTCAGACACAGCCACACTTGATTTATGGCTGGGATCCTTGAGACGAGGGCTTGATGGATTCCTGAAGTCCTCTGATACCATCCATGCCCACCGTTGCTGCTGTGAGAAACTAGGTTAATGGATGATAAATTGTGAGGACCGAGAGGCTGGGCTGGTTTTCCCTAATGTGGGCTGTTCTGTCGGCTTCAAGTGTGCTCGGGGTCTGCACCCTCCCTCCCCTCCAGTCCCTTAGAAAGACTTGCAGCCAGGCAAATGGTAACTAAGGAGGGTTGGAAGTAGGGAAATGAGAGGCAAGGGATGGGAAGCACAAGGCTTTGGGGGCTCCTTGGAGCTCTCTGAGCTTGGTGGTTTTTGTGCATAGCTTTCATGTCTCAACTACTGTAGGTAATAACATCAGTGCTAGAAGGGAGGGGGAGTGTAGAGTGGAAGAGGAGGAGAACTGCATGGGCCTTGATGCTCTCTGAGGTTGGTTGTTTTCTTGCAGATGTTTCATTACCCAAACTAATTAACATTATCAGTGCTAGAATAGAGGAAGAGGCGGAGGAGGACGAGGACTATGGGGTCCTTATTACTCTCTGAGCTTGATGGTTTTCTTCAGATGTTTCATTGTCCAACTAGGAAACCTCATCATTTCTGGAAGGAAATGGAATTTGCTCCTTGTTTACATGAAAATGGCTTTCCTTATCAATGTTGGTATGTTCTTGGTAGTTTGTTGAGTAGGCTGTAGTTCCTTGAATAGGCAGTAGTTCCTTGAGTAGGCTGTAGTTCCTTGAGTAGGCTGTAGTTCTTTGAATAGACAGTAGTTCTTTGAGTAGGCTGTAGTTCCTTGAGTAGGCTGTAGTTCTTTGAGTAGGCGGTAGTTCTTTAAGTAGGCGGTAGTTCCTTGAGTAGGCTGTAGTTTCTTGAGTAGGCTGTAGTGGGCGGTACTTCCTTGAGTAGGCTGTAGTTCCTTGAGTAGGCTGTAGTTCTTTGAGTAGGCTGTGGTTTCTCGAGTAGGAGGTAGCTCCTTGAGTAGGTGGTAGCTCCTTGATTAGACATAATCACGGAATCTCAAGACAACCTCTTCTTTGGTGTCTCTCTCTTGTTCAAACCATGAATAACATTTTAACTCGGGGACAAAAGGGAAATCCCTAAAAATAACCATCCCTGTGATGGACAATTGGTTAAAAAGAGACAAAGAAAAACTCCTTTGAAGCAAGAAAAGTATCTTCTTGAAGGATGAGGGGGAAGTTCATTTTGATAAGGTCCACGCTCCTGCAAATCGTAAGCAGCCTTATCCCGAGACATCTCCTTCTCTTGGAGGGGTGTAATTTCCACAGCCTGCCCGTTCTGCAGAGGATCTGCATTGTCAGACCTGAGTTCTATTTCCTTTCAGATTCCAAAACGTTGACAAGCCAACTGGACTTCACATTGGCAGACAACAGTATGTCAGTGTCTTCTTTCTTTTTTTTGTTCTTGCCCAAACTTATTTTGGGATTTCTTTTCTGGACTTGAATCCTGGTGCGTGTCGAGAAAGAAGATTCTTGAGTACATTATACAACGCACTAAGCAATTCATTCAAGCTCGACTCTTCTTTTGTTCAACTGTTTAAAAAAAAGGGGGGGGCTAATGGCAGTGACTCAGCGGCAAAGACGCTGAGATTTTCAATCAGAAAGGTTGGCAGTTTGGCAGTTCAAAACCCTAGTGCAGTGTAACGGAGTGAGCTCCTGTTATTGTCTCAGCTTCTGCCAACCTAGCAGTTCGAAAGCACGTAAAAAATTGCGAGTAGAAAAATAGGAACCACCTTTGGTGGGAAGGTAACAGCGCTCTTCGGCATTTAGTCATGCTGGCCACATGACCATGGAGACGTCTTTAGACAGCGCTGGCTCTTCAGCTTTGAAAAGGAGATGAGCGCCGCCTCCTAGAGTTGGGAACAACTAGCACATATGTGCGAGGGGAACCTTTACCTTTACCTTTAATACACAGCATATCCGTAAATCCAACCTGCAGTTGGATCCAAACAGCCGAACTTCCGCTAGTTCTCTTAGTCCTTCACTTAAAAGAACAACCGATCACGCTTATGGATTTACTTGCACATCAAAGTTTCTTCAGCTAAGTAACTCCCTTAATAAACAGTTCTTGCACTAGTGACAGGCTTAAAAGAAATGTTTAATCTTTCCTTCCTGAGTTCTGAAAATACCACGTAGCAAGGGCAATTTTATTGTTAGAACTCACTTGACAGAAATACATGTGCTGAAAAGACTCGAGTCTCCAAGTCCCAGTTCTATCCATTTCTAACTTCTTCCTCCTTGAGATATTAAAAACTTGTCTTTGATCAATAGGAAGAATTATCCTGTCTCGGCACTGATAGGTGGTGAGGGAAAGGAGTTCCTCTCCTCCTTTAGAAGATCTAAGGATTGATTTTGAAGGCCACACTCAGCCTGTACACATGAGCGCATCCAGATATTGTACTACAGTGGATGCAATAGGTGACGAAAACCCAGTTTAAGCATCAACCGTCGAACCTTTGTATGAAGTTATGGCACCTGGGAAATCAGGACATTTAGGCTGTTCAAATGAGTATAACGATTTACTGCACGTTTAAGTTCTCTACAAGAATCTGGCCAACTAACAGCCAAGGGAAATGAGCGGGGTATAAAATCTGATTTCTTGTGGGTTCAAAGGCACTCATGACACAATGCGTTTGACACCTCCCTGGGGCTCAGCCTGCTCATCTCTTACACACAGTTCATTAACTAGTTGCATTTTGGATTCACATTTCATTAGAATTTGAATTCACCATACTGAAGTTGGGACATTTATGCCCTATGCTGATTTCCCTTTCTAGTCCTCAGAAATAGTTAAAAGACAATATTTTTCTTTTGGATCAGATCTTCTCAACATCTTCTAAGATTTTAGAGGTCCTACTTTTACGCAGACTCCTGACAGCTATTTTCTATATGCACAATTTTTGAGATCCCGTTGTACACTTCAGGTTGAGAACATGAATACTGAATCATGTCTCGGGTGGGTACAAGGGAAAATAAAATAAAAATGCTGTCCTTAACCTTGATTAAAATCTTTCTGGGAAGATTCCAAAGCCGTTATCAAAAACAGTGAAGATGTGGACAGGAAATTAAATCTCCCCCAAAAGCAAAAATTAAAGTTTTAAAAAATGAATAAGACCAGAAAAATGGGCAGCCATTTTAACCAAGGAGAAGTTCAAATATCCAAAATGTCTTTTAGATCCTTTTCTATAAGTTGTTGTTAGTTGTGAAGTCATGTCCGAACCATCACAACCCCATTGACCACGTTCCTCCAGGCCTTCCTGTCCTCTGCCATCCTCTGAGGTCCATTGAAGCTCACTCCTACTGCTTCGGTGACTCCGTCCAGCCACCTCCTTCTCTGCCATCCCCTTCTTCTTCTTTTGCCCTCAATCTTTCCCAGCATGAGGCTCTTCTCCAGGGAGTCCTTCCTTCTCCTTAGGTGGCCAAAGGATTTGAGTTTCCTCTTCAGGATCTGGCCTTCTAAAAAGACGAGAGAGAATTCTATAAGAGAGAATAATAAACTCTAAATAATGGAAGCATATTGTGCTGACAGATTCTGTTGATGAAACCCAACAAGATTTAATCTGGTGGCTATATTAAGAAGCTCTCCATGGCTTAGTCAAACTTGGTAAGAAAAAAAAGCCTTTTCATGCGAATTCCTTGAGACAAATTCTAAATACATTAAATACAGACCACAAATCGCAAAATGTGTGTCCTCTGGAAACCTATGGATTTGGATTCATGCTAACTGTTTTGGGGAGCATCTCGCACTGAGCAGCAGAAGACAAAGAGCAAGCCACAAACACGAATAATTAATCTATTCTTTCAGAGTTTCAGGGTAAAAATGATGCTGGCAATTTCTTGATTTCTCAACTAAGCATAAGCGAAACAGACACATGATGGAGGATAATTTTACATTCCTTTCTGTTTCCCTGCTTTTTATTTAAAAAACTACTTCTCCAAACGGCCTGGAGGACATTCTAAACATTAGGAAGGGAAGGGGGAGAAAAATTAAAAGCTGGCAGAGTGGGCTGTTTGCCATCCAACAGATGGCAAGAGCCCAGCAGTCAAGAGACTATTATGGTATGCCCACGGATGGGGGAGTGGCAGAGAGTTAAAGTGTCCTATTGTGAATTCACATGGGCATCCATCCTGCATCCCTATTTCAAGAGAAGAGGATTTCAGGGAGATGATCCAGGAAGAAGAACGAGTCGAAGGCTTCAAATTGATACCAAAGGACTGATGAAGCCAAATGTGGCTTGATCTCCAGAGCAGCAGAGCCTCTTTCTGATATTCTGAATTTCCTTGATGGAGGGCCTGTCTGACCTCATGCATAGTGTCAGGTTCCAAGTAAGACCCCCAACGAAAGAAGACTCCGAGGCATGAAGTTTTATTAGAGACGTCGTATTGGCACATCTGGGAAAACCCGAATCTGAAAGCTTCCAGGTTTTCCCCACCCAAAAGAAATCCAAGCACCTGCCCAGCACCCACGTGTCTATCCCAGGGTCCCATCAGGCACCATCCAAAACTGGAGATGCCTCCAGGTGCAGGGCAAGACGTCCTTGACTCTCTGAGAAAGGAATGCCATTTCGACTATATCTCTCCCATACTCCATATAATCCCCTCCCGTTTTTCCCACAGCATTGAATGTGTTGAATGATGTTACCTAGCTGGGTAATGAAACGTCTGCAAGAAAACCGCCAAGCTCAGACAACACCAAGGAGCCCCACAATCCTTTCATTGTTCGGCGAGGAAACTTGAGGGCAAGAAGGATAAGAAACCCCTTCGCTTTGGAATCACCTCTGGAATGAAAGTGAGATAATAGCGCTATTGTCGATCCTGATGTAAAATTCATGAAAATAAGGGCTCTGCCCTTTGACATTCATAATGAATAATGGGTCTGGATTATTATCATCATCATCATCATCATCATCATCATCATCATCATCATCATCATCATCAGATTTTCCAGTCTCTTCCACTAGAGAGAGCTTTTAACATGAGGTCAACAGCAATCCCTATCTTTACATATGATCAGCTTGCAGGAACTACAAAGCAACAGCATTTGCTGGGCATCCGTAAACAAAGCCAGAACAGATGAAAAATCACACCGAATGTTAACGGCGACTCAGGCCAGATATGAATTGCCCAGATCAAACTGGTTAGAGAAGGGAGACGAGAACAGGGAGGAAAGATCCATGGTCCCCATTAACCATGCCAGAAGATCAATGTTGGCTAAGCAGAGGAATGACAAGCCCATATGTTTGTCTCCACCGTGCCCAGAGTATTGGTCGTTGACAGATGCGGGGCAGGAAAAGAGAGCTGGCATCCGATAAACCAACTGACGGCCAGCCTCATCCATTAAGTGAGACCTACCAGGAACGGGAAGAGGATTAAGTTGGAGACCCCCCCAAAGGGGCAGCACGTGAGATTAAAGAGCCATTCACTCATGTCTGTAGTAACTCTGGTGCTCAGATGGACGGGGCAGATTTGACTGTGTTCCTCTGGGAAAGAGGGAGAGATGAAAAGAAGGAAGAAGGGCATACCAATACAGACTTTCAAGTCTCCAACTGCAGAGAAGAGAGGGAGGGAAGAAAGAAGAAAATAGAAAGGAAAGAAGAGAGGGAGGGAGGAAAAGGGAGGAAAGAAAAGAGAAAGAAAGAAAGAAAGAAGGGGGAGGGAGGGAAGAAGGAATGAAGAAAGGGAGGGAAGGAGGAAAAGGGAGGAAAAAAGGAAGGAAAAGGAAGGAAGGAAGAAGAAAGGAAAGAATGAAGAAAGGGAGGGAGGAATGAAAGAAAGAAGGAAAGAAAGAAAGGAGGAAGAGAGAGACAGAGAAAGAAAGAAAGAAAGAAAGATATGAGGGAGGGAGGGAGGAAAGAAGAGAGGGAACAAGGAAGGAAAGGGGAGGCAGGAAAAGGAAGAAAAAGAAAGAAAGAAAGGAGGGAAGGAAGGAAGGAATTCAGATGCAGATGGAATCCTTTCCTCCATTTTAGATGCTGTTAATAAACTTGCTTTTTCCGTGGATATTGATTTTGCTGTTAAGTGCTGTCTGGCATTACACTGCATTTTAGGGCAGCCAAAGATGTCGGCTTGCGTTTTGCCCTCCAGCGCACAGATATGGCTGAGAACAAATTACCTCCTGTCTTTATTATCCCATGTTTTGGAACAAGCAAGACTTCATCCTCGCAGGGGCTCATAAACTAGAAGTAAAGGCAGCACGGACGGGATTGGGAAGTTATGCAACCGCCTATCGCTGAGGTCAAGAGCAGCTTGGACATAGGAATAACAGACTTGGAAGGGACCTTGTCGCTCATCTAGTCCAACCCCCCCCCCCATGCTGCCCAAGTAGGAGACCCTATATGCTATCCCACCCCCTCCCCAGACATTGGGTAGTTATTGTTTAGTGTGAAACACAAGAAAAAGATTAATAAATAGTCAGAACCTGTTCAAGTCTCACTTAGAAAAGGCTCATATTTTGTAAAGCTTTACTTTCCTGCCTCTTTAAGCTTGTTATCCTGACAATCCCAAAATAACCCCAGGACAGATGCTTTTGTGAGGATCCTACAAACAACATTTACGCCTGTTGAACGAGATTTCAATTAGGTGTTTCCACACACACGTTATTACTATTAATACACATGAACGGTCATTTCCAGTGACGGAGGCTTTTCAGAGTGAGAGAAAAAAGCTATTATTTTGAGGAAGAAGTGTGTCTCTGCCTATTTTGCCAGAGGAGCTACAAATGACGGGGGGGAAAACAAATAGAAGGAAGCAAATCAAAATTCACAAGTAATGGCCAAGACCACTCTAAGTTAAAAACCAACCAACCAACCCTGATGTTTTGATTTCTGTCCCTAATAAAGTATAACATGAATTAGTTCTTCAGATTACCAGGAATAAAACATCATCGTGAAGAACAAGATGCAAGATTTACAGATAATTTGAATTATAAGCAAGGTTTTTGTTGCAAGAAAGAAAGAGGGAAGGAAGGAAGTTTAAAGAAGTATTTCTTGAACTTACTAACTTTAAGGTGGCTGAGGAACTTTGAGAATTGAAGTTCACACATCATTGTCAAGATTGAGAAACACTGTAAAGATATTTGAAGATATTCTATTATCTGCCCTTTCAGGGATCATTCTTGTGATGGTAGGAGAATCAGAATCAGAACAGAGCTGAAAGAGACCTTGGAGGTCTTCTAGTCCAGCCCCCTGCTCAAGCAGGAGAACCTATACCATTCCAGATAAGGGACTGTCCAGTTTCTTCTTAAAAGCCTCCAGTGTTGGAGCTCCCACAAATTCCGAAGGAAACTTCTGTTCCGCTGATTGTCCTCACTATCAGTGAGTATATTTAGGGAGAGGATATCGTCCCCCTGCTTACTTCCAATGGGTGCCTGTGTGTAAATATATATATCAAGATCCCTTGTTGAAATCAATGGGTAGTCAATTCCCCAGATTTCTTAAACTTCCAATCCCTTATCCATAAATTCATATTTTTAACATGTTAAAAAGGTAAAGATAAAGGTTCCTCTGCACATGCATGCTAGTCGCTCCCGACTCTAGGGGGCGCAGCTCATCTCCGTTTCAAAGCTGAAGAGCCAGCGCTGTCTTGAAGACGTCTCCGTGGTCATGTGGCCGCCATGACTCAATGCTGAAGGCGCACAGAACGCTGTTACTTTCCCACCAAAGGTGGTCCCTATTTTTCTACTTATATTTTTTATGAGCTTTCGAACTGCTAGGTTGGCAGAAGCTGGGACAAGTCACGGGAGCTCACTCCGTTATGTGACAGTAGGGATTCGAACTGCCGAGCTTTCTGTTCGACAAGCTCAGCGTCTTAGCCACTGAGCCACCACATCTCTTCCCAAAAGATCTCACGTCCTCCCAGCCACTTAGACTGCAGAAAACTCTCCTTGATCCTTCATTAGCAGTCATTCCCTGCATTATAGTTAACCTTGATGGTTTCTTCCATGGGTTAGACGGGCTGCCTACTTAACGCTAAAGAGACGGCAGTATGTAATCGACGTCTGAAGAGCACACACAGTGCTACTAAGCTTCCTTGCCCCTGACAGCAGGTAACCTATCTGTCTACTCGGCTTGAGGTCAGGGTAGGCACACTGTGTGGTATCATTACCAGACACCGGGACAAGCGTGATTTTTTTTTTAAAAAGCATGTTCTTTCCCTTAGTGAGAAAATAATATACAATCATTTACCCTTCAAGCCTGCAAAGCTGGAGTGGGAATACGTCCAGCGGGTGAGAAGAAACACATCGGCTCAGCTTCCTAGCAGCTGTTCTGACTGAGGCTTCCCAAGAGCCTGAAGCAAACTCCTGGTCCTGACAAAAAACCCTTGCATTAATTGACTGTGAATTCTGCTCCTTCACCTCCATCAAAGTCTTTCAAGGGAGGATTTACGGTCACAGACCTTATCTGGCTTGGAGAGCTGCCAGGCTGGTATCTGCAGAACTTGGCAAGGAGTCTCAAAGAGTCCCGAACCAATTAAGTGAACTAATTGCCTCCTGCAAACTCCACTCCCCTTTCGCTCCTCTTTTATTTCCTCTGGGAGGGGCCATTCATCGTCCCCCGGTGGCCTTTCTCCCAAGTCGATCCCTGTTTAGCTGTTCCCTTCTCCTGGCAGCTCTCCGCATGTGCACACTAGGAACAGGCTCCAGCTGTTCGTCTGCCCCACTGATGGCTGACTCTGCATGTCAAAACGAAATGGCAGGGAAGGAAGGAAGGAAGGAAGGGGGGAGGGAGTGAGGGAAGGAAGGAGGGAGGGAAGAAGGAGGGAGGGAAGGAGGGAAGGAAGAAGGATGGATGGAAGGAAGCAAGAAAGGAAGGAAGGAGGGAGGGAAGGAAGGAAGAAAGGAGGGGAGGAAAGAGGAATGGAGGAGGGTGGAAGGAAAAAGGGAGAGAAAGGAGGAGGGATGGAAGGAGGAAAGGAAGGACAGAGGGAAGGATGGAAGGAAGGGTGGAGGGAGGAGAGAAGGATTGGATGGATGGATGGATGGAGGAGGGGAGTTGGATGAATGGAGGGAGGGAGGGCAGGAGGGGGGAAGAAGGAAGGAAGGAAAGATGAATGATGAGGAAAAGCGAGAGTGGGAGAGGAAGGGAGGAAGAAGAAAAAGCTGCAGGCAAGAAACTTAAGATCATGTTACTTCTAAGAATTTTCCAGAGCGAACAGGTTGCCTGTCTGAAAGTTTACCCAATCCCAATTTCCAATCTTTTCCCAAGGTGCCCATCTACCTCTACTGACCCCTCACCCCCACCATGTCCTTAACACCCCCCCCCCCGATCACCCAGAAATATTAACCAAGATTTTTAATGAAGCAGCTCTCCCTTTCTGATCTCCCACCCACCCACCCGCCGGAAAACCAGCCCAGCTCGCTTGAGTCACTCGAAAAGCCTCGGGGGAAAAAAAGCAGGATTCTTATTAGCAAGTCATATGGAAATCCAGGCGCCCAGAAACGGATCCATTTATTCAGCCTAATCAGCCAATTCCTGAGCTGCGTGTCTAGTTTTATAATAAATCTCATTATCTTCCCAACGTGAAGAGTCTGGAGTTTATATTATACTGTGTGATGCGGTTCTTGCAGTCGGCCGCTTTGGACACTTATAGGAAATGGGGGGGGGGATATTTACTATTCTAAATATGTACATAACTGCCATGCATTTGTATTTAGAAGGCAGGCGAAAATTGTAAAATGAAAATGCTTAGCACCGGCTCCCTTATAAATTTTTTTTGCCACAGTAGCCTCCTCTGACTTACAAACCACTTGTTTACTGATCATTCAGAACTACAGCAGACCTGGGGGGAAAAAGAGACTCACAATTGGTCCTCACATTTACGACCGTCACAGTATCCCCTGGTCAAAACGTGGCAATGGGCATGTATTTAACAGATCTTAACAGCTTAACACAGTTGGAAGGGACCTTGTAGGTCATCTAGTCCAACCCCCCCTCTGCCCAAACAGGAGACCCTACACCATTTCTGACCGATGTCAGTCCAGTCTCTTCTTGAAAGCTTCCAGGGACAAAGCTCCCACAACTTCCGAAGGCAACTTCTGTTCCACGGGTTGATTGCTCTCACTATCAGGAAATTCCTCCTTATTTCTAGGTTAAATCTCTCCTTTAAGAAGGAGGAGGAGGAGATGGAGGAGGGGGGATGAGGAGCAGGAGCAGAAGACGTAAAAGATGAAGATGAAGATGAAGATGAAGATGAAGATGAAGAAGAAGAAGAAGAAGAAGAAGAAGAAGAAGAAGAAGAAGAAGAAGAAGAAGAAGAAGAAGAAGAAAGTAAGAAGCCTTATGTTAAAAATGAAAGGTGGGAAAACAGGGGTCTGAAATCCCACCGCCTGCAACCCACTGACCGCCGGTGTCAGCCTCCATACCATTCCAGTCTCCTCTTCATCTCTTGGATGTTCTGGGAGCCGAGCAGATGTTGGCTCTTGTATCACGCCGGCCAAGGCTGAGAGGGAGAGACAGCTGGGTCACCACACAATGTTCCTCATGATAATTGCCAAATACAAACACTCAACTCCTCAGCCCTTTGAGTTGAGCTGACAATGGCAACAATGACAGGGCTCTTATAAAGCTAAGGAACATCCCGCTGGATTTAGAGTCTACAACATAGAAGACGGACCATTATCTAAATCTAAATGAATTGGAAATAGAATAGAATGGAATGGAATGGCAGAGTTGGAAGGGACCTCGGTGGTCATCCAGTCCAACCCCCTGCTCAGGCAGGAAACCCTATACCGTTTCAGACAAATAGCTATCCAACATCTTCTTAAAGACTTCCAGTGTTGGGGCATTCACAACTTCTGGAGGCAACTTCTGTTCCACTGATTCATTGTTCTCACTGTCAGGAAATTCCTCCTTAGTTCTAGGTTGCTTCTCTCCTTGATTAGTTTCCACCCATTGCTTCCTGCCCTCATGTGATAAGTAAAAGAAAAAAGAGACCCAAACTGAGATTGTTAGACTCAACAATGAGCCATTTGACCGACTGAACGAGACCGGCTTTGACGGAACTCTTCTCACCGCCACCTCATTTGGACAAAACAGGCTAACTTGAGGGTCTTCAGAGAAGCAGGAAGAGAAACCAGAGGAAGAGACCCCATCAAAAAATAAGAGACAACCCCAGGGCTACAGGCCACTCTCAGTATCCCAGTTCAAGTAAACAAGGCTAGCTGAGAATTTGGGGGCTTTGTATTTGCCCCACATCTGGAAACTAGCCTATTGATTATACAGTTATTAGAGGAACATTAAGGATGGATGCAAACTAATTTGTAGGGTCTTGTAAACAAGCCCATGGCTGGAGTCTCACACTTGTGGCCACTGAAAAGGAAGCTGTGTCTTTCACATCCTTAGTTCCACCTGTTCCCAGTAATGTGAGGATGGGGCCTAATGAGTATCGAGCAACTTCTCCTGAACAGAAGCTGAGCAGCTGAAGGACAGGCTGGATAGGAGACCTCTAGGCTTAAATTCCGACCAAAAGGTACAGCTAGCAGAAGGGCTCCACCTAATGGCTTGAGACTTTAACTGCAGGACTGGAACCAAATCAAGACCTTGCTTTAAGACCTCGTCCTAATGAGTGGCAGACTAGAGATTTTCCTTTTGGCTTCCTGGAACGGGAATCTTATTTGTGGTGATGATGATGTTATCCATTCAGTCATGCCCGACTCCTAGGAATTCTGTGGTCCAGGTTTCTCCACATCTTCCAATCTTCCATTACATAGAATAGAAGAATGGAATAGAAGAGAAGATAGAACAGAATAATAGAAGAGAACATAGAATAAGAGAACAGAAGAAAATAAAAGAGAAGAGAACATAGAATAAGAGAATAGAATAAAACAGAAGAATAGAATAGAATAGGAAATTAGAACAGAACAGAATAAGGAACTAGCATAGAAGAGGGGAGGGGAGGGGAGCAGAATAGAATAACAGAGTTGGAAGAGGACACTCTGCTACCATTCAACCTCTGCCCAATCCTATCTGAAGGCCAATCCATCTTCAGTAGTCAGATTTGAAGCCTTAAATCCATCTAGCGCCAAAGAAGGTGTCCAGGAGAAAACAGTAATAACAGTTCTGAAACCAAAACAAGACAATGTAGGCAGGAGGTGGGAAGATTATTGTTTTGTGCCTTCTTTTGAAGGCTTCAGTGACTAACGCTAACATTAGGCTGTCAATAATTCAGCAGGCCTTCCAAAGGGGAGACATGTCTGTGAGCAAACACGTTTTCATCTCACGGAATGTGAGGGAGAGATTTAAAAAAAAACACAGGTAAATTCATGTTTATTATGACTTTGTGGGATACTTGCATTCTAAATGGTTCTCTTAGATTCAAGATTCAGTTCAGCTGGGAAAGAAGGGACAGAATTTACAAGTTAGATCCCAACCTTTCAGACCTCAGGACCACTAAATTCATAAGTTTAAATCCCGAGGACCACTAAGATCATCTGCCTAATGACGGGGGGCTGGGGGCTGGCGGGGTGGTCATGTGACAGGATGGGTGTGGCCAACTCAATGTCATTCACATCAAGAGGCACCTTGCCAGCCTCTACTCGCCCCTCCCCTGCCAGCCACTCCTCTGCTGCCCGCCCGGATCTGACTAAGAAGGAGGCTTAGCAGAAGCACCTCACTGAGGACTAGGAGCATAGGTTTTCTAAGCAATGGGAAGACCTGCGGGAGTGCAAGGCCAGGTGCCAGCGCCTGGAGGATCAGTGGGCTGAGATGGTCAGCCAGTTCCAGGCCATGATGCCGTCCCACTGGAACGAGGCCCTCCGGCTCTTTGCCACCTGCGCTGCTTCCCTTCAGCCTTTGCCCAAAACCCCCCACCAGAAGGCCGAAGCAGACCCCAAGTTGGAATTTCTGTCCCCGTCCGACCCTCAGAAAAAGCCCCCAAAAGGGGGGACTCTCTGCAGCAACACAGGCGTTCATTGCACATATCCGGACCAGGAGGGTGGTTTGAGGACCCCTGATTTAATGCAATACAAAAAATGCAAATAATTTTTCTGCAAACTACCAGAATTTTCTCACGGACCACCAGTTGGTGACTGCTGAGTTAGATAAATAAAAAGAAGAAAGGAAAAAAACTTAGGAGAGATTAGAAGGCCCCACTGCAAGTCCATCTTAGTCTTCCAAGATCTCACCTTACTTTATGCAATCCTGTTTATTGATGGAGTTAGATTTTAGCTCCCTCTTCACGTAGGAGCTATAAATTGACCTAGATGTTGGCTTTCTGGTGCTATCTGAGCTCAGTTGTTTTCCTGCAGACATTTCCCCACCAGGTTAACATGAACCCTATTAGTACAATCCTCCTAGATTCCTCCCTGGACCTTCGTCTGAATGGGCAGCATTACCTTGAAACGGAATGCCATCATCATCCATGGCGTCTATCACTTCTGTTTCTTGAATAAATGTGGGTGGCATGATCTGGATAACAATACAAGAAGCCCCAGATTCAAGACTCATCAAGCCCATCGTCTTTCTTGAACGATGGTCAACCAAAGATCGTAGAAACTCCTCAAGAAGAAAATGTGCAACTATCTTCTATTTGAGTTCCTGGCAAGTGGCACTGAAAGGTTTTAGTGCCTCTAACAGGAGAAATAATATTTTAGAGCTACAGCTAATGGTAGCCACATCCTTATCAATGTATCCGGTCTTTTGAAGTCATTCAAGTTATTAGGGTAAAGGTAAAGATTCCCCTTGCACTTATGTGCTGGTCGTTCCTGACTCTAGGGGGCGGTGCTCTTCTCCCTTTCAAAGCCGAAGAGCCAGCTCTGTCTGAAGACGTCTCCGTGGTCATGTGGCCAGAATGACTCAACACTGATGGCGCACAGAACGTCGTTATCTTTCCACAAAAGGTGGTTCCTATTTTTCTACTTGCATTTTTTATGAGCTTTCGAACTTCTAGATTGGCAGAAGCTGGGACGAGTCATGGGAGCTCAATCCATTACACGGCACTAGGGATTCGAACCACAGAACTGCTGACCTTTCTGATCGACAAGCTCAGCGTCTTAGCCACTGAGCCATCTTGACTTCAAGTTAGTAACCTTCATTAAATCTTGGTAGACGCAACAGTTGATCCGTAAAGTGTAGTTGCTTCTCCATCCCGACTTCAGTTCAAAATCTCTTATAGTATTGGATGGACCCCTTCTTAAATCTGAGTGAACCTTCTTGAAAATTAGCAGCCCCACAGGTTTTCCGAAATATATTTAAGAACATCACTTAAAGTCAACCTTTAACTGCAACATGTGGAAAGAATGAGCAGTTTTTGCCCCGTAACATACATTTGATTTTCATTCGCAAATTATATTACCCTAAAACAGAAGTAAGCCTTTAAGCTTAACTTTCCAGAGGTAGGCTGTACTAAATTCAATAGGGCTTATTCTTGGGTCAATATGATATGACATATCCTCATAAGGTAAAACTGGTTTACATTTGTTCATCTATTCGTTTAGCTAAATAATTTCATCATTTGGGAGAGGCCCATATACCATTTCAGAAGAAAACAATTATATATTTTGCATGGAAGGATCAAAGAGGTATTCAGTTCACAAAAACACAATCCAGATTTAAATGTGGGTTGGGTGCAAAATGTGCCTGGTTTTTTTTTTTTTTTTTATTAGAAGCAAGCTTTGGATTACATGCCTTAATAAACCACCTGCCATCTTTTTCCTCCTTGCTTGTATCTAAATGTAAAATCAATTAAAGGCTAGTTGAATCAGTAGTGATGTTTCCTAGGGGTTAACAGCCCCCTTCATAACCTAAGATGAAGAGAAAAAGACATTCGATAACCTTTAAAAAATAGGTTTTGTATGTGGCTCCCTATATCATTTAGTTATGATTCAATATAGGTTTCAGCCCAAATCCCACCAAAAACAAAAAATTATTACAACTCATGCCACAGTTTTAATATACTCCAACTTGCCCCTGAGGAAGAGTTCCTTTGAGGATACGGTAACACAAAGTGGAGAATCTGGATACTATGAGTAGTTATTACAAGTCCTAACCAAAGGAACTACAGAACATATCTTGTTTCCTCCTTGCATAAGAAAACTATTGAACATTCGTAATGCTGACAATGTATTCCAGACTTCTTAAGAGACAGACAGAAGATCACTATGGATAAAAATGGTTTGTTTGGTTGTTTTGGTCTCACCAAGAATGAGGAATTGTAATCTTTGAAGTATTTTGTTGTTAATTGTGAAGTTGTGTCCGACCCATTGCGACCCCATGGACAACTGGGCCTTCTTGTTTTTTCTTTCTTTTGAAGATGTTTCGCTTCTCATCCAAGAAGCTTCTTCAGCTCTGACTGGATCGGATGGTGGAGAATGGAAGGATTTATATTCCTTGTTGGTCCTTTGCATCCTTTTAGAGGTTCATTGAAGCACTAGGAGGTTTACCTGTGTCATCAAACATCTTTGAAGATGTTTTGCTTATTACCCAAGGAGCTTCTTCAGTTCTGAGAGAAGCTGAAGAAGCTTCTTGGATGAGAAGTGAAACGCCTTTGAAAGAAAAATAAATAAAAAAAGTCCAGTTGCCTCCTGAAAAAGCACCTTTGGGACAACTGTGACCTCTACAGACTATTATAAAAAGAGAGGCCCAACCTGCAACTAAGGAGGAATGTCCTGACAGGGAGAACAATGAATTAGTGCAACAGGTTGTCTTTAGAAGTTGTGGGTGTTTCATCCCTGGAGGATTTCAAGGAGACGTTGGGCAGCCACTTGCCTGGAATGGTGTAGGGTCTCCTGCTTGAGCCGGGGGTTGGACTAGAAGCCCTCCAAGGTCCCCCCCCCCAACCCTATTCTTCTATATCCTATATTTGGAAGACCTCCAGAGTAAGAACTGTATCTGGAAGGCACCCAAAGGGAGATGTTCACTATAAAAGATTTATCTAACATGAACAATCCCATTTCCCCAAATGCTTTGATAATATCTGCCCCCAGCTCAAAAATAGGATAAATAATCATGTACTAAACTGTCAGGATTCTCTTAGGAGATTGCGTCTTTGCAACAGAGAAATAGGTTTATTAGGTTTCATTGGCCCTGAAGAATTTGTCGTTAGAATTTAAAAAGAATTCCATTGCTTTTAACATTTGCAAAGAAAAGGGTTGGTGAATGGTATTGGCATTTGCATCTCCTAATACTGTAGACACTTACAAGCTGTAGCAGGAAGTATGCAAATGTAATACATGTTTAAACCGGTGCGATTTTAATTATGGATGAATTGCATTTTGTTTATATGTTGGTTTGCAAAGGACATGCTCTCTCTTTTTCCAGCGTTAGTGAATTTTTTTTAAACCTTGCCTTGAGATTTGGTACAGATATGGAACAAGACGATCAAGGATGTATTTAAAAACAACAACAACAACCTATAATGTGACCATCAAGCCCCAGGATGAAAGAATTTAATCTGGTCCTATCTTCTGGTCAAAGCATATGGGATCTTCTTAGGTCTGTATGGAGGTTAATGGAAATTGATATCCCGATAAGACATCTCTCTTCCTCTTTTCTCTCTCTGCGGCTGCGGTCAGTAAGTGATGATCAGTGTGCCAGAGCTCACTGTCACGGCATCGCCAAAAAGGCATTAAGAGTCCTTAACCTCTAATCATGCAAAGCTTTTTCTCCAGTAACACTGCGCTACTAACTGGGGCATACAAAACCTTGGCCAGACCAATCGTCGAATACAGCCTGGAATCTACACTGTGAATCGGACATTAATACAATTGAGAGGGTCCAGAGGTATTTCACGAGAAGAGTCCTCCACTCCTCTGCTCACTATAGAATCCATTATGCCACCAGGCTCAGACAGATGGCTATCCAACGTCTTCTTAAAGACTTCCTGTGTTGGGGCATTCACAACTTCTGGAGGCAACTTCTGCTCCACTGATTCATTGTTCTAACTGTCAAGAAATTCCTCCTTAGTTCTAGGTTGCTTCTCTCCTTGATTAGTTTCCACCCATTGCTTCCTGCCCTCATGTGATAAGTAAAAGAAAAAAGAGACCCAAACTGAGATTGTTAGACTCAACAATGAGCCATTTGACCGACTGAACGAGACCGGCTTTGACGGAACTCTTCTCACCGCCACCTCATTTGGACAAAACAGGCTAACTTGAGGGTCTTCAGAGAAGCAGGAAGAGAAACCAGAGGAAGAGACCCCATCAAAAAATAAGAGACAACCCCAGGGCTACAGGCCACTCTCAGTATCCCAGTTCAAGTAAACAAGGCTAGTTGAGAATTTGGGGACTCACCACTGCTTCGGGTTCTCTATCGTTCTCTAAGATTCTTCATTTTGGTTCTTCATCTCATAGAACAAGCAAATTTGCCTCAACTATTTGTTCTTTGTGTGGCATGGGTCTGTGTGCATGCGGGCATGTCATTCCACAAAAGGAAACCCTTTCTGAAAATGCCAACTGCCCGTTGATGCAGAAACAGAAAACTAGAAAAGAGAAAAAAGACGCCCGTGAGTGTGTGTATGTACAACGAGTTTTGAGTTGTGGTTTAAATAGACATTTTCAGGGTGGGGGGTCTTCTAATCCTCTATCGCCCTCCACTCCTATTTGAAAGGATGTCCCTACAAGCCACCCACCCATCCCCCTTTCCTGCCCCTCTTCCCTGCCTGGGTAAACGGATTCCCCATGATTAAAAATCATGAGCTCTCCATGGTTATCGCACACACAAGTATGCATTACACACCCTGTCACAGCAGGTTGTCATTATGCCGTCGCGGGCTAGGAAAAATTAACGTCTCGTTGAACAAGGTGGAAGGCAGAGATTTTTCACTGGCGGGGTGGAAAAGCAGGAACAACTGAAAGAGGAGAGAAAAGGTTGGCTCACCATTGCAGCCCTGTTCCTTTTTAATCCCTGTTTTCAGAATATTTACAGAGGGAGAAAAATAAATACTTTAGGGGAGGAAAACAGGCTCCTTGAGGGTCTTACCCTAAGCAGATTCACTCGCTACCTGCTTGCTGATGAGATTGTGGTTCCTTCCTTTCTGAATTGTGCTTTCTGGTGTGTGTTTTTTTTAGAAAGCTGGGACTACACAGTATGACACCTGAGTTAGTTGTTAGTTCAGGCTAAAGGGGAAATATCCATCAATCCTTTAATGTTTCAATATTTTGAGTAGGAAACATGAAGAAATGGTGCTCCAGATACTCACTAAAAGATGGAGCTGTTCTAATGTTGTGGTATATATCAAAACAAACAACAATACACACCCACACTAACACACTCACTGTTTCTTAGAGAAGGGAAAGCTGAAAAACTATTATTCCCCTTTGTTGATTAAGGGCCCTGTCATAAAGATGAACTTAATAGAATCTCAGCTTTATAGATTCCATGCACAGAAAAAGCAGGTCTGTTAACCAATTGGAACCAGGAAGTTAACACTTGTAGATAGACAAACAGATGGATAAATAGATGAAAGCTAGATGGCTAGATAGATGACAGATAGATAATAGACAATACAAAGACAATAGAAGGATGGATAACTAGCTAAAAAGATAGCGATAGTTGGTACATGATAGTTGATACACAGAAAGATGATAGCAATACATAGATAGATGATAAAAGATGAATGGATGGATGGATGGATGGATGGATGGATGGATGGATAGATAGATAGATAGATAGATATAGATGATTGATGATAGATAGATGATAGATAGAGAGATGTCCCCTTACCGTGACAAATTTTGCAAGGAAAGTAACCTGATTTTTATTTTCATACTGTAATCCAATTATATTATGTTCTTTTCTTTTTTCTACATTTTCATGTAGAAAACACAAGGGTATCAAACATTAATTTACAGCTTGAAAGCAGAAGTAGAATTCCCAAATGTAATTAAGAAAATCCATCTAATAACAAACTTGGCTATATATGTTTCTGCAGAATATCTAAGTAACCCTGTGATACATAGATGATAGAAAATGGACAAAGAGGGATGGATGGGGGGGGGGAGATGGGGGAGAGGGAGGGAGGGGTGGTTGGTTGGTTGGATGGATGGATCAATGGATGGAAGGATATAAATAGCAAGTAAAAGGAAAATGACTTGCATAGATTCAAACCTATCCAGAAATTCCACTTTGATACACAAATGGACACCGAGCATCACCAACCTTTCATGCTCCTTTTCTGAAAGGACTTCTGGGTAATGTATATGTTGACCAGCATCCGGTCTTAAAGGCCATTCTGTAAGATAGTTGAAGCAGAGAAAGTTTAACTAGCTGAAGTGATTATGGAATTATTTTTCTCTCCAAAAGGAATCCATGGACTTTTCCCACACAATGACCTCCAGCTTGACTGTCCAACGCCATCAAAAGAAAACTTTCCCACCTTCCTCGAATTTGAAGGACATCTTCAAGATCAACCGACATCCTAATTCCTGCACATATATTGGATGCAGGTCTCACGACGCGAGAACAATGCTTCCCCCCCACTTCAATACAATATGATAAATAGAATTAATAACATTGCTAAAATAAGATCCAGCCAACACGGCTAAAAATACAATCTCTCTCCATAAAATGTTCTCGGTTCCTGAACAATGTGGAGCAACGGAGTATAAATTGAAATGGTTTATTTGTGTCTATTCAGAGATGTTGCTTCCATCCTAAATGGATTTGTCAAACATCATTAGCCTTGCCCTTTCAAACCAAAACCAATAAACTTTTTATTTGATTCGGTGGCCGTATATTCTTGGACACTCACTAAAGCACATTTATCGAACAGTGTTACGGGTTTTTCTGAAATTGCCATTTGGATATCATTGTGTTTCCTTGTGTCTGTCCCTCCTGTTAACATCTATAAACTAGGGGTGTCCAAAGTTGGCAACTTTAAGACTTGTGAACTTCAACTCCCAGAATTCCTGTTCTGACCGAGTCTTCCCATGAGCAGAAAGCAAACTCCTTGTCCCAACAAGAACCCCTTTTATTCATTGACTGTGAATTCTGCTCCTTCACCTCCAGCAAAGTCTTTCCAGGGAGGATTTACAGTCACAGACCTTATTCGGCTTGGAGAGCTGCCAGGCCGATCTCTGCAGAACTTGGCAAGGAGTCTCGGAGAGTCACGAACCAATTAAGCGAACTAATGGTCTCCTGCAAACTCCACTCCCCTTTCGCCCCTCTTTTATTCCCTCTGCCCCATACGTCCCTTCGGCCTATCCGCTCACACAGAGAGGGACTCCTCCGGGTGCCGTCCACTAGGCTGTGCCAGCGGGCGACGCCTAGGGGAAGAGCCTTCTCTGTGATGGGCCCGACCCTCTGGAATGACCTTCCCCCTGACATTAGAAGGACTACTGATCTCCGCTCCTTCCGTCAGAAACTCAAAACCCACCTGTTCCAGTTAGCCGGCCTGGCCTAATTCCAGCCTTCCCACCTCAGTTTTGGTTTTTAAATTTTATGATTGGTTTTATGGGCTAGTTTTAATTTTTATAAATTGTACAGGGGTTATTTAATTTAATTTTAACGATGTATATTATTGTTTGGATGGTTTTTTTAAATTTATACCTATACACCGCCCCGAGTCCCTCCGGGGAGAGGGGGCGGTCTAGAAATCTAAATAAATAAATAAATAAATAAATAATAAATAAATAAATAAATAAATAAATAAGTAAGTAAGTAAGTAAGTTGAGGACTGCCTGGAAAGTCAAGATGGTTTTCCTCTATGGAATGATCAAAGTTCCTTCCATTTTATATCTGTACTTTTGACCACTCCAGTAAAGAGAAATCATTCTTTGGCTTCTGTGAAATCTCAAAAGTGCTTTCTTTCATTATTCTCCAACACACCACGGATATTTTTCCCCCTTTTCTTTTCAAAGTACAAGGTTATCTGTTTAACACAAACAGATACAACAGGGAGTAAATTAATCCTATTAGTCCCAAAAATTCCCAGCTACAATTGAAGATTACAACTAATCTCAGTGATTGCCACGAATGTTATTATGTTGTTTCATGTGTTGTATTGTATTGGCTTTTATGCCTATCTTTTGCTTGTGTGTGTGTGTGTGTGTGTGTATCTTATCTATATATCTATCTATCATCTCTCTATCTGGTGTATACAGTATGTTGCTTTACAGATAATCCTTGACGTATAATCATTCGTTTAGTGATAACAGCACTGAAAAAGGTGATCCTCAACCGTTTCAGCATCCCCACTTGGGCACTTGGCCACCAGGATCTCTTGACAACGGTTGCCGTGTCCAGGGGTCACATGACGATCCCCATTTGCGACCGGCCCAGCCAGCTTCAGCCAAGCAAAGTCCATGGAGGGAAGCCAACTATGCTGGCTGGGGGATTCTGGGAGTTGAAGTCCCTGGGCTTCAAAGTTGTCCAGGTTTGGAAAATCCAGGCTTCAATGAAGAAGCGGAGCGCCATTCATTTTGGACAAGACCTTTTCTCTTCAAAATACTTTACAGCATCTTTTCTTCTGTCAACCCAAGAATTTTAGGCACCCAGATCCCATTCGTGGGCTTCACACGGAGGTCTTCTGGGAAACCTGCGTTCCATTCATGCTCCATGGGTTTTTGTCAAGGATGCATCAGGCGCATCCTCTCTCGACAGACAGAAGTCCTGCTGTGCACCCTTTCAGTCTTTTGCCCCAGGAAAGGTAAAAAGTTCACCCTGCCAGCTCTGCTTTTTTGCATCGGCAAGCAGCTTTTCAGCTATCGAAACCGGCGAATCTTTCGGGCACATCATCAACAGAAATCTTCCCAGAGGAAGGGGGGTGGGAGTGGGGAGATAGATATATATATATATATATAGAGAGAGAGAGGCTGGGTGGATAGACAGCTTAGTCTCCTGCCCAGCATAAACTTCAACTCCAGGCCACTTGTTGGTTCTTTTTCCAAGGAGGAGGAGGAGGAGGAGGAGGAGGAGGAGGAGGAGGAGGAGGAGGAGGAGGGGGAGGAGGAGGAGGAGGAGGAGGAGGAGATGATTGTGGGTTTCTTGGTGGTCTCTGAGCTTAGTTGATTTCTTGCCAACATTTTATAACCCAACTAGGCAACATCATCAGTGCCAGAAGGGAGGGGGAGGAGGGAAAGAAGAAGGGAGGAGGAGGGAGAGGAGGAGGAAGAGGAGGAGAAAGAGAAGGAGATGAGTGGGGGGGAGACAAGGTGGATGGGCTCCATCAGAGTGGTGATGGGGACGCCATTGGAAGGCCTGAAGGACCAACCTAGTGGAGATTGGGGGGAAAAAAATCTAGACGGCTAACACTGGCCTCATGGCACAAAACCAAGCAATCTTTTCCCTTCCCGAAAAGCCCTTCATCAAAATACAATCGTCCCCATCCTCAGAGCAAGTGCAAAGACCACCGCTTCTGTCCATAGGTGATGGAGAGCAATTCGTCCTTTCAAGGTAAGTAGGGTCTTCACACTACTTTTGCACAACTGATCCCCTGATAATATCAAAATCCCTTTTGAAAAGAATGTCAAAAATACTTAATATCTGAGTTCTGAATGATACCCGTTTGCAGAAAAATAAATAAATAAATACATCTTCCACTGGAAATGCAATCTAACAAAGTTAAAAAAAATAAAAAGGAAAGAAAAGAAGGGTGGAAAAGAGAGAGAAAGAGAGAGAGAGAGAAACATGAAATCTTTTGCTGTGGCTGCCTGAGGCATATTTTAGTATTTGGTTGGTTGCCAAGCTCAATTTATTTCACTGTTTCACTTTTAATCGCTCACTTAGTTGAACGTAAGTAAAAACACGCAGTGTTTGTTTTCAGTGTAGTTTCCTTGCCGCTGCTTCAGTCTAAATATATTGCTAACAGCCTCGGAAGCTGTAATAATTTGCTTTGAATTCTGCAGGAGCAAGAGAAATTATTCCTTCTTCGTTTGCACGGAACCAGGGGAGTCTTGTGGGCATCAGAGGCCAGCAGAGCTGGCAGCAGAGTCGGAGAGTGAGGAGGCTGGGGAGGAGCATGGGCAAAGGCTGGGGAAGGCTCTGAGGAGGGCTCTGCGTCGGAGGCAGAGAGGGGGCCGAGGCCGTCTGGCAGTGATCAGCTGCCTACGCTGCCTACGGAGCTAGACAGCAGTGAGGCAGAGGAACAGCTAACAGCCTAGGCAGTGGGTGGCCGGGAGTTCTAGTTCTGCCTTAGGGATGAAAGATACCTGGGGGACCTTGAGCTGCTCCTTCTCTCTCAGCCCAACACACCTCACAGGGTTGTTGTAGTGGGGGGAGAATAGGAGGAGGAAGATATATGTTAGATATATTCGTTGCCTTTAGTTATTTGGAAAAATAATACTGGGAGCATATAAATAAATAGATGTCCATTTTTTTTAAAGCTGTTTGCAGGAAGGGGGGCGAGCAAAGCCTTTCCAAGCCTCCCCCCCAACATGGTCTACATTGCAGGGCTGGCGTTGTGCTTGCTTTCCCTTCCATAGGCAGATTGCTGGAAGGAGGGGGAGGGGAGGGGCCCCCTTCTGCTTCCTCAGCCTGCTTGCGTGCCTCCCTCCCTGGGACGACAAGTCCCATCCTCCTCCACCTGGCGCAACAACCACGCTCCCCGAAGGGCCAGGCTGGGAGAACAGGTGGGTCGCCCGGCGGACCTTGCGAACTCCAACTCCCGGCATGCCTGGCCGACGTCCTGCGGCGCAAAGGCCTCTGGGAGTTGTAGTTCTCTTGCAGCTGGAGCCCGCCTGCAGGACGAGGAGGACGGGAAGGTCTCTTCTGGGCTTCCTTCCAAGGTAGACTGCCTCTGGGTGGGGAGGTGCAGACCAGCCCCTCTCCTCTCCAAGCCCCCCTGGAATCCCAAGCAAACGGGACGGGTTGCTTCAAAGCTTCTTCTGGCCCTTCGAGCCTCTTTCTTTGCAAAAGGCAACAATGCAAATCTTTTCCTTTTTCTGCCGCCCCCCCCCCATGGCATTTTTTTTTGCCTGTTGCACGGACTGAAGCATTGCATTTTTCCCCATCAGGGAAGGACCCCCCAAGAGATCTGTGGGAGGTTGCAAAGTTCTCCCCCCCCCCCCCCCCAAGCTGGTAAAGATTTCGGATACTGGAGGGCTGAGTGAAACAGAGCAAGCGAATTGTAAAACTCTTTTTATCTTTTGTGCTTTACTTGAATGTGTGCAGCCGTGTGGCTTCCTAGGTCTCCTTTGCAGATTCGGTGTCCCGAGTTGTATTTATGCTGGGTTGGGCCTGGCATGCAGAAGCGGAAAGGGTCAGATTGCTAAAAAAATTGGAATATGTGTTTTTATTTATTGTACACCGCCCCGAGTCCCTTCGTGGAGAGGGAGCGGCTAACAAATCTAATAAATTGAATTGAATTGAATTGGAAATGGAGCCAGGGGCATTTCAATGCAGAAAAATGCAATCTAATAAGGGATGGGTTTTATTTGCAAAGGAAACCACTTATTGGCCTCCACAAAGTGATCAGCGTATCCAAGAAAAAAAAAGTTACAACCGTGCTGGACATCCAATTGATTTTAATGTTTTTGGTTTTGGGGTTATTACCCATCACCTTCTACATGACTACAACTTTGTTGCTTGTATCTTTACGATTTACATTGTCTTTGATTGCCTTGTTAGTATCTAAACTATCTTATTTAGAACTCTGCCCACTGCCAGGGGTTCGATTCTCACTGGTTCAAGGTTGACTCAGCCTTCTATCCTTCCGCGGTGGGTCAAATGAGGACCCAGATTGTTGGGGGCGATAGGCTGACTCTGCAAACCCCTTAGAGAAGGCTGTGAAGCAGTATATAAGTCTAAGCGCTATGGCTATTGCTACTTAATTCTCATTTTATTCTCATTTGGGTGCGTGTAGCAGATGATAGGATCCGGGAGAATATAAACCCCGCAGGAGAATGAAGTTTGCCTGCCTCTCCTTTCGACAACCGTACGCCGGGCTGGTATTAAACAACGTCAAGACCCTCGAGAGCCGCTGGCGGCCGCTGTTGGCCGACCACCAAGATGGGACCCTTGCTGTCCACATCGCTTTCAGAGACTGGGAAGATGACAGCTGGAGAGACCTTCTCTTGAACAGACTCGGCTGGACTTCGGCTCAGCTTGACCATCTCTTAGCGGAGGGGGAGAAATTTGGCCGAGGGGTGATCGCTGGTAAGTCCAAAGGAGACCTGTTTCTTAAGCCAGCAGGCCCCCAAACGTCTGGGCACCAAGAACCGGTTCCGTGGAGAGAGATTTTCCTGTGGACTGGAGTGTGGCTTTGTGCACTGCCTGCATCCCACGGATGGGGCTTTGCTTGTTTGCGTGGCCCGGTTGTTGGCGTGCTGGGTGTTGCTGCCTACCAGCTGCCAGCGGAACTGGTGGCAGGCTCAGATGAGGAGGAGGGTGGGAAAGAACCTGGGCCAGTTCTGGGGCCTGGGGAAGGCTCCGATGGATGCTCAGCGTCAGGCACTGAGATAGAGCCAGGGCCGTCCGGCATTTCCCAGCCACCGGAGAGGCAGCTGCCTTTGGAGGCTGGTATGAGGGAGGAGGAAGAACCGCTGGGGCCTGTTCCAGATGCATGCATACGCAGAGCTGTTAGGAAAGGGGAACAACGGAGGACAAGGAGTAGACTTGGGAAGCAAAGCACATGTGGATGCTGAATGGCCCCTCCCTGGCTGGGGAATATATAGAAGGAAAGGGGAGTGGTTGTCGTAGGAGACAACAGTTCGTATTTCTGGAGATTTTGCTCATCGTGTTTCGTGCAACAAAGACTGCCTTGACAGAACTGAGGTTTGTCTATTTCTCTGTTTGAACTGACTTAATTTGCAGCCTTGCATTTCTCATAACGAGCTAAGGACTATGGTTTCAGTTAACTCCTCCCAGGACTCTTGCCTGCACTTTCTGATGGTGAATGCAGTTAATTCCCAAGGTGCAAATAAAGCGGGGGTTTGCTTTGCGGGGAGTCTGTTTCTTGCTTCTGCGAAGGCCGGGTCAGAACAATGCAGAGTGGGGCTCTCCTAAAGACCAGGGGTTGGGGACTTCTGTCTTTTTTATTTACTTAAATTTTATTGATAGTTTTATTAATTATATTTCTTAGTGCTTAAGAAACATCGTGTTGTCTGGATTATTCAATTTCCTTAACAATCCTGATTATATTCTTAATCTCCACTCTTTTTTTCCAACTTCTGGTAAAATAGATTCCATGATTGATGGTATCCTGTGTCTTCTTTCTGCTTAATTTTCAATGTCAATCTATCCATGTCTGCACTGTTTAGTATCTTCTTGATTATCTCAAAAAAAATTGAGTCATGCCTTTGGGTCTTTATATACAGGCCTCATTGACATCGGAGAGACTTTTCAGTGCGCTGACCGTTTGCCTCCTGAAGACATTTTACAGTTGGAGAACAAAGCTGTTCTCCGGGATCTGGAAGGAAAATACTTGACGGTGATTTCCAACCCCAGATGGCTGCAGAGAGCCATTCCTGCCCGAGGACACAAGGACATCTGGGAGGTGGACATCCCAGAAGATCTGATCCCAGTCCGATGAATCTGGCTGAAATTTTTCCTTCTGCTTGCGATGAGATGGAACGGAACAAGTGTTTCAATCACGGAAAATTTAACTATACATTCAGAACTGTGATTCCTCATCATTGGACTTGAAAAAGCACCTTTCGGACAACCATGACCTGGATGGCGGAGAATCTCCATAGACATTACTACAGGATTCTCTTTGCCAAATTTAATGATCCTTGGCTTGGGTGCAGAGGCTCTCGGTGTACATAAAAAAACAAAATACATTCATCACGAATCATAAGGTACAACACTTAATGATAGCCATAGGGTACAAATCAAATCATACTAGGAAACAATATAAATCATAAAGATACAAGCAACAAAGTTACAGTCATATAACCATAAGTGGGAGGAAATGGGTGATAGGAACGATGAGAAGATTAATAGTAATGCAGACTTAGTGAATAGTTTGAAAGTGGGGAGGAAATTAGTTGTTTAGCAGATGGCGGTGGGAAAAAAACCGTCCTTGTGTCTAGTTCTCTTGGTGTGCAGTGCTCTATAGCGTCGTTTTGAGAGTAGGAGTTGAAGCAATTTATGCCCGGGATGCGAGGGGTCTGTAGATATTTTCACAGCCCTCTTTTTGACTCGTGCAGTATACGGGTCCTTAACTGAAGGTGGTTGGTAGCCATTGTTTTTTCTGCAGTTCTGATTCTCCTCTGAACATCTGTCTCTGTCTTGTTGGGTTGCCGAGCCAATCCAGAGAGTTTTGGAGGTGCAGATGAGAGACTCAATCCTTCCTCTGTAGATCTGAATCAGCAGTTCCTTGGGCAGTTTGAGCTTCCTGAGTTGGCGCAGAAAGAACGTTCTTTGTGGTGCTTTTTTGATGTTTTTGAAACGTCAAAACTTATGGAATTAATGCTGTTTGTATACTATTTTTTTATCTAATGGAATTCTATTCTTCAAAATACTAGGCGTTTAGACTCTTTCTTTCTTTCTTTCTCCCTCCCTCCCTCCCTCCCTCCCTCTCTCTCTCTGTGCGGTTTCATGTCCTGTTTTTAATCTGCACTTCTATAGTGTCTATGTAAACACTTGAAAGCAATGGGAGAATTTGGCAACGCAGAGGGAATTCTTCAAGTCTGAACAAATTAGTCTGCATCCACACTTTTAAAATATCCCCCCAGTGCCTTAAATTACAGTGCTCTGCAGCTTTCAAATTGGTGAGCTAGAAATGAAGTTTCAGCAAGTTAAGCCATTCAAATGTAAATATGATCATTTGACTTCCCCCCCTTCCTTAGGACTTGCTCTCCTGCTTGTGAAGGATTTTAGCAGGACAATGGTTCTCAATTTAGATCACAATAAATTTAATGGCGCATTTAGGCTGTGATTCCTTATCATTGGATGTGGAATAAATGCAGTATCCAGGGAATTCTGAAAAAATAAAGCTTTAGATGCCAGAAAGCTGGTTCATTTAATTAAAAGCACCGATTTATTTACCGGTATTTTTTATTTCAAAAGATATTTTCTCTTCCTCCGTGCATACATTATCCAGTAACCTACATTCTCATAACAATGGTTGAGTCATCTGCTTTGAAGCATTTTATTATTCCACATTTTAGGTTTCAAATCATCAGCACAATATTGCTACAGGAATCTCTCTTTTTTTGCCAAATTTAATATTATTAGCACCATGTCAAGTAAAAGCAAATACTTTTACTGTTGATAAAATGAATTGCTGTTTGGTAATATGTAGCTGAAAAATTATGAAAGTAAGTTGAAGTCATGTCTCTTGAAGGCGACAAATGTTAATTAGAGAATGGCCCCATAGTTTATAAATAATGTGTCAGAGGTGACTTCTCATCCAAACTAAATATTCGCTAGGATTATACTCTTTGCTCACAGCCTGCAATTCTTGATATCAATTTTTGTCTACCACTTTTATTAAAGAAAGCAAGCTTCATTTTGTAACATCCATGAATATTGAAAGATGCGTTTCAGGGAAAGCAAACTAAACTCAGAATCTTTTAGATGTTTTAGCCAATTTAAATACATTTAGAGTAAAGTGTGCGTCTGGCTCCTCAAAATATTAATTTGCTGAATTAAAAAGGGGGAAAAACCCTAGTTAAACTGAACAGAAGAAACAAGATGAGCATTATTAAAATCAGTCGCTACTTCAACCAATAAGTAACTTGTCCTGTTTGACTTCACCAGATCTTCAAACTTGATTAAGCCGAGATCCAAGCTGAGAATTTATAAATACTGCACAGGGAGGTCACAATAGCAAATTAAAATGTATTGAGGAATTCACTGTTGGTGCTTTGACTGCCTATATTTCAACTGTCTTGTACTTCACCAGATTCAATAAACTCTTTTCCCACCTTTTAGAAAATGTGAACAAGATCTAGACACAACAGTAAAAAAAATCTCATAATTCAGCCAAGGTTTCATTTAACAAATCACTGTCCCTTAAGCATCGAATTACACCATTATAATAATAGGTGTATAATAATAACCTTAAGGTCTACATCTGTTCTGGTGATTGTTTCTTTGTGATGTAAAGCCCAGATCTCAGTAGATTGAAAAGATTCGTAGTAAGAACTTCAGAAGTGGTCACGTTTTAGTTTTTCTCAACCTTGGGTATTTGAAGACATGTGGACTTCAACATCCAGAATTCCCCAATCATCACCCCGAATTCCCCAGCCACAGGGAATGTGGAGTTGAAGTCCACATGTCTTCAAATACCCAAGGTTGAGAAAGACTTATTTTATTCTCTAGAATACTTACCTTGAGAATTGGGAGGGCAACGTCCCCCAACAAAGGTCAACACACAGGTAATTGTGATCCCCCCACCATAACACGTCACCTATTGTTCCCAGAATCGACCTTTGCAAGCATCCTTCACACTTTTTGCCTTCCCAAGTTCTGATGCCACTGCCAATTCTCTACATTTTATAGCCGGTCAAATTCATAACGATCTCGTCTACAGGTTTTTAAAACCCTTGGGTGTCTGAGAGTTATCTTACATCAGATGTTCCTAACCACCATTGGCTAACTTGAAAATGACGACAGACCAAGAAGTTTAAAATGAACAGAATAGAATACAAATAGAATAGCAGAGTTGGAAGGGACCTGGGAGGTCTTCGAGTCCAACCCCCTGCTCAGGCAGGGAAACCTACACCAGACAAACAGTCTGTCTGGAAATTTCTCCTTAGTTCTAAATTCCTTCTCTCCTTAATTCATTTTCCACCAAAAAAAAAAAGATTTTTGTTTAGGCTGCAGCTTTTTTTTTTAAAGCCGTGGCAACAGAAGTAGGAAACGTATTAATTCAAATCAATGCAATTCCTTCCCTAGGTATTTCTCCTCAATCTATACCAGGGGTCGGCAACCCATGGCTCTGGAGCCACATGTGGCTCTTCCCTCCCTCTGCTGTGGCTCCCTGTTGCCGGTCAGCTCCACAATTGATGGGGCTTTTGGTTAGGACAGGTAGGGGAAAAAGGAGGCCGCGCTAGGAGGAGACTCTATGGTGGGGGGACCGGACTTCCGGTCGGCTCCAGAATTGAATGGGGGGGAAGGGCTTCCGGTTAGGACCTTTGTGGCTCTTTGAGTGTTTAAGGTTGCCGACCCCTGATCTATACATTTGAACAAGAAAACTTTTGAGGGGGGAAACATCCCTCCCGTGTTATCCGTGATGAAAGAAATACAAAGAAGTTCACCTAGGTAAACCAGACAGGAAGAACAAAAGTTTATTCTTCAGCCCATGCCGTGAATAGATTCCCTTATTTTAAGTAGATGCAAAACGTCTCCAGAAATCCTCCAGTCCTTTTTATCGATGGTACCCAGCATAGTCTGCTGTTTTGGCTCCGGCTCCTTTGGAAGCGGACGGAGGGTTGGACGTACAGTTGCAGTTAGGACAATGGTGGTATGAAGGAGTTCGGTGGTGATGGGAAGACCTGGACATAGAAATAGCCGAAGCGGCCGCTATCATTGGCATGGAGAACCACGGGTTGCAGAAGGGAAGGATGCTGGCCCAGTGAGCTTGCATGGCGGATAAGTCTGGATACATGGTTGGGAAGGCGGGCAGCCCCATCATTGGCGCAAAGGGGCTGTTGGGGACAGGAGGTATGACGTGATACAATGAGGTAGCTGACGTGGTGGTGGTAGAATCGATCTCGTGGGTGTTGACTCGAGCATGGTTGGGGTGCTGGGGCAAGTGGAAAGGCGCCAGCTGGTTGATCTTGTTCTCAGTGTCTTCAGGTGGACCCTGATCCGAAGACCTCAAAGGGGTCGGAGAAGGCACGAACCCGCTTCTCAGGCGGCTTACCGTTCCAGCAAGGCCTTTGGTCACAGGTGGCTTCCGAAGACCAAGTTTGTGCATCTTATCTTTGGGAGAAGTGGTCAGGAAACTGTTTTCCCGGGAAGAAGATCCCAGAGAAGGTGGACCTTCTGGGCTTCCGGACCTGCTCTTCAGACAGATTTCGCCGAAATCTTCCTCTAGCGAGAAAGCAACGGGCGGCATGTTTTTGATTCCGACTCTTCGCTTGCACCTCGCAAGAAGGTGAGGGCATCCTCTCTTAAAATTGGGGTTATGGTAGAACTGGAGCTAGAGACAGGGGGGAAAAACGGGAGTTAGTTAACCTTCTGAGGAGGAATGGAAAGTCGAGATAACTAAAAGTTTCGGTCATCCCTGGAGCCATCTTCTCTTGGCGTCTTCGGGGATGCCACAGCGGAGGCTGGACAAGCTGTGGGAAGGGGGAGGAATAGATAACGAGGGTAAAGGTAAAGGTTCTCCTCGCACATATGTGCTAGTCGTTCCCAACTCTAGGGGGCGGTGCTCATCTCTGTTTCAAAGCCAAAGAGCCAGCGCTGTCCGAAGACGTCTCCGTGGTCATGTGGCAGGTATGACTCAATGCAGAAGGCGCACAGAACACTGTTACCTTCCCATAAAAGGTGGTTCCTATTTTTCTACTTGTATTATTTACCTGCTTTCAAACTGCTAGGTTGGCAGAAGCTGGGACAAGGCTGGAATAATGCAGCCCATGAAGCCATAGGTCGCTTTACTTTTAGAAATAAGCTGTAAATGTCTGAGTTCACACAATCTACTCACCCACCTTGTGTGAACTGAACCACAATCAAGACATCTAGTAGGTCATAACAAACAATCATTCCGCTAGCACCTTGCCCATCTTCGATGAAACAAATCTTCCATTTACGGGCATGGCTCTTAGGAGAGGAACAGGGAACATTTTGTTCCTTTGTCCATTAATTTCATGCATATACTGGATGTTTTTGAGTCATGTCCACTCGCAATGACGACAAATCTTTTTGCCAGGAACCGCTGGCATTCTGTACCCGTGGGAGAAGGAAGGGGATGGTGCGGGACCAATGTGGTGGACACAAGAGAGTGGAACCACCATTACTGGTTTGGCAAATGATGCCATGCGCCCAACATGGATACTGAAGGTGAAACCACCGTTACTGGTTTGGCAAAAGATGGCTTAAACCCAGATTGGTGGCTACAAGAAGTGGAACCGTTACTGGGTTGGCAAAAGATTATGTGAGCCCAGAGTGGTGGATATAGAAGGTGCAGCCATCATTACTGCTTTGGCAAATGATGGCCTGAGCCCATCGTGGTGGACCCAAGAAGTAGAATCATCATTACTGGTTTGGCAAAAGACGACGCGAGCAGAGTGTGGACACAAGAGGGTGGAACCACCGTTATTGGTTTGGCAAATGACAGCATGAGCCCAGCGCGATGGATACAGAAGGTGGAGCTACTGTTACTGGTTTGGCAAAAGATCAAAAAGCCCATTGTGGCGGAGGAGGTGCAACCTCCATTACTAGTGTGGCAAACGACAGCATGAGCCCAGCGTGGTGGATACAAGAGGTGGAGCCAGCAAGGTAGAACCACCGTTAACTGGTTTGGCAGACGGCCTTACCTTGCTGAACGCGTAAGCGGCCTTTTCTTCCGCTAAAAACTCGACCAGGGAGGCCGACCGCTGGAAGTTCTGCCTCATCTTGCTAAAGCCGTAGAGGTTCAGCTGGCGGATGAAACTTTTCATGCAGTCCGTCTCGAAGATGCGCATGGGCCCTTTGCGCTCCAGCACCTCCTTCTTGAACAGCTCCTCGTCGATCACCACGCAGCTGCCCTCGTCGTCCCACCAGAGAGACTTGAACTGCTCGCTCTCCACGATCTTCCAGAGCTTCTTGGGGAAAGTCAGCGAGAGGAAATCATTGTCTTCCAGGCCGGCTTCCTCGCAGAGCGACAGGCGGGGCCGCTTCACCCAGGGTCCATCGCTCAACGCTTGGAAGGCATTCTCTTCTATCATCGACCGCAGGGCAAAGTCGCCGGCGGCGGTTTTGTCGTGCATGGGGGTGGAGGGGAGGGGAATCGCCGGAGGCCCCGCCTCATCTTCGTCTGAAACGGGCTGAGTCTGCACAGTGGGATGAGCCGTGTCCAGTTCCCTGTGGTCACCCAGGTAGCTTTCCGCGGTCGCCATTATTATGCTGTTTGACGAACCATGCCGGGGAAAAGTGCCGGCAGGTCTATTAAAAAAAAACCCAAAGAGAGAGGCTAGCCAGCAGGAGCTTCAGGAAAGAGTTCTAGAACATCACAATGCTTTTATCTGGGGACCGAGTGTGACATCACACAATGAACGCTGGTTGCTGGTTTCCTAGCAAACGAGATCATAATGACAGGAAACAGATTTTATTTGCAGCTGCGCTGAAGGAGAAGAGAGGACGTGGGGGCTGAGAGGGAGAGAGGAGATGGAGTAAAGAGTTTATTTCAAAGTAGCCACCAACCTCAACCAGCACCATATAAGTTGTACAAGAGTGGAGACATGGCAAGATCCCTCACTGGGGATTCCTCTACGCACTGTGCACCCTGAAAAGGAAATCCAGAAGAGAATTCTGCACCTTGCCACCAAGCCAACCTTACTTAGCATTTGCCAAGAAGGTGCAAGTTTATAAAGAAATAAGATTGGGGGGGGGGGGATCTAAAGCATACTTTTCAATGCTAAAGGGGTTTCCCATCCAGTACAGGGGGGTATCCAGCTTTTAAGACTTGTGGATTTCAACTCACAGAATGCAACTTTTAAGCATAGCTGGCTGGGGAACTCTGGGCATTGAAGTCCACAAGTCTTAAGTCACTAAAGGTTGGACATCCACCGTCTAGGAACTAAGGGCTGCATCAAATGAGGGTCTTTTTTTCCTTCAGGGATCTTGTAGTCTTTTCACATGGACTCATGCAGAGCTCCCCAATTCTCATCACGGCTTCTGTGTCCTCTTGTGTATTCTTCTGTGATGGGACACATTTTCCTAGCAGCTTTTCCAAAAGCACCCAAAGGCCAGAGAAGGAATAACGGAGGGAAACTGAGCCAGGAGAGATTCAACCTGGAAATAAGGAGAAATTTTCTGACAGTGAGAGCAATCAACCCGTGGAACAGAAGTTGCCTTCGGAAGTTGTGGGAGCTTCATCACTGGAGGCTTTCAAGGAGAGACTGGACTGGCATCTGTCAGAAAGGGTGTTAGGGTCTCCTGCTTGGGTGGGTGGGGGCTGGACTAGATGACCCACAAGGTCCCGTCCAACTCTGTTAATCTCTTAAATGTCCTTTCTCGTTCTTCCCATGTTAAGTTCTCGTTTCTGATCCTAAGCAAACGTTCTACCAAACTCTCACACCAGTGAAGTCCTCCTTCAATAGATTTTGCCTGACAACTTCTACCAAGGGTATTTGAGGTGGTTAAGAGTTCGCTCATGCTTACAAACCCACTTCCAGGCTGACGTTTTTCACCGTCTGCAAGAAAACAGGCTTGCAAAAATCCTGCAGGTGGGTAAGCTTGACACATAAAAACACAGCACTCAAAAAAAATTGGGGATGCTTTATTTAACAGGCCAAAAGCGAGGCTGTGAGAAACCAGCCTTTGCCCAAATGTGTGGCGTTAACAAAAGTGGGAATGTTTCTTTTTTTTTGAAGATCTGGCAATCTCTTCCCTCTCCACCGCAGATGGTACAAAGGTTGAGGCTATTTACAGAGACATTTACATACCTCTTTCCAAGCCAATTTAATCCAGAACGAGAAGTGCCAACAGTCCTACGCAAAGACTCACGGCGGAATAGTAGTAAGGTTCGTGGTTCGATGGGGGGCGGGGGAGGGATTCAAAATGCGTGAACCACTTTTGCCAAAGGTACTTCAAACCGAGAAACAGAAGCCATGAGGAAGACGCAACGGGGTGTCACGCACCGGAGATCACGCCTTTCGTTCAGCCTTTTAAAAAATACTTTTACATACATATTTATAATGTACAGACTCCTGTTTCCACCCCTCCCAATATATTACATTGCCAAAAGTTCATATAAATACTATGTACAGGAAAACATGACTTCCACCAAGGAGGAAGGTTCCTACGTCAGGAACCTCCTTTTTTGGCTTCTCCAAAATAAACACCCATCCACCGCAGGAGAGTGTGAGCGCAAAGCCCTCCGTGGGCCTTTGTCCAGGGGGAACAGTGGACAGGAAAAACTCGGGGGCATGTGTGTATGTGTGTGTGTGTGTGTGTGCTAGGGGACTGTGAAAGAGTATTAGCAGTGGCAAAGTATGACTTTGAATCTAAGGCTGCCGTTCTGTGAGCAGAGACTCAACTGTGCCCACTGCTGAACTCTTCCTGCTTTTACTGGGGTGATATTTTGACACCCCAAGATGGACACGTGTTAAGGGAACGTCATGAATGCAAATCCACAGTGGTCCCCAATCCCTAGCCGTCAACAAAATAAAACAAAGATGCGTGGAATTAAAGTAATAATAATAATTAGTGTCGGCTGAGGAGACCCAGTGGTGAAATCACGGGGAAGACATCCGTCCTTGGCAAAACAAAATTCAGTTTTTAATCCGGCATGTCGATATTCAGCTTGGGTGGTGGGATGACGTACTTCCCGGGGCTCTGGGTAATGACCACCCCGGCTTTCTTCCGGAACATCGGAGCGATTTTGGGGGCCTCCGGAACGGGCGTTTCTTCCGCTTCCTCGTTATCTTCGTGATGCAGATCGTATGAAATGTTGCCGTACTCCCTCAGGAAGGGGAAGATCTCCAGCAGGAACTGGCAGAAGTCTTTGCGAATCCCGAACCACCCTGCATGGGGGGAAGCGGTGGGCAAAGTCACTCGCCTGTCCATCTTGGGAAGTCCTGCCTCTTTCTCCCTCCTCGGAAGGGTCCTTCGTGCTCTCGGAGCTGGGCTGGTTTCCTTGCAGACATTTCGTGACCGGACTTGGTAACGTGACCGGTGCTAGTAAGGGGTGGGTTTTTGCTCCCAAGTTTATATTCTATAGGCTTTCCCCGTCAGTGTTGGTGGGGACGGCCTTGGAGGGTCTTTTGTTGAGCTGTTTACGGGCAAGGCACTAGAATATAAACTGAGAGCAAACCCCACTCCTTCCTAGCACGGATGATGTTACTTAGACTAGATGGGCAATGAAGCATCAGCCACTAAACTCGGAGAGCATCAAGGACCCCACAATTGCCTTCCTCTTCCTCCTGTCTGTAAACCCCACTCCCTTCTGGCACTGATGATGCTACCTAGGTGGGTCACGAAACATCTACAAGAGAATCACCAAGCTCAGAGAGCACCGAGGACCCCGCAGTCCAACCCTGAGCTACAAGTATTCCCCTCTGTTCTTCCCCTCTCTCTGCCCTTGGATCCCCGTTGGCGGGAGGAGACCCCGTTCTGCTGGCGCCTACTTACAATGGTTGCCTCCTTTCTGGCCAAAGGTGGTTGCCATCAGAGTGATCAGCGAAAGCCACAGCGGGACGAAGACGGGGATGTAGGAGAAGGAGTTGTGCCCATCCAGCCTGTGCACCAGCAGGATCTAAGAGAGAGACAAGCGGAGGACGGCTTCAGGGATCTGGAGGGACAGGAGCCCAGCCGGCATTTAAACCCTTGCAGCCGTAGATCTAAAGGGGAAATACATAGACGTATACGTATACATATACATATATATATATATATGGTTCAACCTACTTCAAAGGTGAGCAACGGAACCACGATGGTCATCCAACTGACGGCCATCGTAATGTGTGTTCTCCTCTGTTCGGCGATCACGTCCATCGAGCGCAAGAACAAGACTGACCAGACAATGTAATACAGCACCACCAGGCAGAGGAAGGACATCAGGATCCACAGAGGGACACAGACCACCTGGGAATTAAAACGGGGGAGAGGGGAGGGAGGGGGAGTCAGCTGCCACTCAAAAGGACCACTCCTTTCCATTCCACGCATGGAACGTTTGAAAAGCTAGGCTCTAACGATGAGCATGAAATACGTTTTGAAATATTTATGTGGGGTTCCTTCGAGCACCGATGACGTTACATAGTTGGGTCACAAAACGTCTGCAAGGTAACATCCAAGCTCAGAGAGCACCAAAACCCACAAGAGTTCAACCTTGACCTACAAAAATTATTTTCTATTGAAATGTTCGTTTTGGGCATCAGGCAAGGATTATTATTGTTTTACCCAATTCCACAAAATGCTTCCTACCATTGTGTCTCCAGTCCCAGCTACAGGCTGGAATTTCCTAGAGGAATATCATTCAAGTACTCACTAGATCTCCCCTTGCTTAACTTGTCTGCGTGATGATGCCAATTTAAAGTCATTCAGTTCCCCCCACTCCTCCATCAGATGCCTCTGCAACTAGGCCACACTGTCAAAATCTATCGATGGCTTATTTCGGCGTGCCAGCCGCTACGGACCCAACAACCCTGACATTCTGAAAAGAGGAGGAGGAGGCGTAATCGAAGTTTTTTTTACGTACAAGCCACGGCCACTTGATGATTTCGTCCAGTCGGAGGGCAATAAATATGAACTGGAGTATATTGACAGAGCAGAGGATCTCCAGCTAGGAGAGAAGCAAACGGATTAGAGTCAGAATAGATTTTGCTGCAACCAGCAACGAGTATCTTGCTTGAGGTAGCAAAGCTACAAGTTACGAAGTACCTATCAACTGAATACAGGTAGTCCTCGACTTACGGCTGCAACTGAGCCCTCACCTCCAGAGATCGGTCATGCCGGAAGCCCCACACGCAAGCAGCCACTGATACCGGAGACACAAAGAAGAGGGGCATGAAAACCAACAGCCAGAAACGGGTCCCTCGCTCGATTCCGTCACAAACCAGAACTTCAAACATCAGCAGGAGGAGGTGGATGCCGACGGCAATTAACATGGCTTTGAACTCCACACACGTTTCCCCTTCTGCTCTAAAGAGTAAAGAAAAATCAGTTCTGTTAGTTCACCCCCACCACAAGTTCACCCAAAGGTTTCCTGACGTTGGACTGAGCTTCATCCCTGGAAAATTACCCCATCTGCAAGGTGAAGATGCTGAGCAGGCAAAAAGAAGCAATTGGGCTTCTCAAACCATGAAAAACAACAACGCAACTCTGGGGTCTACGGAGTAGCTGATGCCCAGCCCAGAAAATGAATTGTGGGCGGAGTCCCACAATGTTTTAAAGATAGCGCTTGGATTCCCATCACACGATGAATAACCAACCATGCAACCCTGTTTCCCTTTAGGCTGTGGCGCCTAGTGTGAGTCTAATCTGTTTATTTAGTCTTACAAAAAATCAACTCCAAGGCACATCACCCGGATCAGCAGCTGCAGTTGCAGCACAGCGAGTCAAAAATGAACCAGCTACTTCGGCAGCTACTTGGAAACCTGGATCACAAAAGCATCTGCACACTTTAACTGGTAGTCCTTGAGGCCAACGTTTTTATCGCTAAGTGAGACATGCATTAAGTGAGTTCTGCTCCATTTCACCACCTTTCTTTGCCAGAGTTGTTAAGTGAATCACTACAGCTGTTAAGTTAGTAACCCCGTTGTTAAGCGAATCTGGAAACACATCCCCCTCCCCCGGTTGCTTGTCGGAAGGTCACAAAAGGGCATCAGGTGACCCCGGGACACTTGCGACCGTCATAAATGTGAGCCTGTTCTCAAAGGTTTGAATTTTGATTACGTGACTGTGAGGATGTGGCAACAGCCCAAAGAGAAAAATGGCGATAAATCACCTTTTTCCCCAGTGCCGTCGTAACTTCAAACGGTCACTAAATGAACTGTTGTAAGTTGAGACCAACTGTACAATTGTTCATAGTGGGTCCTACCTGAAACTTCAAAAGACGATTTGCAAAAAAGAAAAGAAAAAAAGAAGACTCGTGAAAGACATTTGCAAAGCAGGGACGTGTCCCTCTTACCGATATTGTGGGTTCCGGGCCCATACTCCCGTCCCTACGGAGGCACCCACTATAACCATTAACTTCCACAGCCATATCGGAGCAAACACGGCCCAGTAGCTCCATTCGATCTTATCATCCAGCCGGAGAGACAACAAAATTGAGAAGAGCAGCAGACAGGCATAAATAAGAAATTTGCTATGGAAGAAGGGGAAAAAAAAAGGGAAGAGAAGATCAATTTAGGATATTATTGCCTTCATAATCTTGGTGTGTAGCTTGTGTTTCAAAAACAATAAGTCATTAAGAGGAGGTGAACAAAAGGAGACAAGAAAAGTTCCCAATAACACCCTGAAATTTCTGATTTTTATACCCCTTTTGGCAGCTGCAAGTGCACTTTTAAATCATAATTTTCATTTCCCGTTTAAGCGAGACCAAAGATACGTTGTTTTTAGACCAGTATTTCTCAACCGTAGCTGTTTTAAGGTATCTGGACTTCAATTCCCGTAATTCCCCAGCAAATAGAATAGAATTCTTTATTTATACAACCAAGTGTGGTTGGACACACAAGGGATTTGTCTTTGGTGCATGTGCTCTCAGTGTACATAAAGAAAAATAAAATAAAATAGAATACCTTCATCAAGAACCATAAGATAATCTTAGTGATAATCAAGGTTACTAATAAGCAATCAAATCATACTAGGAAACAAATAAAACAATATAAATTGTAAAGATACAAGCATCATGGTTACAGTCATAAATAAAGAGATGGACTAGATTCAAGCTGCAGCCTAAATGGAAACGGACTTGCACAGTTGGTTATTCAGCCTGTAACGGGAATCCAAGCACTGTCTTAAAATATCGGGTGAATTCAGCTATCGCGTCCATGCACAATTCGTTTTCTACGTTAACGACTGTGGCCGTAAGTCAAGGGCAGCAATTATTTCATGAAACATCCAACTGTAGCTCTCGGCTCTGCCAATGGCCCTTGTGGGCTCCCACCCAAGATCCCAGGGCTAAAATCTATCTTTGCCAGAATCTGTTCAGTGAATCCCTGCAGCTCTTAAGTTAGAAATACGGTTGTTAAGTGAATCTGGATTCCCCACTGATTTTGCTTGCTGGAAGGTCGCAAAAGGGGATCAGCTGACCCCGGGACACAGCAACGGTCGTAAGTATGAAACAGGTGCCAAGCAGCTGAATTTTGATTGTGTGACTATGGGGACACTGCAATGGTGGATAGTGAAAGACGGCAAGAAACGGTGGTAAAATCGGATGGCAGGTACCAATAAATCTGCTTTTAATGCCGCGCTTGCCTTCCTCTCCATTTGGAAAAAAAAGAAAGAAAATCTCATTAGCAGGGAATACAACGGGCTTCCTTCCAGCGCCTCCCATCAGGAAGCTGACTCACACCACAGCAGCTGTCTTCAAACTGTCATTATTCAGTCAACACAAAGGAAGGGAAGATTATGAGCGAGGAAGCCCAGGCAGGCAGCTCCGATTGGGCAGCGATTACAGATGTGCTCAGAACAAGAGCAAGAGGACTGCAAGGGCGACAACGTGACAGCGAAGGGATAGAAAATATTTGCCGCTTGGGTGATGGATTCTTGCAATGGTTTGCTCTGCCGTTTAGGCTCCTCGTGATCGTAAGGGAAGGGACTTTCAGGTTATTGCTGCCTCTCTTGAAATTATGTTGTCAGGGTTCCAAGCGACACCCACAACGAATGAAGAGTCCGAGGCTTGTGGTTCCTCAAAGTGGCATTTTATTAGAGATGCCTTATTGGCACATCTGGGAAAACCCGAATCTGAAAGTTTCCAGGTTTTCCCCACCCAAAAGAAAGTCCAAGCACCTGCCCAGCACCCACATGTCCATCCCAAGGTCCCAACTGGCGATGCCTCCCAGTCACACCCCTCCAGGTGCAGGGCAAGACGTCCTTGACTCTCTGAGAAAGGAACGCTATTTTGACTATATTTCTCCCATACTCCATATAACCCCCTCTCCCAGTTTCCCACAGCAATAAATGGGGCAGGCCTGAAGTGCCAATGCAAAAGAAGATGGCTTCCAGGCCTGATATATGTATTTATTCTAGTTTCATACAAGCCAAGAATGGGAGGCTTCTGGATGGCTTAATGTCTGGAGGAGGATGAGTAAACCTGGAGATGTTCTTCGAGGGCAATAAAGGAGGATGGTAATTTTTGGGGAGTGCCAGATGTGTCATCGGCAGAAACATCACTGCTGGAGAGTGGAAGGAAGCTTGGGAAAGGTCCATGGATGGTCGTAAATTCTCGAGGGCTACGGCAAAGAGGTGGAGCCCTTGGTGTTCACTGAGCTTGGTGGTTTTCTTGCAGATGTTTCATGACCCAACTAGGTAACATGATCAGTGTTCATGCATTTGGGGTTTGCTGTCTGTTTAAGACTAGAACACATCCTCTCCAGTAGCCAGAATCTAGAGAAGCAGAGATTAACTCCAGACAAACAATCAAGCATGTGATCCATTAAGTGTCTTTAAAAGTCATTAAAAACAGCATTTCAGATGTTTTTTCACAGCCATGTGATCCATTAAGTCATTAAAAGTCTTTAAATTAAAGATGCTGTATGATGAGGAAGGTGAGTTATTTGCATCCATCATACATAACTACTTAGTACCATGGGCTTGCAGGGCTGGTGCAATGTGTAACACGCTCACACTGGTGCAATAGGACTGGGTATTTGTTAATATGATTTATTGGGTTAGGGTGTTTTTCCCCTCTTCACTGTGAATTGTATTGTGTTGTGGGGTGTGTGTGCACTGAGGGAGCTCAACCAATCTCATTGTACATATGTTGTGCAGTGACAATAAAGAGTTGAACTTCAAGGGATTTCCGCAGCCAGAATGTCACTCTCTCAAACAGCTCAGGCAATTCTGTGCACATGAGAAACTGAGGGTCTTGGAGCAAGAATTGCTAAGATGCTTCTCTGTCCTTCTGTGCCATTGCATAATAAAAATATGAATAGAGTAGAATAGAATAGAATAAGGAAATGAATAGAATGGGGAATTTAGAGTAGACTAGGCTAGACTAGAATATAGAAAATGAATGGAATGGAATAGAATGTTCTTTATTGGCCAACTGTGATTTGACACACAAGGAATTTGTCTTTGGTGCATAAACTTCCATTGTACATAAAAGCCGTAAGTGATAAATCATGATCATAGTCATCATAAAAATAAATTCATCATAAATCTTAAGATACAATACTTAGTGATAGTCATAGGGTTAAAATAAAATTAAATTTAATAAAAGAGAAAATCTTCCTACTTGAAAAGCAATAATTGGCACTGACGGGGCCCCCTCCGACTTGTTCGGTTCCCACAGAGCTGTGGCAGTGACGCAACTGGGAAACTTTCCCCATTGTTTAATCGGGCCAAGCCAACTCGGAAGGCTCAATTTGTATTCCGCGATTGAGCCGTTGTGTAAAAAGCAGCTTTAATACCAACAGCCTGTTCTTTTTTTTTTCTTTAGAAAGCTGCAGAGGCCAGGAATGACTCTTAATGGGTGAAAATGAAGGAGGAGGGAAGGTGTGCAGGATGTAAAGAGAAAAAGAAACTGAGATTTTTACAATATTCCTTTTATGAGAAAAGCAGGAAGGTTTTTTTCCTTTCTTCAGAAGGCATAAGCAGAAATGCTCTTCAGTGTGAGAAACTAAAAAAGGGGGAAAACACCAATTCTGAAAGCTCCTTCCTGTTTAATTATTTTATTTACATTGTTTCTTCTACCCCAAGGACTCAGTGTGAAGCTCTACAACTACTTGTTGAAACTACAGTTTTACTCTGTAAAAAAAGGCAGTCTCAACATCTGAGATTGAGTATTATACAAGCATCACCAAAGTCCCTGTTAGTATTCTGACACCAGAATCAGGCTTTAAAATAATTTTTTAAACGCAGGGTGTTATTTTGAAATGATTTTCTTGGTGCTATCGGCATACTCTATATCCCAACAGGTAAGAAAAAATACTGGCTGTGCCTTATGGGGACTATCATCCAGACCTACCCCAAAGGGATGGATCTCTCCCCCCCACCCCCCAATACTGGCTGTGCCTTATGGGGACTGTCATCCAGACATACCCCAATGGGATGCATCTCTCTACCCCAGCTCCAAATACTGGTTGTGCCTTATGGGGACTGTCATCCAGACCTACCCCAATGGGATGCATCTCCCCAGCCCCAAATACAGTCTTGCACTGCAAGGTCGCTTTTCCACTCCATCCCCCACTCCTCGCCGGCCCCGCCCCTTCCGCCAGACCCCGCCTATTTCCGGCCTCCCCTCACCTCGGATTGAAATCTTGAAACAGGCCCCTGAGGTTCATGGCGCTCCTCCTCCCGCCCTCGCCGCTCGGTCACCACGGCCACATGGCGGCTCCGGCCCGAAGCGTCCGGGCGAAGAAGGAAAAAATCCGCTCCCGCCTCAGCTCCGCCGACCATCCGACGCCTCCCCTCGACTTCGCCGAAGGGCCGCACTGCGGTTGCGCCGTAGCCGCACCGCGCACGCGCGGAGGACCTCCGAAGAAACGGCAGGCCCCGCCCACCCCGACCTCTGAAGCATCGAGTCTTTTCTTCCGCGCCTTCGTGCTCCGCCCTCTCGCGCTAGGAGCGTGACGTAACACGCAGCGAAGCCGTGCCCTTTTATGGGCGTGGCGGGCGGAAGCCTTTGCAGGGATGGCTGCATTCTGTGCCAGGATGGATTTAAGGGCAGATTCTGACAAGTGGCTAAACACGTGTCTGTAGGGATGCTATTTAATGCGGGGCAGCAGAGGAGGAATGCATTTGATTTATTGCAGAGGGGGAGCGTACAAATTAAAAGAAAGAGGACTTGAATTCCTGGATGGAAAGAAGGCTATAAAAGCACCAGGGAAATAAAATAATCAGATTGCAGAACATGGTCGGGGCAGATCTGGTTCGAGTGAGTTGATTGCATTTATACGATGACTTTTCTGTGTTATGCAAACCTGTCCATTTTATCTGCCTTTTAAATGCTCTTATTTATTTATTTTAATTTGCCCATGACAGCTATAAGTATCAGGGTTTCTGTGCGTGCTTTTATTGATTTTGGGGGGCAAATTCAGGGAACCCATCAAATGCGAATTTATGAGTCCCAATACTTCTGAACGAACTGCTCAGCAGGGCTGGTTCTTGGGGGATGAGTGCCACCTGGTGATCTCTGGTAGAAGGACCGACAGAAGAGACTTGCAAGAAAACAAGCAAGCTGAGAGGCCACCGAGGAGGGACCCCTCGTTTCAACTCTGAGAATACAAATATTCTCCTTTATTGGAAACCATAATGCCCAAACTTACTCGATCGGGGATTGCCAGTGTTGGTGGAGCTAGGATTGTTCTCCCTGCTAATAATTCCTCGATTACTTTTCTGCTTGATTGTTTGTCTGGGGTTAATCCCTGCTCATCTGGATTCTGGCTACCGGAGAGGATGCGTTGTAGTCTTAAACAGAGAGGAAACTTAAAATGCATGAACATGAACGCTGCCTAGTTGGGTGATGAAAGATCTGCAAGAAACTTAGCAAACTCAGCGAGCACCAAAAACCCCACAGTCGGCCTCCTCCTCCTCCTCCCTGCAAACCTCACTCCCTTCCAGCCCTGATGATGTTACCTAGTTTGGTACTGAAATGTCTGCAAGAAAACCAGCAACCTCGTTTCAACCGTGAGCTACAAACACTCTCCTTTTTTTGGCAACCACAGTGCCCACACTCGCTCGATCGGGGAGAAGGAGGAGGGGGAGAAGGAAGGAAAAAGAAGAACCAAGCAGGTGCAAAAGACGGGAGCTATAAAGAGCCCAGAAACCTGGAGCCCAATGCATTGGGAATGGGGGGAACCAAGAAAGAGAACCGGAGCGGCTGGGACGCTTTCCTAAGGCGGGTCCAAGAGTCGTCCACAAGAGGGGAAGAAGGAGACAAGCCCGACGCGCGTTGCCTTGGGACGCGCTGCCCACGAAAGGTTGCAGAGCCAAGCTGGGCGCGCATCTGCAAGCTTCGTGCGCGCAGCCAGCTCGGCTCCCTTTGCAGCCTCAGCCGCCGCCCCCGCGCCTGGGGTGGCGCTTGGGAAGCCCTGCCCGCCGCCGCTTCCTCCTCCTCCTCCTCCGGAGCCTGGCTGGGCGATGAAAGAAGACCTTCCCCGGCGAGGCTATGGCACCGGCGGGGCTCCTGCGAGCGGCTCCGCTCGGGTTCCTGGGCGCCTTCTGGCTCTGGCTGGGGATGGGCGCAGGTGAGGCACTCCCGGATCCGTCCGGGTGGGTGGGAAGCCTGTGCACCCGTGGGCGTGGGCGACCCCCGGGTGGAGGTTCAGAGGGCCCTCCGGGAGCCACCCTCTCTGCAAGCGGGAGTCTGGGGGGTGGGGGTGGGAGATGCAATGTGGGAGGGGAAGAGGAAGAAAGAGGGAGGGAGGGAGGGTTAGGAAAGCTTCCGCTCTTACCTGGAGCCTCCTGGGCAAAATTTGGGGAGGGAGTGATGGGGGGGTGTACCGTGACCTGGAAAGAAATGGTCTAGGTAAGGGCCTCCTGTTTGAGCCCCGGGGGTTGGACTAGAAGACCTCCAAGGTCCCTTTCCAACTCACGATGCTGATGCTGTTCAGCTTCCAGCCTGTTTGCTTCATGTCTTATTTCAGAATATCACCTCAATCGCCCGTCTTATTTTGGAAGTGGAGTCCTCCTTATGCTCTTGAGGTTACTTGTTTTCTTGCAGATGTTTCATTACCCAAATAGTAGTCCGTGGACTACTTATATTGCACTAAATGCTATTTATCTTTTAAAAAAAATCATATTAGCAGTCCACAGGATTTACAGTTATACATTTAGTGGTCCCTGAGGTCCGAAAGTTTGGTCTTAAACAGGGAGCAAACCCCAAACGCATCAATGCTCACCAGGTTACCTTCATGAAACGTCCGCAGTGAAACCACCAAGCTCAGAGAGCCCCAGGGACCCCCCAGTTTGACCCTGAGCTGCAAAGGTTCTCCTCTGTTGACATTTTGAAAGTCCATCAGATTCTTTCCTTTATTGTATTTTATAAACACACAGCAACACGGCAAGGTGATCGTGGTCAAGGAGGTGTAAGTGACAGATCCAAAGTCAACCCATTTGCTTGGTGGTTAAGTGAGCCTTGAACCCAAGTCTCCTGCATCCAGAAGCAGACTAACAATTTGACCTGTGTGGGTGGCTGTGAACAGCTGGTATCAACCGCGGCTAAATAACTCTTTTTGTCAGCTATGAAAGCCAAATTAAACATTTTTGTTGTTCCATTTCAGCCTTCAAAGCCACTGACCTTCAGAATTTTTTTCACAGTGGTCTTCTGTTACCGTTATACTTTTAATAAATGTGTTTATGAAATTCTCTCTCCTCCCACAAGGATGCTTAAAAATGTGGGGATGATTCATAATAACGTGATGAAACCACTGTTCATTTAAACCAGGAAATGTGCAGGAACTGCTAAAAGTTTCCCTAAGTTAAATGTTCTTGCAGTGTCTCTAAAGCAGAAGTGAAGATTTTTGGGAATTACAGCCTCTCCTGTCTTCTCAGTAGTCTTTCCTTTCCCCTTTCCCCTTTCCCCTTTCCCCTTTCCCCTTTCCCTTCCCTTCCCTTCCGTAGGGCAATTAGATGAGATGCTTAAAATATCAAAACCCAATCAGATTAACTCTGCGCATTATCCCAATTGAAGTCCTTTGTTTATTTTTGCCATTCATAAAACCTGCTAACTGAAGTTTAGTTGGGAATTAATCTTTGAAAGTATTCGATGTAGAATATTTAACTACTGCTATCTTTTTCCCCCTTTTTTTAAAGGAGAGCTAACAAACTTAAAATGATCTGCTTCTCCATTCCACCATGTTCCTTCTTCCCCAATTAGGATGCGTGGATGGGCCTCCGAGGCCTCTTCGTGATGGTTATAATCAAGGCTTCAATATTCTCTTTGTGATTGCGGATGATTTGCGCCCCGTCTTGGGGTCTTACGGGGACTCCCTGGTGAGATCGCCCAACATTGATCAGCTGGCTTCCAGAAGTGTGGTATTCCAGAATGCCTTTGCCCAGGTAACTGACATCCCCTTCAATACTTATTTAATTCTTGTGGGAGGGGCTGCCTGGAGCATCCTCACAAATCAGGGTTTCCTTTCTCCAGACCAGGGGTCCCCAACCGGTGGGCCTTTGCAGCCGGGCCCCAGAAGTGGCCAGCAAGCATAGAACCATCCCCGCTCCGCCCCCCACTGGGTCACAAAAGCCAGAAACGTGGGGGGATTTACTCCAGACCATGATTGGTAATCTTAAGATATGTGGACTTCAACTCCCAGAATTTCCCAGCCCAAATATGTTGAGCAGGAGACACTCTACCCTTCTGAACAAATGGCTGCCAGTCTCCTCTTGAAAACCTCCAGCGAGAGAACACCCACAACTTCTGGAGCCAAGCTCTTCCGCCATCTTTTTGATCTAGAACTTGGGATTTCTGCCCCACACAATATATACCTTATTGCTAAACCATATTCTCTCTCTCCCCCCTCTCTCTTTCTCCCTCCCTCCCTCCCTCCCTCTCTCCTCCCTCTCTCTGTCTTTCTCTTTCTCCCTCTCCCTCTCTCTGTCTCTCTGTCTCTCTCTCTCTCTCTCTGTCTTTCTCTGTCTCTGTCTCTCTCCCTCCTCTCTCTGTCTCCCTCCCTCTCCCTCCCTCCCTCTCTCTCTGTGTGTCTTTGTTTTGTCTCCAGCAAGCTGTCTGTGCCCCAAGCAGGGTCTCCTTCCTCACAGGCCGCAGACCTGATTCCACCCGGCTGTATGACTTTAACTCGTATTGGCGAAGCCACGCGGGAAACTACACCACGCTGCCGCAGTACTTCAAGGAGAACGGCTACATCACCATGTCCGTTGGGAAGGTTTTCCACCCAGGTGACTTTTCTCAGGGCTTCCCAAGAGCCGTCGGGGCCCCCAGGGAAGCGTTTGAGACCCCAACCCAAGGTCTGGCTCCAGCCTTACCCGAGTTTTGCCTTTCTGCTTCTCAGGCATCTCCTCCAACCACAGTGACGATTACCCGTACAGCTGGTCTGCTCCGGCTTTCCACCCGTCTTCTGAAAAATACGAAAACACGAAGGTAGACGGGCGCTACGGTTGTTGACAATGAGTGACCACTGATAATGCAGGCGGTCCTCGGCTTATGACCACAATTGAGCCCAACATTTCTGTTGCTAAGCGAGACATTTGTTAAGTGAGTTTTGCCCCATTTTAGACTCTTTGTGCCACGGTTGTTAAGCAAATCAATGCAGTTGTTAAGTGAGCAGCACGGTTGTTAAGTGAATCTATCTTCCCCATTAACTTCGCTCAGCAGAAGGTCGCAAAAGGGGATCCCATGACCCTCGGGACCCTGCAACCGTCATAAATAAGAGTCGGTGGCAAAGCGTCCAAATTTTGATCCAGTGACCGTGAGGATATTGCAGTGGTTGTATGAAAAGCAGTCATACGTCACTTTTTCAGCTCTGTTGCAACTTCAAATGGTCACTAAGTGAACAATTGCAAGTCGAAGGTTACCTGTATATCACCATCCACTTCTTTTAACAAGCCCATCATCCCTTGGAGACGGTGGAGTCTGGGCAGTTGGATGGAGCTGGGTGTTTATTGGCCGGATGCCCTTCCTGTTGCCAATGTGGAGTTATATTCAGCAGATATATTCTCTTCATGCCCTGAGAGAGAAATATCTGCCTCTACCTAGAATCGAACTCACAGCCTCCTGATTGTGAGGCCGGAGCTCCACCTCTAGGCCACTGCACCACTCTCAAAGATTACTTGTACACAACAGAATCTAAATACAGATAATCCGTAGAGATGACGGGGAAGTCTTTTTTCTTGACGCGTGTTGGCTTTTCCTCAACTGATTTGGGGAAGTGGTGAGAATTACTTCACTGCTGGAGAAACGAGTAGTAGACTAGTAGGAGCCAGAGCTCTCTTCTGACTCCTACAATCTTTCTTATAGGCTTGTTGAGTTTGCCCTGGTCTCCTTCCAGTGGCCAGATTTGTTTTATGATGGCTGTTGTTTGCCTTCAAGGTTTGCAAAGGCAAGGACGGGAAGCTTCACGCCGACTTGATCTGCCCGGTGGAGGTGGCTGAGATGCCCGAGGCTACTTTGCCAGATATCCAGAGTACCCAGGAGGCCATCCGGTTGTTGAAGGCTCTGAAAAGAACCAAGAGGAAGTTTTTTCTGGCTGTCGGCTATCACAAACCCCACATCCCATTCAGATACCCTCGGGTAAGGCAGCTTCTCCGCAGGGGAGAGTCCCCCAAGTGATCTCTCCTAGAAGGGCATGTGATAGAAAAGAAATAGAAATAAGAGTAGAGTAGATTAGAGTAGAATAGAGTACAATAGAACATAATAGAATAGAATGTAAAGAATATAATAGAAATAGGAATAGAATAGAATAGAATAGAATAGAATAGAATAGAAAAGAAATAGAATAGAATAGTAAAGAATAGAATAGAAATAGAAATAGAATAGAATAGATAGTGGAATGAAAGACAGGACAGGATAGGAATAAGATAGGATAGGAATAGGAATAGGACAGGACAGGACAAATATTGGAACGAAAAAAATAATAGAATAGAATAACAGAGTTGGAAGGGATCTTGAGGGTCATCTAGTCCAACCCCTTCAAAAGAAAGGGTCTTCAAAAGAAACGAGAAGTTGGCATTGAAGAAGTCAAAAGGGACTCGGCTGGTTGATTATCTAAACTAGTGTTTCTCACCTGTGGCCACTCGAAGACATGTGGATTTCAACTCCCAGAATTCCCCAGGTGGGCATCTTGACTGAGGAATTCTGGGAGTTGAAGTCCACAATCTTCAATCCCCCAAGGGTAAGAAACCTTGATGCAAACTCTACATGGACCTTGGGTATATCATAGAGGTTTTTCTGTATCCTTCTGGCTGTCCAGATTTCTCCCCAATATCCAATTCTTCTTCTGTTCCGTAGAGTCATTAGCAATGAGGAAAAACGTAAAGTGGGTTTCATGAACAAGATCACACCCTTTACTGGTTCGATTACCTGAAGTAGGAAGATTAGCTAAAGGACAGAGTTAGATGCAGGAAAACAGTGTTGTTTGGAAAATATTTATCTGTTGTCAAAGCAACCGATCCCAACCTAAGTGATGGAGTCTCGTTAGAAAGTCAATATGGATAATCTCTTCTCTCCAGAAATTTCTCAAATTGTACCCTTTGGAAAATGTCACCTTGGCTCCCGACCCGGCACTTCCTAAAAAGCTTCCTTCCGTTGCCTACAATCCCTGGATGGACCTACGGCGGAGAGACGATGTGGCAGCCTTGAACCTCAGTTTCCCTTACGGGCCCATTCCAGAACACTTCCAGGTAGAGCTTCCCCTCCCGGGCCCATTCGGTCACACTTCCACTAGATGTTGGTCTGGCTGTGGTCTGAAAGAGGCCCCTGGGATAGGGAGTTGGATGGCCAGCCTCCTGTTTTTTCCTCCTACGGGTAGTCCTCATCTTACAACAGTTCATTCAGCGATGGTTTAAGGTTACCATGGCAATGGAAGAAGTGACCATTACAAACATTTTTCAGAATTAGGACCGAGAGTCACGCCATCAAAATTCGGACCCTTGGAAAATGACGTCTACTTGTGACTGTTGCAGCGTCCCGGAGTCCCCTGCTCATTTTGTTTTGCAACGAACAAAAGCAATGGGGGAACTTAGCAGCTGCATTGCTATCTGAATAGCTGTAGGGGTTCACTTAGCAACGGTGGCAGGGAAAAGTTGCAAAGCTCACTTCACACGGTCTTGCTTAGCCACTGAAATGTTGGGCTCAGCTGTGGTCATACGTTGAGGACTGCCTGCATTAATTAATTGGGGAGACAGGTGCATTACAAACGAAATGACTTCCTGAAAGATCTTTCAGGGGCTGCTTTGATTGACGGCGTAGCAGCCACAACGCATTTTTCATCCCCTTTTGCAAACTTGTTTTGTAGCGTAAGATTCGCCAGAGTTATTTTGCCTCCGTTTCCTATGTTGATACGCTGGTGGGAAAGTTGCTGACTGCCCTGGATGAGACAGAGTTATCTCACAACACGGTGGTGGTTTTCACCGCAGACCACGGTAAGACTTCCTCGCTACTTGGAGTCCGTTGCAAACTCCACAGCTTCATTTTCTGGGGAATGTTATTAATTGTAGCTCTTGGCCTCCGGATCAGCGTGTTGAATAAACCAGATTCTACACAATGGGTTATCTAGTCCAATGAGTTATGTCATAGGGTTTCCCAACCTTGACACCTTTTAAGAGGCGCGAACTGCAACTTCCCAGCTGGCTGGGGAATTCTGGGAGTTGAAGCAGTGGTGGGATTCAACATTTTTTACTACCGGTTCGTGGGGCTTGCCCTCTTACGCCTAATGATTCCAGACTAATTCCTTGCTTCATTCCTTTCCTCATCTCGGCCAGTCTCTTTCCCACATCAAAATCTCCTATTTTGTTCTAAGACTGGCTGAAGAGTTTTGGAGATTTTAAAAGCTAGGCTGTTCTTTGATATCTTTGTGTCGATCCTAATCAACGTATTATTATATCCAACTCTTGATCCTTCTTCTTTTTTCTTTTCCTGGAAGGATCCACAGGGTTGCTCTCAATGCTGTCTCCCCTTCCTGGTTCTTGATTTCATTTAGGCTGGTCTCTGGGCGAACATGGCGAGTGGGCGAAATACAGCAACTTTGACGTAGCCACACGGGTGCCGTTGATGTTCTACGTGCCAGGAGTGACAACTCTGATCTCTGATCGGGGACAGAAAGTTTTCCCATTCCTCGATCCCTTTGTTCAAGATTCCTGCTCTGGGCTTCCAGGTAAAAACCCAGCATTAACAGTGCAAAAATTAAAAAGTCCGACCTTTTGTTGCTAATCCAAGTCGGTCTTCCCTGTTCGCTTCAGACATGCTGCTGTTTTTCTTGTTAGATTCTATTTAATGGCACTGTATATTTTAGCGTGAAAATTCTGCGGGGCCGTTTTTGGTTTGGTAAGCCATTCTGGAAAAAAACAGTAAAATCTTTAAAAGTAAGTAGATGCCAGAGGTGAAATGCTACCAGTTCAGGCTGATTTGCCTGAACCGGTGATAAAAAATGCTAAAGAAAGTTCCAACTACCAGCTGTGCTGCGCGATGTATATTTCCCTAGAAAGCAGGGAATCCTGCCTAAGTCACGTGGCGCAGCTGATCCCCCCCCCCCCCCCGGCTGTTCTACTTACCTTTGTGGACTCAGAAAAGGCTTCTTACCACCTGCGGTATACATGCGCAAGTGAAGCAAACCTAGTGCTGAAAAGGGAGCATATGAGTGTGCGTGCTTTGTCCGTGCGCTTGTCTGGGCTGCAACCCAGAGGTGGAGCTGCCCAGGAGGCATGCGCACACCGGAAAAATGCACTTCCAGTTTCCAGCAGATGCCTGTTCGAGGTCAGCTAGACTTCTAGTTACATGTGCGTGCAATGATCAGCTGGCTGGCATGCATGCTCGTGCCAGGAAACCAGGTCTTCCAGTTTCTGGCACAGCCGCACGCACAAAGGCCAGCTGATCGTTGTGCGCCAGAAACCCAGAGGAGGAATTGGCGACGCCATGCATGCCAGGCGACATGACTCCACATGCCACTTTGGGCACACGCGTGCCATAGGTTCACCCTCACGGGCTTAGATAGGGAGGAAGAGAGTTAGGAAGGCTCCTCCTTAACTATTCTCAGTGTGTATCTTTGGTGATGTGAATAGTTACTTTAGTTTGGCACGATTCTGTCTATGGATAAGGGACAACAAATGACAGAAATACTTCCGGGTGTCGTTCTTGGAGCTGACACGCCCTCCTCTAATTCTTTCTCCTATCCCACTCCAGGAAAAGCCAAAGAAATGGTTGAGTTGGTGTCTCTCTTCCCGACGCTTGCAGAACTGGCTGGACTGACCGTTCCCCCTGCTTGTCCCCATCCCTCCTTCCAGGTCCCTCTTTGTAGTGAAGGGAAGAGCTTGGTTCAGTACTTCCCATCCTCCGGCGGAGGACGGGAAGACCATGGCTCCAAGCGAAAAGAAACCCCGGTTGCCTTCAGCCAGTATCCGCGTCCTGGAGACACCCCTGCACCGAATTCTGATTTGCCGTTACTTCAAGATATAAGAGTCATGGGCTACTCCATCCGTACAGCCGATTACAGGTGTACTGTCTGGTTTGGGTTTAATCCCGACAACTTCACGATCGACGTGCAGGACGTCCACGGGGGAGAGCTGTATTTTGAAAAAAGCGACCCCCACGAAGACCACAACCGGTACCACGAAGTCCTGCATGGATCCTCCATTCCAAAGCTTTGCCATCTAGTTGATCACTTGGGATCAACTTCAATTCAGTGAACCTCTGCCAAGCAATTGACCTCCATGTGGGTTGTATATACGTCACGCTTTGTGTTATACACAAAGACGGCTCCATTTTTGTATCAAAAGGTTTTAAATGCTGATATAAGAATAAATTTGAATATATGAATAATTAAATATGTATTCTCTTTATTATAAGTCTCAGCTAATATCCCCAACAAAAATATTTGCACAATATTGGAAAAGTGAAGAGATTCTTACTGAAGAGAAGGTGATTAGGAAAATATTAGAATATGCAGAAATGAACAGACTAAGTTGGGCAATTAAGGAGAAAGAACAATCTGATGATTATACAATGTGGGAGGTGTGTTTACCAATGGTTAGAGAACAAAAAAAGAAATTGGAAATAAAAGAAGGTAGAAAAATAGAAAATGTATGAAGACCGAGATAAAAATAAAATTATAATTGTCAGCATTACTGAAAATAACTATATTTAATGTTATTATTGTATTTATATTAGAAGACATATAAAGAAGAAAATGAAGAGATTGATAAGGTTTAACTGTACAATGTATTATAATTTATGGAAGAATGTTGCATAGAAATATCTGTGCCCAGAGGACACACTGCTTAAGGAAAGATGGATTTTAAAACTGAAAAATAAAAAACTTTATATATGTATTATTTATATAAAATAAATAATACATTTGAATATGTATATGCTCATTAAAAGAAATCTGTCATGTTTTGTTTCTCTTTGTATTTGATACATGGATAAAGCAATGAAAATTACATGTGAAAAAAAAATGGTCTTACAACTACTCCTCGCCCTTAAAGCTGTTGTAGCATCCCTATGATAATGTTTTCAAAATTCAGGATCTTGGCAACTGGAATGTATTTATCAGCTTTGCAGTATCCCAGGGACACATGACTTCCCCAGTTTGTGACTTTCTGACTACTACCGTTGACTTTCTACAAGCAAAGTCCATGGGAAAAGAGGGACTTGCTTAGTGACTGTGTGATTCACTTAACAACTGCAGTGGTTGGCATAACAATTGTGGCAAAACAAAAACGGTAAAAATGGATGTGATTTACTTAATAACCATCTTGCTTAGCAACAGAAGTTGGCTGGGATGGATTGGGGAATTCTGGGCATTAAGGTCTAGAGATGCTGGCTGGGGAATTCTGGGAGTTGAAGTCCATACATTTTGAAGTTGTAAAAGTTGAGAAATAATGTGATATGCATCTGAAAAGCAGCAGGGTGTAAATCTAATCTCATCCACTAGAGGTCACTAGGACTATAGAGAAAAATTGCTTTAATCCCAATTCTTCAAAGTGCAGAATTATCTCTTTTATTCATTAAACATGAAACTCAGTCAAGTGAACATTTAAAAATGCGTCACAAATACCATTGGTGCTAATGGTTGATACAGGTTGCTGCCAGCGTCCTAGGTGTCAACCAAGTATCTTCTTAAAATAGTTGGTGATGATCTCTAACCTAGTCTGGTGAAACATGGACAATAACCTCATCGAGACAAAAGTTACGAGGGGCGCAAAGAACCATGGAAAGATACATGCTCAATATCACAAGACAAGATGGACAGACCTGCGCATGGTCCACCTGTGGCCTTACTCCCAAGTCGACCCCTGTTCTTTAGCTGTTCCCTTCGTCTGGCAGCTCTGCACATGCCCACACTGGGAACAGGCTCCAGCTGTTCTTCTGCCCCACTGATGTCTGACTCCGAAGGCAGCTGATAACTGACGGCCCGTCTCTTGGTGATTGCCCAAAGCCATCCAACAGCTTTCATGCCTAAGGCAGGACTAGAACTCACCGTCTCCTGGTGATTATCCCAAACTCATCCAGCTGACCTTCATGCCTAATAAGGCTAGAACTCACCGTCTCCCAGTTTCTAGCCTGGTGCTTTAAGCACTAGACCAAACTGGCTCTCTTGATAAGCTTTTTAAAGATTTCCTCAGATTTTATATCAGCTTCAGATGGGATGGAGACACAGAAGCCTCCATAACTCTCTCCAAAGACTTGAGACTGAGATGTTTGAGGGAAGATATTGAGACGTGTATAAAACAGAGTAGTGGATTGCAGGTCTCATTATGTTGTCTCTCTAGCCTGCTTTTATTATTGATTGTGACCTTCTGACAAATGGAACTTGGCCAGCAAGACGGCAAAGGAGAGGTCCTTCCGTACCATCATTTTCCTACATCTGACATCACTATAAATATTTGATGGCATAAACACCCAATAGCTCTTTACCAAACTCATCCTCCCTTTCCTTTCGGTGGCAGATTATGGCTCCCTCGTTTGCATTTTGCATGTTTCCCTTCTTTAAAAATGGCAAAAGGAATTGCATTCCCATCCATCCAAGTGGAAAGCTAAATAATGAAAGAGATATTGGATTGCTTCCCAACCAGTGGAAAGGAGGGCTTGGGCTGACGGGATCCGAGAGATGGTCGCGGGGGCAGCTTCCCTAAAAATCAATAGGATTAATTGGAATTCATTTCAATGTATGTAGCGACGCTTCATCTAGGATTAAATCTGGATCCAACCAACGTGTGTTTATTTATTATTGCCTGCTTTATTAGCGAGAGAAAAAGTCAGCATTGTGAAATCGTTTCAGCATGAGCAAGGAGAATAACCATTATGGAAAGATCAATCATATAAACTAACTCATTTGCTTGTCCAATATTTATGCAAAATAACACATCTCAATATGTCATCTCAACCCAGTTCGAAAATTCATCTCTCTAATTTCTCCATCTCTCCCAGTAGTGAAGGGGGAAAAACAGTGTGTTTCATTTCCAGCTTTCTAATATATTTCATTCTTCTGTATATTCTGATCCATATGTCCTTTTCAAGTGGCTTAATAAAAACAGGTGCTTCATTTGCTAACTAATGGAACTTCCCCTTTCTCTCAAATCCTGGCTTCATGCTGATTAGTAACATTCCTTGTCTCGGATCCAGGAATTGTAGCGAGTATCCCTCTATTCATATTTTAAAGTTCCAGCATTGGAATTCTTGTTATTTTTTTTGCCAATATGATTCCAGTGGGTCTTCATAAGTGTTGAATCCATTATTATCTAAACTTCTGTTTCTCAACCTTGGCAATTGTAAGATGTGTGGACTTCAACTCCCAGAATTCTCCATAATAGATACAAGCGGTAAAAGTTAAAAAAACTTCCATCCATCCATCTGCCTATCCTATCCTATCCGATCCGATCCTATCCGTCTGTCTGTCTGTCTATCATTCATCTATCTGTTTATCTATTATCTATCTATCTTTCTCTGAAAATAGAAATAGCCAGCATGAAAGCTGGCTGCGTGCCTTTAGGCCAATCACCAGGAGACTGGGAGTTCTAGTTCCCCATGAAAAACCAGTTGAGCCCCTCTCTCTCAGCCCAAGCTAGCTCTACAGGGTTGTTGTTCTGGTGGAAATAGGAGAGGGTGTTAAACACATTCACCACTTTGAGTTATTCATAAAAATAATTAAGTCAAGGTAAAAATAATTTAAAAATAAAATTAAAAATTACATTGAAGGAGAGTGATTTAAAAACTGCAGAATAAATGTTGGTATCTTTACCACCCTGTGAAAAATGGCTAAACCCTCATTCGTTTTTCACCTGCAGTTTGGGGAACTTGACTCTTCCTGTCTTTCCATTTCACACACAAACCCCTCCACTTCTCCAAACCACAATGACACATTTTAGAAAATTCTGGGAATGGAAAGTCTTCTGACAGTGTTCCAACCCAGGCTTCCCCAAAAACCACAAGGCAGATTCCTAATAAAGCCCCTTTCATTAAACGAATGTGAATTCCTCTCATTCACATTCATCAAAGGCCTGGCAAACAGTCTTCCAAAGACCTTATCCATCACAGACCTTATCGATCTTGGAAAGCTGCCATGTAAATATTTTCCATGCAGTGCTGTGCAAGGAAAGGCTCTGGGCACAGAGTCCCTGAGATTCACAGACAGATCTTCACACTTCTGAAAAAAGTGAACACACAAATTGTTTCCTGCAAAAGCCCCCCCTCTTTTATTTCCTATGGGAGGGGCCATTTACCGTCCACCTGTGACTTTACTCCCAAGTCTACCCTGATTTCTGAGCTGTTCTTTTCTTCTGGCAGCTCTGCACATGCGCACACTGGGAACAGGCTCCAGCTGTTCCTCTGCCTCACTGATGTCTAGCTCCGAAGGCAGCTGGTAACTGTCAGACGGCCCTGGCCCCCTCTCTGCCTCTGATGCAGAGCCCTCCTCAGAGCCTTCCCCAGACTCCAGGACTGGCCCTTGTTCCTCCCCAACCTCCTCACTGTCCGACTCTGCTGCCAGCTTTGCTGGCAGGCCACAACAAACGGGGGGAAAAATCCTGATAAAAAGATGTCCAGCCTCCCCTCCAGTGACTGCTTCTATTCTTAACAATTTTGCTTCCGATTCCATTACAAATATGGTTGCACTCAGAGAAAGAGGCACGTCCGTTGTTTTCTGTGTGCCCTCTCCTCTCTCTCGCTGCCAGACAGGCAGCACACACAATAAATATTTAATAGCAATTCCCCTCCGGCATATTTGGAGCCTCCCAAGCATCTCATTACAACGTCTTGGAAAGGCACCCTTATTTTTAGTCGCTTTAATTATGTTAACGAAGAGCTGAACCGAGGCGCTGTTGGGATCGCAAAATGATTAAAATCACGTTGCAGGTCTTCGGCTATAGATGCCATTATGGTCTTCCTTAATTTTTTTCTTCTTCAAAACATTTATTTGGTCAACTCTTTACTGTATTTTGCAAAAATACCCCCACCCCAACCTGCCCTCTTTATTTTATTTTTCTTTCCACCACCTCTTCCCAGCTAACTAATAAGGCCAGGAGGAGGCAGGAAACGGGCTAGAAAACTGCACTTGGAGTGATTAAACTCTTAGAAGGAATCCTTTGCAGATGGACTCAGCCATCCCAACGGTGCTTTCTTCAAGAGGCGACTGGACTTTCTGGTTTTTTTCTTTGAAGATATTTCACTTCTTATGCAAGAAGCTTCTTCAGCTCTGAGAGAAGCCAAAGAAGCTTCTTGGTTGGTTGGTTCAGTGGTGGATTCCTATCGCTTTGGATCGGTTCAGCCGAACCAAGAGTGGTTTGGCGGCCTGGGTCGTTGGAACCGGCAGTGACCCAGGCCAGCCATGCCCCCAAACCAGTTCTCTGGGCAGCGCCATAGGTGCCGCCATCCTGTTTTTTGCTTCTGCTCATGCACAGAGCAAATTTTTTTGCACTGCACATGTGTGCATGCAAAGCGCTCATCAAGCACATGCACACAGCATGCCCATAAGTGAACCAGCAGTAGTGATTTTCCCAACCTTTGTTTGGAGGGAAAAAAAGTCACCAAGACACGTTTGCAACTTTGCAACGGTTAATTATGAATGTTGTACCTGAAGCCGTTGCTGAAGAAAAGAAATATCGGAAGGCATTTCCACAACCTCCGGTAATTGAAGGTATTCCGTATCCTTTTTTTAAAAAAGAGAAAAAAAGTTTAAATCACAGGTGAACACTTGAACGCAGGTAGTTCAACAGAAGCTTTGGGCTGACAGCTAATAATTAATGAACAATGAATGGTGTTCTTCAAACTGTCACCGTGATTGGCAGGATTGTCTGTTGGAAAGAGGAAAGATTTTGTTAATGTGGCAGACGGCAGTCTGGGAAACATTAACGCTTCGCAATTCCCATCGTGTTTCTGCTAAACGTTTTGACGTGACAGCTTGCCTTGTGCGGGATAGAGAAGAGAAGAGCAGAGATCCACAACTTGCCTCACAACAAAGGTGTCTACTGTGACTGTGGAGAATTTAGCCTCTGGACCATCTTCCTTGCTCTTCTCTGCACTCTTTCTAGGGTCAGAATAATAGAGTTGGAAGAGACTTTGGAGGTCTTCTAGTCCAACCCCCTTCTCAGGCAGGAAACCTTATACCAATATAGACAAATAGTTGCCCAATCTCTTCTTTAAAAACTCACAGTGTTGGAGCATTCACAACTTCTGGAGGCCAGTTGTTCCACTAAATAATTGTTCTAACTGTCAGGAAATTTCTCCTTAGTTCTAGGTTGCTTCTCTCCTTAATTAGTTTCCACCCATCATTTCTTGCCTTGCCTTCAGGTGCTTTGGAGAACAGCTTGACTCCCTCTTCTTTGGGGCAGCCCCTTAGATATTGGAAGACTTCCATCATGTCAACCCTGGCTCTTCTTTTCATTACGCTAGACACCACCAATTCCTAAAGGTGCTTTTTCAAGAGGCAACTGGACTTTCTGTTTTTTCTTTGAAGACATTTCTCTTTCTCATCCCATAAGCTTCTTCAGCTCTGGCTGGATGGAGGGGAATGGAAGGGTTTATGCTCCCTGCAGACAGCTGGACATTTGCATTCTTTTAGCGGGGTCGTTGAGGCCACTTGGAGGTTTTTCTGTGTCCTCAGGGTCACCTGAGATCTGTGCTGTAGACTGGAGATAGATGATGTTGTATCCCTCCCCCTCTGTTGCAAGAGAGCTGTTCAATTTTGACATAGATGGCCTCTTTGACCTCTCTTTCATAGGAGTGGTCCTCTCTGTCCAAAATATGGACATCGTTGTCTTCAAAAGAGTAGCCATTGTCTTTTACGTGTTGAACCTCATTAGAAGGCAGACTCCATTTTGTGATAACCCCAAGAAGGTTCAAAGGTAAAGATAAAAACATCTGTGCTAGTCGTTCCCGACTCTAGGGGGCGGTGCTCATCTCCATTTCAAAGCCAAAGAGCCAGCGCTGTCCGAAGACGTCTCCGTGGTCATGTGGCCGGCATGACTCAACACCAAAGGCGCACGGAACGCTGTTCCCTTCCCACCAAAGGTGGTTCCTATTTTTCTACTTGCGTTTTTTACCTGCTTTCGAACTGCTAGGTTGGCAGAGGCTGGGACAAGGAACCCGAGCTCACTCCGTTACATGGCGCTAGGGATTCGAACCTGCTGAACTGCTGACCTTTCTGATTGACAAGCTCAGCGTCTTAGGTACTTTGAGTAGAAACAAAAAACTGAGCCACCGCATTCCCTCAAGAAGGTTGTTATAGGGAAATTTGTTGATGTCTACCCAGGCTGCCTTAGGTACATTGAGTAGAAACAAAATAGAAACTCATCCCCGCGTTCATATCCAACTTATTCTAAATCATTTTTAAAAAAAGCTTCGCCACTTCGCTGCTCTATAAAAAGCTTCTTTGGATAGAATCAGCAGATGGCTCCTTATTCAGGAAGACTGTTAGCAGCATAAGCAGATGGCAACCGAGGAAGAGAAAAATCAACTGCCATTTCTGAAATGGGAGAAAAATGGGACAAGCAACTTTGCCATTAAAACAAACAACCCCCCCCCAAAAAAACCCCACCTTTGCATGTGTGCATCTCGGACATAGGAAATATCTTTTCCTGCTTCTCTTTTTCCCCCCAATGGGACACAGAACTTTTCAACAGAGATCTCAACTTTGGTTTTAACCCAGAAAGCAAAGTGGACGGCATTTGGGTTTTCTGCTGCTGTTAGATTTTCTTTTTGGTGTTTCTTTTGAAAACAAATCTGAAGGTGGTTTAAAAATGGATGGATAGATGAGAGAGGGAGAATGGGAGGGAAAATAGAGATAGATAGATGATAGATAGATAGATAGATAGATAGATAGATAGATAGATACAAATGATAGAGAGAGAGATGTAGATAGATAAATAAAGATAGGTAGGGATAGACAAAGAGATAGAGAGATATAGACATAGATAGAGATAGAGAAATAGATAAAGATATTGAGAGAAATCTAAGGATGTTTTTTTAATCATTCTTTTAAACCAGTGTTTCCTGTTTGACAGTTTTAAAAATGCTCATTTGTTCATTCTGTTGCAAATGTACTGAATCTCAGTTCAGAAGACACCAAACTAAGGATGGAATAAAGCAGTGTGTGTGTGTATGTATATCCAGGCCTCCATTTCAGAACAAAATTCTCAAAACTGTGGTGCCGACTGGCGACAGGGAGCCACAGCGGAGGGATGAAAGAGCCACATGAGGCTCCGGAGCTGCAGTTGCTGAGCCCTGAACTAAACCATCCAAATTCAGGTGTCCAAAAGGCAGCAATGTTGACAGTCTAAGTTCTGGATAATCTGAGCGTTGAAATCCACCCATATTAAAGTTGACAGGATCGAGAACGCCTGCTGTAGATTGCCCACAACAGCTTTAAGTGAGATTTTAGAGGAAAACAAATCTTTGGTTCACAATATGAAACGTGCTAATCTTTCTTGTCTAGAAAAAGGACGGAATTTGGACTCCTGTTGTGAAAAGTTGGCCATGAGTCTCCAGCCAATGTATCTTTAATTGTGGCGGGGATCACACACTGCTTAATTCCCAAAGCAGCTCAAGAGCTGGTCAGCACAATTAACTAAACCTTCAGCGCTGCGTGAGTATATAGAGCTTACAGCAGGCTGAGTGACAATTGGAAGGCCTTCTTTTCCCAGCCACATGTTCCTATTAGTGTTCTGCATTTGAAGGTTTTCAAAAATCAACGCACAGTCAACCCTCCCAGCTCTGAAAACATAATCCTGCCTCTCCAGTTTTCTATTGATCTCTCCAAGATCCCCTTCTCTTCTCAGCTTCCTGCTTCTCTCCTCCAATTCACAATGATCTCTCTTTCAAAAGCAGGAAAAAGGTAGAGGGGGAATCCATTATCTTAGAGGACTCTGACAATTTCCAACCTTCCCAGTGCAGCCCTCTGGCTCTTTTCGGAAGACGATTTGCAAAATGAAGAACAATTAAAAGGCAACCTGGAGCGCAAAGGAATTGAAAACACGAGAAGGACTCTCCTGTTCTTTGAACCGGCGTTGCTTCTGGGAAAATCCTGGGAGGTTTTGCAAAAGGAAGGATGATGTTTTTTGAAGTACAAAATCCATCAATCACATGGAAGAAATGCTTTAAACGAGATGACCTTTTAAAAAAGGCCTATAGAAAGTCAATTAAAATTTCAAATTTAGTTAACCGGAGGGAAACTCTTTCTGCTTTGAGTGTTGTTGCGGTGGCTATTCTGAGAACAGGTCGACAATAAAATTGATGATTAAGTCTTTTCCTTCCAGATTCTTGAAGTGTAGAGCATGGCTATGCTACCAATTGGATTGGATTGAATAGTGATCCTGGTTTTCCAGGAAAGCTTATTGCAAAAGAGAGAATGGAAACATTTCACCAAAAATGGTGCATCTTCAAATCAAAGCATGATTCCTAGGATTCCTAGGAAGATGGGGAGATAGTGGGGCTCAATTAAAGTGATGCTAATTCCAAAATTTGAGGGGTTGCCACAAAGAAGAGGGGGGTCAAGCTGTGCTCCAAAGCATGTCTGTTTGTCAAGTCTACAGATTTTTCTTCTGTCTCCTATGGTCATTTCCACCTACCGTCATAAGCCTGGAATGCCAGTCCTAAGTTTGGGTAACCAGCCATTGCACGCAGGCACCCTAGCAAAGTATAGAAGCAATTAAGCCAGGCTGGCATTCGGAAAAACTGTCAACACCATTTGTTGGCAAGTCAAACAGATTCCCCCTGTCTCTGTAAGCCTCCCAAAGAACAAAGATTGGCAAAATGTTAGCATCTGTCAAGAGGATGCAAAGAGTTGTAAGCAACTTTAACAAAGCCATGACACAACAATGAAAGGGGCCACTGTCTATTAATATGACACAGCAGTCATTTCTGGTGCTCCAAAATGCACACTTTCATTCAGTTATGAAAGCAAACAACAGATATGTTTTTAAAAAAGTTTTTTTTTAAAAAAACCTTTTTTTCTCTTAGGAAAATTCTAAATCTACCATGAAAATACATAACCGTGGAAATCCAGACAGTTATTAAAACTGACCCTGATTGCATTGCTATTATTATTATTTTTAATGTCAGAAAAGAGCGGGGGGGGGGGGAGAAAAAGAGGGAGAAAAAAACCCGTCTGAAGAGAGAAAGTTATCGCGCGTTTAGTCCACCTCTTCAGCGATGGGTTTCCATGGCAACAAATCAAATACCTTTTCCTATCATTGCTCTTGTCAGCTTCAAGAGAGGGAGGGGGAGAGGGAGGGAGGGAGGGAGGGAGGGAGAAGCAGGAATTTAGCATTGAATAATTCTGAAGGGACACCCAGGTCTTGCAGAGGGAGGTAAAGAAGTTGTCGTTGTGATGCTGTGTTTTATTTCTAAAATTCCAATTAACCTCACATCAGAAGGAAGAAACCAGCACTTCTGTTGATGGCAACTTGGAGGTAGGAACCAGACAAGTGGAGAACCCTATTATTAATAGTATTAATAATAACACTATATTGGAAGAGGATGAAGGAAAGGAACGGAGAAGGACGGACTCTCCTGATGCCATCAAAGTTTGAACCTTTGTACGGAAGAACCAGAGTAGAAATTCAGAGTTCTGCTGGAATGCGTAGGTAGGCACAGCAAAAGAGACTCCATTTGACTTCTAATTTCTGAAAGACCTGAAAATATACTATGGCGAGATCCTGCTTCGTCTCCCACAGCCAATGAGCTATCTAAATCCATACGCTCCAGCGACATACTCTTGTGAGCGTTGCGGAGGAGTTGCACTTAGGAGCAAATGACCAGTAGCCTTTTAGAACTTCTGGAGTATTTTAGAGCTAGTTGGGGTCTGCCAAGCCCCTCTTTCATCATCATCATCATCATCATCATCTTATAACAACCCCATAATCCCTTGCAACTGAACGGAGCTAGCAGAGTGTTTAATGACCGGATGCCCTTCCTGTCAGCAGAGTGGAGTTTTGTTCCGCAGATAATATATTCTCACGGTGCCCAGAGAGAGAAATATTTGCCTCTACCTAGGACCGAATTCACAGCCTCCTGAGTGTGAGGCGAGAGCTCCACCCCTAGGCACTGCACCACTCCACCTGCCAAGTCCCTCTTTAAAGAGGCATGAGAAGAATGGAACAGAATAACACAGTTGGAAGGGACTTTGGAGGTCATCTAGTCCAATCCCCTACTCAAGCCGGAGACCCTATACCATTCCAGACAAGTGGCTATCTAATCACTTCTGGAAAACCTTCAATGATGGAGCACCCACAATTTCTGGTGGCAACTCATTCTACCGATTAATTGTTCTAACTGTCAGGAAGTTTCTCCTTAAGTTCCAGGTTGCTTCTCTCCTTGATTAATTTCCATCCTTTGCTTCTTGTCTTGCGTTCGGGTGCTTTGGGGAATAGCTTGACTCCCTCTTCTTTGCGGCAGCCCCTCAAATCCTGGAAGACTGCTATCATGTCTACCCTGGTCCTTCTTTTCTCTCGACATTCTTTCTTCCTCAGTTGCCTTTCACCTCCTTCCTTTTTTCTTAGCTGAGCAGTAGGATTTTTAAATTTATGACCGTGCCAAGGATTGCTGCAAAGAAGATTGAACCTTAATTTTTGCTGTTCTTCAAGGTTTGTTGACATGGTGCATGCTTGTTTGTTTGTTTTTTTCCTCCTCAAAGGGAACTGTGTAAATCTGGAATAAATTTAACTAGGTAAATGTGTGAGAAATTGGCAGCCCTTAAAGCTCCTGGCACAATTAATCTCCCCATTAATCCTGGAGAAGAAATGACCAGCCTAAGAGAAATGATGATGATGATGATATTTCCTACAAGTTCTCTCGGTCCATGAGTTGACCTAACAGTCTTTATGCCAGCTGGAACAGGGTTGACTTGGAGATCACAGGAAGCCACAACACTTATTTAAAAGTACTTTCTCCAAAAACAGGCTGCAGTTGGTGGGGATTTTGGTGCTGGGAGGGTTCATACTTTTATGATATCCATGATGGGGTTTTCATCTGTATCTAGAGGTTGTCCTCAACTTACAAAAGTTCATCTAGTGACTGTTCCAAGTTACAACGGCACTGAGAAAAGTGACTTACGACCACATTTCACACTTACGACCACATTTCACACTTACGACCATTGCAGCCTCCCCAGGAGCATGTGATCAAAATTCAGACGTTTGGCAACAGGTTCCTATTTTACGACCGTTGCTGTGTCCCCAGGCCACGTCATCCCCTTCCTGACAAACAACGTCAATCAAGACATCCAGGTTCACTCAACAACTGGGCTACTAACTTATCAACTGCAGCGATTCACTTTAACAACCGAGGCAAGAAAGGTTGTAAAATGGGGCAAAACTCACCTAACAAATGACTCGCTCAACAACAGAGATTTTGGGCTGAGTTGTGGTCATAAGTCAAGGACTTCTGCAACTTCTACTACCTTTTTCCTCAACAGAGTACAGTCCTTACCTGTTCAAGATCACAGACAACAATGCAATGAAGAACCAACTGCCCTGAAAACTACATTCAGGGCAATTAGTTGCTTTTTCCTTCCTTTTTTTTGCTTGGGGAGAAGGTTGACTGTATTAAATAAAAAGGAAGCAGCCCCACATCCCATTTAAAAGCCAAGTTTATGGGAATCTGAGTAATGGCACAATGATGGTTATAGGTTGAAATAAATACTGGAAGGGAAAGATGGAAGGTAGAATTGTCCGTGGGAGAGTAGTAAATGCAAATCTCCAGAAAAATAAAGATTACCGGTAAGTACTTTGTTAATTAGTAGCTGGGGATCTACAGACTTTAAGCCAGGAGTGCCGCTCTCTGACCCAAAATCCATGAGTGGAGCTGACAGCATGTTCAGAAATTTCATTTCAAAAAAGTTTGTTAATAAACGATCGATCATTTTCATATGGAAGATTTTTTACAATTGTGGTTAGGTTTTCCCCCTCCCCCATGTATAAAAACAAAGCAGAAAAGTAACACACAATAAGAACGTCATTGACTGATTTTGCTTTAAACCACTTACTCCATTTTTTAAAAAATCATGTGCTTATTATACTCTTTATAGGAGTAAAGGAGAATTTACAGTATATGTCATTTTTAATGAAAGGAATGATTCTCCTGAATAGTCTTCACCTTTTATAGTGAATTAATCAACATGTTCACCCATTCTTCCACCCCCACCCCCACCCATCACCCATTCATTGATTCATCCATCAATCGATTCATCAATCTATCCATCTATCCACTCACCCATAGATCCATTAATCCTTCAATCCATCATCCATCCATCCATCTATCCATCCATCTATCCATCCACCCATCTACCTATCCATCCACCCCACCCACTGATCCATCCATCCATCCTGTGATCCATCCATCCATCCATCCACCCACTCACCCATCCATCCATCCATCCATCCATCCATCCATCCATCCATCCTTCAATCCATGCACCGATCCACCCATTCACTCACCCATCCATCCATCCATGCATCCATCCATCCATCCATCCATCCATCCATCCATCCATCCATCTATCAATCCATCCATTCACCAATCAATCAATCTATTGGCCCATTGATCCATCGATTGATTGATCAATTCATCCATCCATCCATCCATCCATCCATTTGTCCACCCCATCCTTCCATCCATCCATCCATCCATCCATTCGTCCACCCATCCTTCTAGCCATCTTTGCATCCATCCATCCATGACCTAACCGATCCTGAAGTTGGACTGGTTTCCATTATGAATGGACTTTCACGGAAGGATGTATTAATAGGATAAATCAGCAGCCTGATTCCTTTCCTTGATGCGTTAGGAAATTTAATTGCTGATCACAGGTTAAATATTATGTAACTGTGGAACAATCACTTTAAAACATTAAAGGAGCAGCCGGAGAAATATAGCTGTTTAATTTTAATGTTCTATAAAGCTGGTTTTCTTCTATCTTGCAGAGAAAGAGAGAGAGAGGAAGAGAATGTTTAAAAGATTTATGTGCAGAGAATTGGGTGAATGATACATTAATTGATTAATTAATAAATATGAAATGCAGTCAGATGCACTGTGGTGTCTCTTCTTCAGACATTTCATCCTCACGGATCCAAAACTGCTTTTGTGTGTGGTTAGCTGACAATGATGCGATTTATGTGCTTGTCTAAAATATTCATCGGCCTCCTTTCAATTTAATGTCAAATTTCCCCCCAATGGCCCACCGTGGAAACATAAGACAATCTAAAACTATGTATTAGAACAACTCAGACAAAAGGATACTAGATTGCAGAGCTATTTTTTTTTTGGTGGTTTTAAAGGAGCTGTAGAGAATAAATCAGGAAATAAAAATTCAGCTCTTACTTCCATCCGTCAAGCCTCAGCTAAAATATCTATTTCCAGAGAAAGATCCAAAGGGCAGCTCAACGTTATAAGAATTACATCGGGTGGTTATAGTCTGCAAAGCTGAAAGTCTGATTTTCAAGGGAGCGAAGATCTGACTGGGGTTGTGGCTGCCATTGTGAGTCTTACACACCCACAATGGACACCCCTGGAAGGAAGGAACTAGGGCCCAATGTAGAGCTCACATTTTTTTAACGTTTTTGAGCAGCATCATAAAGCAAGAATCTGTTAGAAATTGGTCCTCCAAACTAGAGAATCTCCCCATCAAATCCTCAGCCAGATGTTGGAAGGAATATCCATCCAGTTGAGTTCCAAGCTGGGAGAAAGACACTGGAAACATGGAGGCTGATTGGGAAGATGGTTTAATGAACCCCATGGGTGGTTTTGGTGCAGCTGACCACATGGCGTTGAGAGTGAGGGCTTTTATAGCTTCTCTGGGGCTTTGCATTTGAGCTTCCTGTTCCTGTGCAAGAACATGCATTCTATTGGCTGTTGTCAGACTCCCAGGGGCCATGTAGGAATCCTAGGAGTTTCTCTGAGCTAGGTTTGGTTGACGTTTGCTCGGGGGAGGGGGGGATGCAACTGAGATGAGGAAACGAAGGGGCTTGTGTTCTGAAAGGGTGTTGGGCAATTCCTATTGTGGCTCAGGGCTAATCCTACCTTCGTTGGATCCTGGGGGAGGGTATTTGCTTATGGATAGAGCTAGCTATCTCTTTACCTCTTAAGTGCTGATGTCTGCTGTGGGCTATTAAGGAAGTTTATTGTATTCCAGGGAAATATAATAGTCTGCCTTTTTAATATTTCTCAAAATAGTTCATTCTTCTAAGAGAGGGGCAGGTGCGCCAACTTTCTACACAGGTGTAAGAACAACAGAATGAATTGCCACCAACTTCATCCTTCCCACTTCATGACACATTGTAGAAACAGGGAGACCTGGAGTTTAGACCAACGGACAATGAATGTCCCATCTTCACTCGGTCCTCAACCTCTAGCACTGACAAACGGCGAGTTATGATGTCTTTGTTCTGATTTGTTAACTGGAATTGCTTTGTCAAAGAGCAGATTCATAGTCTGAATTCCCCTCAAGGAGTTAGCCAGGGCCTGAGTCTGCATTCGAAACAGACCGTAGACAGGGTGGGGAATATTAATCAACCTTGCCGGGAGAATTTGCTAAAACCAACTGTGGGGAGTGGTTGATTCCAGACATTGCCAGCAGATGGAGCTATTCTCACTAGGAATGAAGACCCCCCCCCCCCCCAACATGTCTGATTGTAACTATAGAGGTCCCTTAGGTTCTATATGAGACTTTTTGTTCCAATTCTTCTATCAAAAATGTGACGGTTTGGGGTGTTTTGTCTCAAGTTTTCCAACTGCTCCTTTCAAGCAAAGGAAGATTTTGATGCCCTAGCGACAGCCTTGACCAGTTGCCACTCAACTCTCAACCAGGACCATGTAGTCATGAGGTGGGATTCAGCAGGTCCTGACCAGTTCTGGAGAACCGGTAGCGGAAATTCTGAGTAGTTCAGAGAACGGGTAAATGCCACCTCTGATTGGCCCCGCCCCCATCTATTCTCTGCCTCCCGAGTCCCAGCTGATCGGGAGGGAATGGGGATTTCGCAGTATCTTTCCCCTGCCACGCCCACCAAGCCACGCCCACAGAACCAGTAGTCAAAAATTTTGAATCCCACCACTGATGTAGTCTATTTTAGCTGAAAAGAAACCTAGAACAGGAAGATGGTGTCCTTGTACCATTGATCCTTGACAGCAATATGCAAAAGGACGCCATGCTTCTCAAGCTGGTGACAAAAGAGACATTTCAAAAGAAAAAAGTGGCAGAGCCAGGACAAAGAATTAAGCCAGACAAGGACAACACCAACATTGGATTGATCTTGACTGATCAAAGGCAGAATTATTGTTTCATGCAAAGCCTAGGTCAATTGGATTTTGGGATGACCATTTCTTCCGATGACTTTGAAAGACACCTGGAGAAATTTTTGGAGGACTTGAGATATCAAGGACACCAAGTCCTGATGGCTGTGTTTAGTTCTGAAGCACAGAAGGACATGGCGTCTTTTTGCATATTGCTATCAAGATCAATGGTACAAGGACGCCGTCTTCCTGTTCCAGGTTTGTCAATTGTCTTTTGAGGCATCAGACTGAGCACTGAAAAATGCAGGACATTGGACTAGAACTAGATGATCAGTAGATCAGAATGGAATGGAACAGAAGACAATAAAAGAGTTGGAGGGAACCTTGTAGGTCATCTGATGGCCTCAATGACCCATCCCAAATGGTGGCCTCAATCATCCCTGCCAATAGATCCTACAAACTCTATGAAAAATGAGCCAGGATTCCTATCAGGGAGAATATGAATATGAATGAATAAACTGAATGTTCCTTGACTCCCAGTCTTTATCTTCCTTAATATTATCTCCAGAAGCTTTGGCAGAGGTTAACGAATGTCCGAGGTCATGAAGATTCAAGTGCGTTTGACTGAACCTGCTGAATTTATGCCATTCCTCCCTTCTAAATACAGCTTCCTTGGCAGAACTCCATTACTTTCAGTTTCAGGTTGAACTTTTGAACCCCAAATGCAGGCTTGGTATAGAATTACTCTGGATGAGCCTGCAATTACCAGGAACAGAAGAAAATGTGGAGGCTGCCGCCAGCATCCCTCGAGAGATTTTGAGCATACTCAGAACTTAGCCCTGGCCAGAAGACAGCAGGACTTTTCTCTTGGCCCTGCAAAAATCTCACCGTGGTTCTGCATTCCACCCATTGTTGTTTTGAAAGCCCTCCAGTTAGAAAATAGGTTCTGCTTTTAAGGACATTGAATGCAGGAGTCTGCAGAAAGCAGCCGGACACTTAAATAATAAGTCTTGGATCAGTTATGACTAAAAAGAGCTTTGGGCATCTTTGGGTGTGGCCTCCAAACCTCAACATGGAATGAGAAACAAGGCAAGGAAATAGATCATAAAGGGAAGACACTGTGAGAAGATATATTGAAGGAGGCCAAAACATATGAAGAACGGTTGCTGGAATTGGGTATGCCTACTTCAATGGAAAGAAGGACCATGATAGCAGTCTTCCAATATCTCAGGGGCTGCCCCAAAGAAGAGGGAGTCAAGCTATTCTCCAAAGCACCTGAGGGCAGGACAAGAAGCAACGGGTGGAAACATATCTGGCAGTGGGGGTTAAAACAAGGGTATAAAATAATAAGGACGCTTGAGCAGAGGATTGGACTAGAAGACCTCCAAAGTCCCTTCCAACTCTGCTATTCTGTTATTCTGACAGTTATTCTGTGTTTCTAAATTGTATTTTGAGATGTTTGCCCAGATTATTATTATTGTTGTTGTTGTTGTTGTTGTCGTCGTTATTTTTTGAAATGGGCAGCTCTGGACTTGCTGTTCCACATTTAAGAGCATTTTGAAGAGTTATTTGGCGATTTTAATCATTTTGTTTTTTGCAGCTCTTCCGAATTACTAATAGTAGTAATAATGGGATAGCTTCTAATGAACTCGATTCTGCCTTGGGATTGTTTTTTAATGATGAAAAAGAAATTGTATGCATAAATAAAGGAGGTCAAATGTCATTTTTGCATAAGCAAATTGCTCGTATACTGAACATGCAAAATAGTGAAGGAGATTTTCTTTCTTTCTTTTTTCTTTGCTAGCTTCATCTACAGGGGAGCTTCTGAATAGAGATTCATAAAAGGCTCATCCAGGCCAGGTTCAGAAACAAACAGACAAACACACCAGCCAATGCATTCTCACCACAAACTACAATTTAAATAGGTGTTGGTTTGGTGGCTTGGCTGGAAACTCAACCTTTTGGCTTGTTGTTGCCTCCATTCTTTGGTGCTCAGCCTTCCTTATGGTCCAGCGTTCACAGCCATCCATCACGGCTGGAAAAACCACAGCCTTGACTAGACGCACTTTCGTCAGCAGGGTGAGGTCTCTGCCTTTTAGGATGCTGCCTAGATTTGCCATGGCTTTCCGCCCCAGGAGCAAGCGTCTTTTAATTTCTTGGTTGCCGTCCCCATCTGCAGTGATCTTGGAGCCCAGGAAAGTGAAATCTGTCACTACCTCCATTTCTTCCCCATCTATTTGCCAGGAATTGAGAGGGCCAGATGCCATGATCTTAAGTGTTCTTAATGTTGAGTTTCAAGCCAACTTTTGCACTCTCCTCCTTCACCTGCATCAAGAGGCTCTTTTACTTTCTGCCATTAGAGTGGTATGATCTGCATATCTGAGGTTGTTGATATTTCTCCTGGCAATCTTAATTCCAACTTTTTGGCTTGTATTTTGACTGAATGTGAGAATCCAGGAAGCAGGTTAGTCCTGTGCTTTCCAGACCATCCCAAGTATGGATACATTCTCTGCTTAGCTCCTTCTGCATGACCTGTAAATTTGGGAATGACACAGCCTGTCCTGTGACTTATTTCTATTTTTTTTTCTGTTTCGCCGTTTTGGATAACAGCTGCAACCAAGCCTTGGTGGTCTCGGAATGACTTTTTTCTCTTCCTGGAACATTCCATCAAATTATGTTTTTAATCTCCCTGCTGAATGCTTTCTCAATTCAGCTGATATCCTCTTGGCTCCCTCTCTCTGGTGCTCACATTAATTATTCTACATCTGTCCATAATGCCAACCCAAGGCAGTTCAAGACTTCTAAATCAGAAGGAATTTTCTTTGCGTTCCTGACATCTGTAGCAAACCTCAGAATTTTTAATGGGAAGGACTGCAAATTCAAACCTTTATTGTCAATGCACAACATGTGTACTGTTCTGACCCAGGCTTCCCCAAAAAGCACGAGGAAGATTCCTGGTCCCGACAAAACCCCTTTTGTTAAACGAATGTGAATTCCTCTCATTCACATTCAGCAAGGCCTCACAAACAGTCTTTCAAAGGAGAATTTATGACCACAGACCTTATCTATCTTGGAAAGCTGCCATGGAAATATTTTCCAAATCAGGTGCTGTGCAAGGAAAGACTTGGCACAGAGTCTCTGGGATTCACGGACAGATCTTCACACTCCTGAAACAAATCTAATGACCGAACGAACGAATTGTTTCCTGCAAAAGCCCCCTCCCCTTTCGCTCCTCTTTTATTTCCTATGGGAGGGGCCATTCACCTTCCACCTGTGACTTTACTCAAATTACACATTGTGCGGCCCTGCAAGTCTATCATACTACATAGTTATGATGTTCTGTTGCATTCAGGAGTCTGACAGCCTGCGGATAAAAACTGTTCTTCAGCCTGTTTGCACAACTGGCTGTGCTTCTGTATCTCCTGCCCAACGGTCGGAGAGGAAAGAGGGGCTGACCAGGGTGCAAGTCGTCTCTGCAGAAAGGAGCTGCAAAGAACACCAGTTGCGCAGGATCTTTGGACACAATGTCCTCTTCAAAGGAACCTCCACAGAAGTGTCCAAAACATCTTGAATAAAGCAAAGGTATATTTCACTTCTCCCTCCCATCTCACATTTTTAGTTTGTTCAAACGTGTGTTGCGTCTACGATTGAGCAAAAGTTGTGGGGCTTTTCCTTGGTTGAGTTTCTTACTTCTTAAGTAACCTCTTTGGAATCAGGTCCATGCAAAAAAAAAAAGTTTTGATTTCAGATTGCAAGGTTTAGGGTACAATCAGTGGCGGGGTTCAAATAATTTAACAACTGGTTCTCTTCCCTAATGACCAGCTGGGTAGGTGTGGCTCAGTGGTCATGTGACTGGGTGGGCGTGACCAACTCAACGTCACTCACATCGATGGGCGATTCGCCTTAACTGTTGCAATGCAATAAGGGTTAACCCGAGAGGCAGTTTCTGTAGGCATGGCAATAAAGATTAGGCTAGAAACACCAGAATGTTTCCTTCCTGCCTTCCTTACAGGATTAGCCCTGCAAAGTGAAAGAAACAAAAGGAGATTTCTTCCAACAACCGGTTCTCCCAACTGCTTAGAAAGTTAACAACCGGTTCTCCAGAATAGGTGCGAACTGGCTGAATCCCACTACTGGATACAATCCTTGTGGAGTACTGTGAATTACCATGGCAACTCCACTGCGCTGTACAGTAGAAGCCATTTTACAGCAGTACAGTAGAAGCCATTTAAAGGCACAACCGGCTGTGTCTAAGCCAAACACACATCCTGAGAGGTGTTAGGGATGTTTTACTCCCACAGTATTTGTCTCCAGAGAGTAAGTCATCTATGTACGAGGTTTGGTTGAAATTGCTTGAGGAGTTCCAGAGTTACACACACACACACACACACACACACACACACACACACACACACACACACTTATATATACGATAGATACCTGCATTCACATCAGGGCAAAAACAGAAGAAGACATGAACACATGTGAAGATTGCACACTGATATATATTTTAACGCAGTGGCTTGGTAGAGATCATGCACTTACATGTGGAGAAAGTCCAGAGAGAGTATTTTGTGATGGAGTGCGCTTTCACATCTGTCTGCATCTGGAAATCCTGTTGAAACTCTTCCCTTCACACTCTTTCCATCCTCTTTTAATTTCTCCTTCAGCGGAAACACCTGCGCTGGACATCTATCTATCCAAGCCGAGACTTCTGGGGGCTGAAATCCCCAAACATCTGGAGGGCATCAGGTTGGGGGAGGTTGATGTAATAGCTTGCTTGGCTCTCAGCCCAAAGTTTTAAGAGTTTGAGGTCATGGGAATCTTTAAGTCTGGTGTGAAATATCAATTTCCATGTATTCTCTTGAAGCCTACCCATAATGCAGTTTTCTTTTTCCTCAGCATCTCCTCTTGAAATCTCCTTTCCTCCTTTCTTTAGCTTTAATCTCCAACACAAATCTGGGCAAAATGTAATTTTTAGAAGACGTTGCCAAACATCCCTTATCTTGCTCCGCACAAAGAGAAATCCATCATCTTCGTGTCTTTTCCTCTTGAGGTTCTTTTCCCTCCTAGCCTTCCTGAAATGGCACCCATCTCACCCATCTTGCGAAAAATACAACGTTCTTCTGGTATTTAATCCCTATCGCCACGTAACTGAGTGAGCTCACGTTCCTTGTTCCAGCTTCTGCCAACCTAGCAGTTCAAAAACACGTCAAAAATGCAAGTTGGAAAATAGGAACCACCTTTGGTGGGAAGGAAACAGTGTTCCGTGCGCCTTCGGCATTTAGTCATACCGGCCACATGACCACAAAGACATCTTTGTACAGCGCTAGGTCTTCGGCTTTGAAATGGAGATGAGCACCGCCCCCTGGAGTCAGGAACGACTGGCACATATATGCGAGGGGAACCTTTACCTTTAGTTCTCCCAAAGTCATATAATCCCAACCTTGTGATAGTAAAACCAGCTCAAAAGTGAAATCAGGGGTAAGGTGGCGGGCGTGTTTTACTTTCCTTAGGCGTGTTCCAGCCAAGACTGGAGAGCCATCCATCAGAGATGCTTTAACCTGGATTCCTGCCCCAGAACAAAATGTTGGGTTTCTTGGCATTGACAATCCTTTTCAATTCGACAAGCCGATGATTCTAAAGATGATAAATCCAGAGGCTAAGATGGTTGAACTGCAGCCACTGAATATAAAATCCTCTCTTTGTCTGTGAGTCTGGGCCTGCGTTTGGCCCCCCAAGGAAGACTGCAGGTAAATCCCGACTTGGTTAATGGCGAAGATTAAAAACAAATCCAGCCAAGGCAGACTTTCCATGAAATGTAAATTCCTCCAGCCCCCCCTGATGATTGCGCAATAAAGTTGAGCTTTCAACGCCGTGTCAAGTGGCCCAAATGCAAAACATACCCGATTTTTGCGTTCCTCTTTTTTTTTCTACACAAAAGATCCTTTATGCCAGAAGTCTATTGATGAATTCTCCCCTGGCACCCGATTCCTTGAAGAAGAAGAAGAAAAAAAGTCGAAAAGGAAGTAGCAGCCGCTGGTTCATCTTTCATTTGAACACCTCGCTTTCCCCCTGGTGTCTCTTTTTTTAACAACCTCCATCCTTTCTTTCTAATTTTGCAATTACTCTTCCCTGGCTTGGGAAGGCAAGAAAGTTAGCATTTTTTCTCCTTTCCTCCCTCTGTAATTATGGCTCTTCCTGGCTTTTTGCCCTGCACTCCTGGAATCAAGGGGCCCCCAAGTTAAGACACCTGTTGTAAAGGGGGAGATAATTGCGCTTGTGTTGCTACGTTGCAGCTCTACGTTGGACCAAGAGACCGTAATTGATTGTGACGAAGCGATGTACTCCTGCGAGGCTGAAGAGGGTCGAGACGGATGGTTCACAGACCCTTGTCCCACCCAACCCAATGGGGCAGGGAGCAAATTCATCAAGTCAGCTAGTTGGAAATCTGTTTGGCTTAGCTCGAGTCCTTCCCCAGAATACAGGAAGTCTTTGAGTGACAACAGTTTGTTTAGTGATGGTTCAAAGTTACAACAGCCCTGAAAAAGGCAACCCATGATGGTTTTTCACAGTTATGACCGTTGCAGCATCCCCATGGTCACTTGATCAAAATTGGCAACTAACTCGTATTTATGACGGTCGCAGGGTCCTTGGGATCACGTGATCCCCTTTTGCGACCTCCTGATAAGTAAAGTCAAAGGGGAAGCCAGATTCACTTAACAGCTGCATTACTAGATCATCAACTGCAGTGATTCACTTAAGAACGAGGCAAGGAATGTCGTTAAGTCATCAAGTGGGCAAATTTCACATGGAAAATGCTCCACGCCCATTTGCCCCACTCAGGTGGCCCTGAGGACCCAGGCAAACCTCCAGGTGGCCTCAATCGCTCCCTAAAAGGATGCAAATGAGACCAGCTGTCTGCAAGGAGCATAAACCCTCCCATTTCCCACCATCCAGTCAGAGCTGAAGAAGCTCCTTGGATGAGAAGTGAAATGTCTTCTAAGAAAAACAAGAAAGTCCAGTTTCCTCTTTTAAAGAATCAACTTTGGGACAACCGGAGTTGGAAGGGACCTCGGAGGTCTTCTAGTCCAACCACCTGCTCAAGCAGGAAATCCTCTATCTTTTCACTCCGATCTCTTCTTCAAAACCTCCAGTGTTGGATCACCCACCACTTCTGGAGCAAGACATGAAATGAATGTTGGAAGTCAAGACAAGCTGTAGCTCTCCAGCTGCTGTTTTCTACCTAAATTTAAAACAGAAATAGAAAGAGAAAAGCTATTGTGCAGAGATGCTCAGCAGAGTAGGTCGGAGAACCGGCAAATCCCACCTCTGGCTGGCCCCTCCCCCATCGATTCTCTGCCTCCCGAGTCCCAGCTGATCGGGAGGGAATGGGGATTTTGCAGTATCCTTCCCCTGCCACACCCACCAAACCACGCCCACCAAGTCACACCACACCCACCTCGCCACGCCCACAGAACCACTAGTAATTTTTTTTAATTCCATCACTGCTCTGGTGGCATCTAAAAACAGGGGTGGGGCACCCAAGAATCGCTACTATATGCATCAGCTGATACTTTCTGGATGGTCATTCAGGGTTAGGATTCAGGTTAGGGTTAGGGAGCATCATCTCCTAACTGTTCAGGTTATGAGATGATGCTCTCCTCCCACGTTCATCCGCTCTAGAAACTCCTGGTGTGTGTTTCAAGCGACGAATTAAATACACCACCAAAGGAAGCTATTAAAATATTCATTCAGGTGAATGCATCTTGCAAAAGCAGGCAGGAAGGCAGATCTTGTTTCCGTCACATTGAGTGTTTCCACATTCCATAGAGAAGTTCCATTGAGAATTCAGCCCTGGAGAAAAATACGGTTGGAAGTTCACCCCGTTAATAAATATTACAAGGCAGGATGAGAGCTACGGAGCTCATGAAGAGCTTAACTCCCCCCCCCCCAAAAAAACCTCGAGGTATCCTCAAGCAGGTTTTTTGACGCAGGCCTGTCCTTGCCTTTTTCTCCTTCACAGGTCATTTGGATGCAAAAATCTCAGCGTCAGTCGCTTCATTGCAAGCACCAGCTCTTACAGTCTGAAAAAGGGGGTTCCTCTTGGCTGGGGGAGAAGAACGTCTCAAATTACTTCTCCAAGCAGCCTGCCCGGGAACTTAAAATTTAATTGACACAGTCTTGAAAACATTAGAGAGCATAAATCAGTTCCATTTTTAAAAGCTTCCCTCCCCTTCCCACCTTCCTACTCCCTACCTCCCCATCCCAAATGGTTGCATTTCTTCGTTTCACATGGACGGCCTCCAAAATTCTGCCAGCACATTTTTTTTTTGGGGGGGGGGGGGAAATCTTAATAACCTTGGAGAAAGAACAGTTTTTTAAAGCCGTGTCAGGTTACTCAGTTTGCCTTCCTTTCCAGCCTCCCCCCTCCACCCCATCGGCCCAGGAGACGGGCCTCTGATAAACATGGAGCAGAAGTAGGGAAATTACTTCATTTTATTGTGTCTCTATCAATTACCAGCATCTTTTTTTTTTTTTGTAATAAAATTTTATTGGTTTTTCAAAATTTATAGGGAAAAGGGTAAATGGACAGGTATACAAATTTTGGCAGTTGCAAAGTGTGTGAGGCCCCCCTCCCTCCATACCCATAGCGTACATTTATATATAATGCATTAGTATATAATTGATTATAATCAGCATATTAGTTCTATTATTAAATTCAATCAAATTAAACATTACAATATAAAATCCAAATATAATTCCATTTTCACTTTCGGTCAATTTATAATAATATGATTTTCATATTTATTTCTGTGATCTGAGTCTTCTTGCTATTGCCCCATCTCCCTCCACTGGCAGAGCTCTGGCCCCTCCCGTGTCCTGCGTGTCCGTTGTAGTGTCTGGTGGTTTCTCTAGGAGTGTTTTATTTTTTTCCATAAAGGCCTGCGCCTCTATGGGTGAATTAATTCTGATTCTTGTCTCCTCCCAGAATATCAGCATACCTTCAGGCATCAACCATCTAAACCACACCCCTTTCTGGTATAATTTATTCGCTAATTGCGAATAATTTTTTCTTTTTTCTCTAATCTTCTTAGGGATCTGCTTCAGAATGGTTATCTCCATATCATGATATGTCAATGCTTGCCCCCTTTGTACACCCAGAATTTCATCTCTTGTGGTTTTTCTAAGGAATTTAATGTGAACCTCCCTGGGTAAATTGTGTGTTCTAGCATAAGCTGAGTTCACTCTATAAACCAGATCTATATCCCACCCCATCTGTTGTTTTTCTTTGTGTGTATAGTCAGCCAGAATGTTTGTCATGATGTCCCTTATATTTTCCCCATCTTCTTCTATAACATTTTGAAATCTAAGATAATAGGACATTCTCTCAAATTCTAATTTCATCTGTTGGATGTCAAGATCTTTGTTCCCTTTCTGCACGGCTTCCACCCCCCCCCTCACCTCCTCCACCCCCCCTTCCACAAGATTCAGTCTTTGTGAGTTCTTATATATTTGGGCTTGATTTTCTTTAATTTCATCTTTCATTTCCCTTAACTGTTTCTTGATTTCCTCCTGGCCCTGTAGAATTTGTTGAAGCATTTGTTGAAAGTCCATCTCTGTAGTCTTATGGTGCATCAGTTCTGTTATCTTTGACTGTGTGGCTGGACTGGATGTTGCGGATGTTGGAGCAGAAGTGGCAAAGCCAGGTTTTCCAGGAGGGGGTCTTTTAGATGCCATCCTTTATAACGTTAAAAGTTCAGTCCAAATATGAAGTAAGCAATTAGAAAAGAAGGGTAGCCAGGTGAATCCGGGAGCAGAATAACCAGGCAGAAGAGAATCTCTCCAATAAGTCTGGCAATAGATAGAAAATTTCCCCTAGAAGGTTAAAAAAATACCAATCCACAAGAGGTTCCTCTGGGAGACACGGAGACAAAGACCGGAAGCCTGAATTTTAAAGGTGGAGTCAGGTTTCAGAGTTCATAAAGACAACGGAAGTGTGCCATCTTGCCCTGCCAGTTTTGGGCACAGAGGCGTAACAAAGTTTTAGAAAGTTCCAAAAGTCCTCAAATCATTGTAATATGTAAAATTAAATTGAAAAGAAAATCATCTCAGCCTAAGTGAGGCTTCATTCGTTGGCTCTCCCCCCTCCTCCTTCCCCGGGGGCTGAGAGCAAAATTGTTTCTTGCCGCTTGTCCAAGGGGGGGGGGGAAACCCCCCTCCCTCCAGCCGCACCTCCAAAATGCTCCGAAAGTTGTTTTAAAGTTTTAAAAGCTGAATCAAATCTTCATGCAAAGTAAGGGATGAAGAGAGAGGCAACCTCACCACACCGCAGCTGCTTCCTTCAATTGTAGCATTCTCCAGTCGGCTTGTAGCGAGGCGCGAGGCGTGGAAACGCGATGCGCCCTCCGAGCTTGCTCCCCGGTGCCTTGGGCGCGCGAGAGAGCCCCCGCCGGCTGCCGCCGCTGCAGGAGACCTCCGCGATGCCGCCCCTCCGGCAGGACCCCTCTGCGGGGTGTCCTGTGCCCCCCAAGGAGTGGGGAAGCCCACCGGGGAGCCGGAGCGGGCAGAGAGCTGCCCGTCGCCGCCGCCGCCGGAACCGGAACTCCTCAATTACCAGCATCTTGATACCCATTCCTTCTGCCAGGAACGCCCCCGGCCTTCCTGCAACAGATTTCCTTGAAAACTCTCTGAAAAACCCTCCAAATCTTGTATTCTTTCTCCCCCCCACCCATCAACTGTTCCTGCAAAGGGGAAATAAACCCCCCTTGTAATGGATAGGGTAAATGTATTGGTAAAAATACTGAACAGCTTGGCTTTTGACCAGTCCTATATTTCAAAGACGCAAGGTCTTGGCTTATATTGTGTGTGTATGTGTGTGTGTGTGTGTGTGTGTGTGTGTGTGTGTATACACACAAAATCTAACCCTTACATCTTATATGCGTGCCCCAAGTGCCACACCCTGGCTGACCTCCAGCAAAATCATCCACCACGATTTAATGGCTTCTTGGAGTTTGCCTGAGCTTCAAGACGTTCCGTTGTTTATACCTCCACTTCAGTTAATCTCTTTCAGAGACCTGGAGCTGTATCACTGCAACTTCAATCTGGATGACTGTTTGGGTTACCCAGGCAGGATTCTGGTTGGTTGGCTTGAATGCAAAAGGAAAGATGTTAAAAAAAATGTATGGGGATTTTCATTTGCAGCCTCCTAGACGGATCCCATCTCCACTACATACAAAGCAACAATAGTTACACCGATTGCCGTTAACACACATTTCTGAAACAATATCGCCTTTTAATGTAAACTTTCTGGATGATATTGTTCCTTAGGTATTTTTCTTTGATGCAGACTTTTTTATTTTGAAAGCAACAACATCTATTCAAGTGTTGATCCCACAATGACCATTGCAATCTGATGTTGACCATACAGTGACCATTGCAATCTGATGTTGACTACACAATGGCCATTGCAATCTTCTGTTGACCCCACAGTGGCCATTGCAACCTCCCTGCCCTGACCATTCTCCACTTGCTCTGGGAAGAAGGCCCACTCACCCCACTCTTAGCACCATGATCCAACTCAAATGAGTCCATTTGTGCAGGTTTTTATTTCCATTTTAAGGAGTCCCTTGGAAGCAATGATCTACGTCAATTGGAATGCCTAATGGAGAACATATTTGTCCATAAATATGTTGGTGTGTGTGTGTGTGTGTGTGTGTGTGTGTACACTGAAATCTCACCACAATTAATTTAAAAGGAAGGGGAAACCAGCAAGAAATGTCTTTCTCGTCTTGATTTAACCCTTTACTTTTCAAATGTCTGCCTCGTGCACCATAAAATATCCAGATTTGGATATGGGGTTACCAACAACTCTCTGGTGGCACCGTGTCCCTCTGGAAGGTTAGCCCTTTGTGTTGCCAAATGCCATTTTACAAGGCTGTTATTAACATTACACATTTCATGGGTGACTGAAGACACTCAATCCTCCCTATTGATGTTTTACAATACACAGGGGGCCATTATTAATAGCCTAGTAAAATAATACTCAACCTGTAGTTATCTTAACTCAGAGAGGCCTGTAACACAGAGACGAAAGGGAGAAAAGCTTTGGAGCCAAGGTTTTCTTAAGCCCTTTGGAATGCCACAGCCTTAAAAAAATAAATAAAAACGAAAGGCAAGGAAAATCAGGTATTAAGGCTTGCTGGGGAAAGTATTATATGAAGCAACGGGGGGAATCTTACTGTCTTTCTAATGGACATGTGAAAATAATTCTAAAGCAGACTGAAGAACGAAGACAGACAAAAGTCTAATTCTCTGGGGGTTGAATGCCAAATCACATTACCCAAAGCACAACAAAACCAGACGTTATTTTGAAATAAATAATTATATTTTTTCAAAATAATAATTTTTTCTGTCTGCTGATGTTTGCCCTCATGCTATCATTTAATTTTTTAAAACCCTAATTTAATTTTAATGTTACTTTTTTACATTGTTTTGCTTATTGGTTATATAATATTACATTGTATACCATCCTGAGTTCCTCTTTGAGTGAGATGGTTCAGTCTAGAAATATGAAATACTAATCATCAATAAATAAAGCATCGAGGACAAAGTCAAAAGTTCAGTTCTGAGGTTGAACTCCAAATATTATCCAATGACCTGGTGAAAACAAACCAGACTTAATTTTTTTAATAAAGTATTTTTGAATAACTATTTCCCCCCTTTTGATATTTGTCCTTGTGCTCTAAAATTTTCAACCCTAATTTAATGTTTAATTTTCAGGTTAAATTTTTTAATAAATAATTTATTTATTTACAAACATATCAACGCCTGAACAGCATGGCAGTTGGGTGCCCTACATTCTAATACAAATCAAACTAAAAGCATTAGTCATAGTTATTACTTTCAACCAACTGATATATTTCTAATAGTAATGCATATTTGTATAAACTTGCAATCTGTCACTATTCGATTATTCCATGTTTCCTCTTATTACTGCTCTTATTTTACTACATATAGAAGTGTATACACTAATATCCCCCTTTTCTCTTATTTCTATCTCTTATTCTAACCTTTAAACATGTCATCCTTTAATCAACATCCAAAAAGATGTTGAGACTCTGGAAAGAGTGCAGAGAAGAGCAATCAAGAGGATTAGGGGACTGGAGGCTAAAACATATGAAGAACGGTTGCAGGAACTGGGTAGGTCTAATTTGAAAAGAAGGACTAGGGGAGACATGATAGCAGTCTTCCAATGTCTCAGGGTTTGCCACAAAGAAGAGGGAGTCAAGCTATTCTCCAAAGCACCTGAGGGCAGGACAAGAAGCAATGGGTGGAAACTAATCAAGGAGAGAAGCAACCTAGAACTAAAGAAATTTCACAACAATTAATCAGTGGAACAACTTGCTTCCAGAAGTTATAAATGTTCCAACACTGGAAGTTTTTAAGGAGATGTTGGATAGCCATTTGTCTGAAGTGGTGAAGGGTTTCCTGCCTGAGCAGGGGGTTGGACTAGAAGACCTCCAATGTGCCTTCCAACTCTGTTATTCTAGTCTATTCTAAATGAGACAAACAAACAAACAATTGTCTGGTTCATCCTGATCAACAGCATTTCCTTCCTTTACCATGAGACTATTGCCACTTTTACCAATCACGATTCAGTATGGTCACTTCAAACTGCAGTGCATCATCTGAGTTTTCAATACCTACGATGGGCTTTGCAAGGTTATTAGAGAATTTATTTTTCCCTTTCCTTTACAGATGGGAAGGCTGGGCAGTGATAGATGAGCCTGCCCGTTTTATTTATTCAACAAACGGTTCCAGATGTGATTTCATCACTCACCCGATGACACCCTAAACCTGCTGTTAGACCTTTGCAGTCACCTCCTGGCAAGATTTTGTGTTGCTGGTTTTCCGTTCTGACGGCTTGGGAAAGACTGGAATTTTTCTGGAAACAATGGAACGCTTTGTTTGCATTGCTGGAAAAAGTTATAACGGCAGTAATAATTATTATAGGGATGCGGCAGAACTTGGAGACAGCAGAAGAAAAGAAAAACAACTGTGGAAGATCATAACACACAGAGACCCACAAATAAAGATAGAACGATGGTGGCAAAGGAGAGCAAAGGTAGTATCAATAGTTATAGGCACCTTGGGTTCAACCTCAAAACATCTAGAGTGCCATTTGAACACTATCGACATTGACAAATTTACCATCAGTCAATTGCTTTACTTGGAACAGCTTACATCCTGCGATTATATCTGTAAGTAAAGGTAAAGGTTCCCCTCACACATATGTGCTAGTCATTCCCAACTCTAGGGGGCGGTGCTCATCTCCATTTCAAAGCCGAAGAGCCAGCGCTGTCTGAAGACATCTCTGTGGTCATGTAGCTGGCATGAATCAATGCCAAAGGCGCATGGAACGCTGTTACCTTCCCACCAAAGGTGATCCCTATTTTTCTACTTGCATTTTTACATGCTTTTGAACTGCTAGGTAGGCAGGAGCTGGGACAAGGAACGGGAGCTCACTCCATTACGGGGTGCTAGGGATTTGAACTGACGAACTGCTGACCTTTCTGATCAACAAGCTCAGCATCTTAGCCACTGAGCCACTGCATCTCTTGATATCTGTAACACCATCAAAATCCACATCATGGACCTGCTGGTGCACAATCAATCAATCTATCAATCAATCATATAGCTGTGGATGATTTGCTTCGAGACATTGATTTAACCCCCCCCCCCAGTCCTGGTGAAACCTTCCACAAGTGTCTTCAGAGGCTCCATCAGGCCATGGTTAATTAGACTGAGAAATGTTAAGCCAACCCAACGTTGAGTTAGGACTTCTAGAATAGATTGACTGAGATCTCTCCTTCCTCCTGCTTCTGAATTCTTTGTCAGGCCTGCAGCCATCTTTCCTTTTGGGTCTCTGGCCTGCCATACTTTCTATTATTCTCCTATGCCTTTTTCCATTGTGGGAAAATGGGAAGGGGGATTGTACAGAGTTAGATATGATGTAGCCACAACAACATTCTTTCTAGAAAGCCAAGGTCATCATCCTTTGTCTCTGCACCTCTGCACCTGATCTGAACTGGATGGGTGGAACTGCCAGCATGGCAGTGGGAGATTGGACCATGGGATGGACTTGTGGGTGTGAGTGTGGGGGCAAGATCTTGAACTTTCAACTAGGTGGGGAAAACTGGGAAGCTTTCAGATTCGGGTTTTCCCAGATGTGCCAACATGGCTCTCTTCATCAATTGAGGAATCCTTTGCCTTGGACTCTGATTTACTTTTGGATGCTATTGGGAACTCTGACATTCTTATTGACGAAAGCAACATTCCCTTTGCTTCTTTTCCGATCAGACCCTGCTCGGTCTGACAACATTTTGAAATTCAGTTCAGCCGCTGCCCTTGCAGGACTGGAAAGATTGATAGATGAGGCCAAAGTCCGCCAAGGAGGGTGAGGGAGAAAGGAAAAGAAAGAAGAAACAAATGTATACCTGGGAAAGGAAATAACTCATGATAAACACCGGCACATATAAAATAGTGTCGACACATGGCTTTTCTGGAGAAAGGCCAGCTCTGTGCTGGTGCACCGTAGCCACGGAAAAAAATTAGACTGTTTCAGGCTGCAGACCAAAGTCAACGACATGGTGTAGATTAATGGATTAAAGGAAGCCAGTTGATGGAGTGGAAGTGAACCGGTGTTAATCAGGCCAGCATATAATTCAGAAATCATTGCAATGGGACAGAGGAAGAAAAATGGCACAGAGGAAGAGTGGCTTGACCCTTTAAGGACAAAGAGAAAAACTTGCTCTCAAAGGCAAAGCCTCACCAAGCCTTGGGAAGGCCCCACTTGGAATCCTGCATCCAATTTTGGTCACCACAATGTGTATTTTTTTTAAAAAAGATGTTGAGAGTGCAGAGAAAAGCAAGGAAGGTGATGAGGGGGCTGGAGCAGTGGTGAAATTCAAATTGTTTTTACTACCAGTTCTGTGGGCGTGGCTTGGTGGGCATGGCAGGGGAAGGATAGAGTCAAATCCCCATTCCCTCTCCACTCCTGGTGGAAGGATACTGCAAAATCCCCATTCTCTCCCTGTTCCTGGGGGAAGGATATTGCAAAATCCTCATTCCCACCCCACTCTGGGGCCAGCCAGAGGTAGTATTTGCTGGTTCTCCGAAGTACTAAAAATTTCCTTGAATAGGTTTACTTTCCATGACCAGTTTCCTCATAAATTTTAATTACATTCCCACACATTCACCCGCCCCCCCTTCAGCTGGGCCACTTAGATTAACACCCCTTGACTGTCCTTTTGGCCTTTCTATTGAAAGCTTGGCCTCAGGTGACACCAGAACTCAGAAAGGTTAACCAAGGTTGCGAGTGTTTCTTTTTGTGAAGTCCTCTTGGTTGAGAGCATTTCTGCCCGAGTGTTCCACGTGATCCAATTCACAGTGACTTCTCCAGGTCACCAGACTAGTTGCAGTCAAGAGGGTGAGCAGTTGAGCCATGGACAAGAAGTGCTCAGAAGGTGCTCCAGAGGGCCAGTGGTGAAGAGCATATAAAATAATGGGTTTTAGAAGCACATGCTAATAGTCTTTACTCTCTGAGGGGATGAGAAGGCTGCCTGAAGTGGTCAAAGAACCTTGGAGATCTTTTTATCTGCACAGATCAGGATCCTTCATTCATTCATGGACTCCTAAAGGCTGGACAAGAAGCAATGGGTGGAAACTAATCAAGGAGAGAAATAACCTGGAACTAAGGAGAAATTTCCTGACAGTGAGGACAATCAACCAGTGGAATGTTGTGAGAAGTTCTGAGCACTCCTGTTCTGACCCAGCCTTTAGCAGAAGCTCAGATTTAGGGTCTTCAGGACTCCTTGTCCTGAAAAACCCTTCTTGATTTACACACCCGAAAAGTCCAGGCAATAGTCCTTCAAAGAGTTAACTGCGGTAACAGACCTTATCAGTTCCTTGGGACAAGTGACAGGCTATGAGGTCCCAGCCCCAAAGCTGTAAATTAAATTGTGGCAAGCAGTCTCTGAGGCACAAAACATAATGAGGAAAATCTTCAGAAATACGAACTGTTGTCTCCTACGACAACCTTTTCTTCTATTTATTCCCCAGCCAGGGAGGGGCCATTCAGCGTCCACGTGTGCCTTGTGTCCTGAGTCGACTCCTTGTCCTTAGTTGTTCTCCTTTCCTAACAGCTCTGCGGATACATGCATCTGGAACAGGCCCCAGCTGTTCTTCCTCCTCCCTCATACCAGCCTCCAAAGGCAGCTGCCTCTCCGGTGGCTGGGAAATGTTGGATGGCCCTGGCTCTATCTCAGTGCCTGACGCTGAGCATCCATCAGAGCCTTCCCCAGGCCCCAGAACTGGCCCAAGTTCTTCCCCAACCTCCTCATCATCTCAGCCTGCCACCAGCTCTGCTGGGAGGCCACAACAGCTCCATCATCGCCAGATTTTTTAAAGAAGAAATTGGAGAACCAATCTGCCTGGGGCGATGTAGGGCAGGGATGGAGCACGTCCATCTGGGCTGCAACCCAGAAGAGGAGCTGCCCAGGGGCCATGCGCATGCCAGGAAATGAACTCCCGCTTTGTGGCACGCGCATTCAAACTGGCCAGCTGATCTTCTGGGTTACCGGTGTGCATGCTCGCACAAGGCCAGCTGGCCGGCAAGCCTGCCCTCTCTGGAAAATGCAAGACCAGTTCTTCCAGTTTCCGGCACTCCCACAGGCACAAAGGGCTGCTGATCATCGTACACACATGCACACCAGAAACCTGGAAAAGGAACGGGGGACACTGCACCTGCCAGGCGACATGGCTCCATGTGCCACTTTGGGCCTGTGTGCCATAGGTTGGCCATTCCAGATTTCGGGTCTTCTGTTTGAGCAGCGGGTTGGCCTAGACGACCTCCACGCTCGCGTCCCATCGTGCTTCTATTATTTTAATGTCGAGTCTTCCTCCATCTGCTCTCAACTTGCCTTCATGCCCTGGTGGTGCCGTGTCCTTCCTCTCTCCGTCTCTCTTGCAGGGAACAAGAGAGGTTCATTAGGCTCATAAATCCTGGGAGGGAGGAAGCCTCTCGGAGAGTGTGAAGCACAGACACACAGCAATGGGAGCACCTGCAAATTAGCCAGCTGTGCTTTTCCCAGGCAGTTTTGTTGAAGGAGGGAATTATAAAGAGCCATGAGTGCAAATCAAGTGGAAACGCCTCACTGACTTGGGTTTTCTTACAAGGATGGTTTCAGGTCGAGAAACTCAAGGGAAAATCCTCCAAAGCTTCAATGGAAGGTCAGGAATGCCACGATTGGAGCAGACGACAAGATTCTCCCCATGTTCTTCTCTGTTTCAAGGAGAAAATAAATCATCTACGGATGGTTCACGCAATGGAGGACTAACAGGCCAACGCTCCCTCCCTCCCTTTCTTCCTCCCTTCCTCTCTCCCTCATCCTCCCTCCCTCCCCTTTCCTTCCTCCCTCCCTCTTTCTTTCCTTCCTTCCTTCTTTCCCTCCCTCCCTTCCTCCCTCCCTCCCCCTTCACTGATCCCTTGGATCCCTTTCCTGAAAGGAGCGATGGGCCCTCACAGACCTCTTGATTTTTATGGATGCTCTGACAGAAATCAGAGCGGCTGGCAAACTCCCTTCCATGAATAAATGGAGACCGTTGCCAGAGTTAATTATATTACATTAGGAGAAAGATTCAGCTGCTGCTAATCAACCTTGCAATGCCCTATCTGGAAGAAAAAACCCATTTCCATCTACTTTTATCATCCCATTTGCAAGCCAGGGCTTAGGCTCTTAAAAATTTGCTTTAACAAAGTCTGATGCCTTATTTTATTTCATTTCATTTTTTTTAAAAAAGAGCCGAGCTCACTTCACCAAATGGGTTTAGAGCAGTCCAAATTTCCCTGGAGGGAAATTTCCTGCTGGCTAGACACAACACCTTCAACAGCCTGCCAACTTTCTAAGAGTTTGTTTTTGGCTTTTCTCCCCCCTTCCCTAGCCCTTCCCCAGGGCTCCAGACCAAGCCTCATAAGGAACAAAGTGTAAAATTAATCAATGGGTTGATATACTATTTAGAATAAAAACATCCTAACTCCTGGCTCCTTCCAGCCAAATGAACGCAGGAGCCTGGATGGAATGTAATTCAGTTTGTTCCTTAGCTGCCTGTTGATTCCCCCCCCCCTTCTCTCTTTTTCTAATCCATTTTTCTTTTTCTACCTCTTGTTAAGCCTCCTTCTGCCTGGTGAGGTTTAACCCCTGACGACAAGGGAGGACGAGAAGCTGCCTTCACAGGCAGAGGATGAAACCATTTCTACTCTTGGAATTAGGACCAACGTTTACATAGACACAGAGCCGTTTATCTGAAAGAGGTCCAAGTCCTGGAACCAGGCCTGGCCTCTGAGCTTATTCTGGATAGCAGAAGAACACAGCTGGAAGGGACCTTGGAGGACTTCTAGCAAACCCTCTGCTCAAGCAAGAGACTGGATACCAGGGATGGCTAACCCTTTTGGTGCCAAGTGCCCAAAGCGTGTGTGTGCATGTGAATGCATGCGCACACGCATGCGAAACACCAAAATGCCATGCGAGCACCCACACACATGCGCCCTGCCCCCACGCATGCGGCCCGTCCCCCCTGTGCCCCATTTTGGCTTCCAGGTTGGTGCAGGAGGCCTCCCAGGCTCACAATGGGACACAGGGGGGGCATGCGCACGCACACAACCCCCCAAAATGCAATGTGAGCACCCTCCGCGCATGTGCCTTCCACCTGCGCATGCATCCCACACATGCTCCCCTCCACCTGTGCATATGTGGCAGAGATCCAAAGTCCAGCTGCCTGTCATGAGCTGCATGCACACGCGTACATGGTGGGGCTGGGCTGGGGCGACGGCTGGCGTGGCCGCAGGGAGGGCTCTGGGTAGCACCTGTGGCCCCTGTGCCATAGGTTCACCATCAATGCTCTCTACCCTTCCAGACAAGTCTCTTCTTAAAAGCCTCCGTCGATGGAGCACCCACAACTTCTGAAAGGAAGCCCTTCCACCACACTTGATTGTTCTCACTGTTAGGAAATTCCTCCATAGCTCTAGGTTGCTTCTTTCCTTCATTAGTTTCCATCCGTTGGTTTTTATCTTGCCTTCTGATGGTTTGAGGGCTTTGAGGGACGTTGGACTTTGCTTGTCTGCTACGTGGGCAGGAGAAGGATGAACACGTCTATGGAGATGCTCAGTCATGCAGGTGATGGTTGTCCCAGAAGTGCTTTTTCAAAAGGCCACTGGACTTTGATTTGAGAAGGGCGAACAGTCTTCTCCCTTTTGCAAGACAGATGGGTCTAGTGGACACCACCATATCTAATCCTCCTTAGATATCCTTGCCTTATCTCTAACGACCTAAGCCACAGAGCCCACTGTAACAGCATTGCCAAAAAGGAATTAAGAGTTGTTAACCTTATTTTGCGAAGCTTCTTCTCCGGTAACATTGTACTACTAACTAGGGCATACAAAACCTTTGCCAGACCAATTCTCGAATACAGTTAGTCTGCCTGGAATCCACACTGTATATCGGCCATTAATATGATTGAGTGGCTCCAGAGGTATTTCACGAGAAGAGTCCTCCACTCCTCTGCTCACAACAGAATCCCTTATGCCACCAGGCTCAAACTTTTGGCCTTGGACAATTTGCAACTACGCCCCCTACGATCTGACTTAAGCATAGTACACAAAATTGTCTGATACAACATTCAACCTGTCAATGACTACTTCAGCTTCAACCACAATAATACACGGGCAAACAATAGATACAAACTCAAGGTACACCATTCCAAACTCGATTGCAGAAAATACGACTTCAGCAACAGAGTGGCCAACGCCTGGAATGCTCTACCCGACTCCGTTGTTACTTCCTCAAACCCCCACAGCTTCAACCACAAACTGTCCACCGTGGACCTCACCCCATTCCTAAGAGGTCCATAAAGGGGATGTGCATAAGTGCACCAGCGTGCCTACCGTCCCTGTCCTACTGTCCCCATTTATTTGTACTTATTTCCTTAGTTCATGTTTATGTTCATACTTATACGTGTTACCTTGTACATGTTTGACAAATAAATAAATAAGTGATTAGAAAGCCTTCTTTCGGTTCTAGTGGCTGAGCTCCTTCTCTTGTGACTGCAGAATTCTGCGGTGGAAAGGAACATCTTGACTACGAAAGGGACGCAGGTATGGGAAGTAGATTTTCCTGGCTGTAACTGCCCTGCGAAGATGCACCTTTTGGCACCCGGCATTTCAATAAGTGTCACCAAACGTGTAGAAACCCACGGCCGTTGTGATGGTACCTCTTTAGCTGTAGTTCATTAGGAAATCATATTTTAATTCCTGTTTAATTACAATTCAATTACACTCATTCATTACTCGTAATCTTAAGTGGGGCAAAAGAAAAAAAAGGGGCCACATTGAAAAATTAATGAAAATGCTAGCAAGGTTCATTTGGAAATCATACAATAATTCCAATTTAATTATATTGCAATTACCTCCACTTATTGTAAAGGGAGGCATATGAATAATCTAGGTCACTCTTCAGGAAATGCTGAAGATTGTCCTTTTTTAAAATGAAAGTCTGCTGAACTCAGCAAAATGTGGCCTTAAGTCAAACGGAATTGCCTAAAAAACCTGAAAAACATCACAACAGCCATCCATGCATCAGGGTGGATAGATGGGTAGAAGGATAGATGGATGGATGGATGGATGGATGGATGGGAGGATAGATAGGTTTTAAGTGCTTTCAAAAAGAGACTGGGAAATCATCTGTCTGCAAAGACGTAGGGACTTCTGCTTGAGCATGGGGTTGGACTAGAAGACCTCCGAGGTCCCTTCCAACTCAGTCATTCTCTGTTCTAGGATGCAGAAGAAGGTTGGGATAAATCTTCATGGAATTTTGATGGTCCAACTTGCAAACAGGGAAATTCTAGTTCTCTAGTTCTCCCAAAGTCATATAATTCTAGCTTTGTCTTGTTTTTTTTTACCTTCCCACATTAGATCATCATAAATCATTGATCTTCTACACATTCAAGGTTTTTCAAAAGATGCTTATTATTTTGAAAAGTCCAGGTGTGTGGAAAAAAAGAGCTCCTAATTGCTACTTTCCGATAGGATTTCTGGTGCCTGGTTCTTTGGTGCTTTATAGAAAGAATGTTCTTTCTCGTGCTATGATTATTAGTAAGCTTGCTCTCTGCCTCGCACATAACTATGGTGGATGGATACTCAACTCCGGATGTCAATTAAAGTTTTCTCCAGCTCCCCAGAAATCTGAATCCCGATGATGGCTAATTTCTTTCAGAAGGAAGGCATCTTGTGGGATCCGCCATTAATATTAATCACCTGTGAGTCAGACATTCATCACCAGTTGCAAAGAAGACACATTTTGCCATAGCAACCCAACTTAACGTTCCTCATTTGAGCAGGAATGCCAAGCATTTGCACAACAACAAGCCAAGTAGGTAGGACTGTCAGTTGCCAAAACGAATCAGAATAACAGAATAAGAGAGTTGGAAGGGACCTTGGAGATCTAGTCCAACCCCTTGTTCAAATGGGAGACCGTACAGCATTCAAGCAGGAGATCCTGTACAATTCTGGACAAATGACTCTCAAGACTCTTAAAATCCCCCCAGTGTTTGAGCATTCACATCTTCTTGAGGCAAGGTGTCCCACTGATTAATTCTTCTAACTGTCAGGAAATTTCTCCTCAGTTCCAGGCTGCCTCTCTCCTTCATTAGTTTCCATCCATTGCTTCTTGCTCTGCCCTGAGATGCTTTGGAAAATAAGTTGACTCCCTCTTCAATGTGGCAGCCCCTTGGATATTGGAACATTGCTATCATGCCATCCCTAGTCCTTCTTTTCATTAAACTAGACATGCCCAGTTCCAGCAACCGTTCTTTATATTGGTCTGGAATGGTATAGGGTTTCCTGCTTGAGCCCCCACATCTTCTGGAGTCCAGCCGTTCCACTGGTTAATTGCTCTCACTGGAGAATGATTCTCAACCTTGGCAACTTGATGATGTGTGGACTTCACCTCCCAGAATTCCCCAGCCAGTAGGGGGATTTTGGGGAGCTGAAGTTCACACATCTCCACGTTGCCAAGGATGAGAACATTGATGAAGGAAACTGGACGGCCGGTTAGTCAAATGGCCGTCCAGTCTCTTCTTAAGAGCCTCCAGTGATGGAGACCCATGGACCTCTGATGGGAAACCGTTCCATTGGTTAATCAGGAAAGTTCTCCTTAATTCTAAGTTGCTTCTCTCCTTGGTTAGTTTCCACCTGTTGCTTCTTGTCCTGCCTTCTGGTGCCTTGGAGAATAACTCGACTCCCTCTTCTTTGTGGCAGCCCCTCAAGTATTGGAACGCTGCTATCCTGTCATTCCTAGTCCTTCTTTTCACTAGACTGGATACACCCAATTCCTGTAACTGTTCTTTGTAAGTTGTAGCCTCCACTCCTCCAATCATCTTTGTTGCTCTTCTCTGCACTCTTTCCTGAGTCTCAACATCTTTGTTATAACATGATGGTCCAAACTGGATGCATTTTTTATGTCCTACTCTGCTGCCCTCTGGGCACATCTGGATTTTTGCAGGCTGAGCCAACAGCCATAGTTGAAGGATCTGTACCCCCCCCCCAAAATCTAAAAACCACGTCTACATTTTTTAAAATGGCCACTGCATATCCTCTGCACAACAACACAACTGAGAACGCTTTCAGGAGAGGGAGGGGGGAGAGGCAATTTTAGAGGTAGTTGGGTTGGCGGTTCCCCATGCCTTCAGTGATACTAATTTAATATGTAACAGGAACTTAAAAACTAATCAATAATGCAACAGAACTCTCCATCAGCTGACATACTGGTTGGCTCAGCTGGAAAATTTTTTTTTGCAAGTGGTTCATCTCTGATGACAGCCTTATATTTATTTTAAAACACTGTCGAAACATTATCTGTGGCTGTATTGTCACTATCAATGGTTTTGGGGTTAAAAATAACAGCTTGGCCAGCAGTCAGAGAGAGGAGAACTAATAGAAGTCTGGTTTGGAAAACATATTCATATTCCATTACAAGCCACAAGATCTGGCAGGGCATTGAGTAGCCTTGGAGAATACCGGCTTAAGCGGTTGGGCTTGGTTCAATGGTATCTACTCAAAGGACCACCAGAGATGGCTTAGCAAAGGGCAGTGAGAATGAGAAGAAGACTGGAAGGAGGGCCTGAGAGAATTGGAGACAATCATCTTGATGAAAGGAGACTGATCAGGGGTTTGACGGGACTTTGATGATACACGAAGGCAAATCCTAGAAGAGAAGCAAAAGTTTAAGGTAAAGGTTCCCCTCACACATATGTGCTAGTCGTTCCCTACTCTAGGGGGAGAAGCTCATTTCTGTTTCAAAACCGAAGAGTCAGCGCTGTCCGAAGACGTCTCTGTGATCATGTGGCTGGCATGACTCAACTCCAAAGGTGCACGGAACGCTGTTACCTTCCCACCAAAGGTGGTTCCTATTTTTCTACTTTTTCGACGCCAGAGAATGAGGTGGCTGGATGGAGTCACCGAAGCAGTAGGTGTGAGCTTAAATGGACTCTGGGGGATGGTAGAGGATGAGGAACATTGTCCATTGGGTCACGATGGGTCAGACATGACTTCGCAACCAACAACAAAAAGAAGCAACGTTAACAGGAGAACAGTTCCCCACCACCCAAGTTGGTCAGCCTTTCTTTGCTGTGATGCATCTCCACTGAGAATTCTAACTTGTCCCCCTCTTAAAAAGCTAAAAGCAGAAGCCCTCTGTTTCTTCTTAGCTTCCTGTTTCTCATTTGCCGAGGACAGAGAAGCCAAGTGTCCTGGTTTAGGCAGAAAGATAAACAAACCACAGATGGTGTTCTGAGATTGTTTTGATGTTGTTGGCAGGAAAAGACCATTTTTAGAATTTGGCTTGCTGTGAAATGAGAAGGTGACATCTAGCTCCTTTCGAGAGAATGCAAGAGGCCTACTTTAATAGTCATTCCCCAGCTAAAGTCATTCTTTCTTCAACTGAAATTCTTGCAGCTTTATGAGAAGTGTGTATAAGGGGCTGCCACAAAGAGGAGGGGGGGGGGGGTTGGTCAGCATTATTCTCCAAAGCCCCTGAGGGCAGGACAAGAAGCAACGGGTGGAAGCTCATCAAGAAGAGAAGCAACGTAGAAGGAAGGAGAAATTTCCTAATGGTGAGGAGAATCAACCAGAGGGATGGGTTGCCTTCAGGGTTGTGGGTGCCCCATCAATGGAGGCTTTGAAGAAGAGATTGAGCAGGTATTTGTCTGAAATGGTCCTGCTCAAGCAGGGGATTGGACTAGCTGACCTCCAAGGTCCCTTTCAACTCTGTTACTCTATGTTCTGTGGCTTGACTGTGCTGACAACAATCTTGCAAGTATAAAGGTATAAAATTCCCACCATCACTTTTGACCATCTGATCAATTAGGGTGGGTCCTTTCTAAGTTTCTTCTTCTGAACATTGAGCCACTAAGGATTCCTCCCTTTCTTCTCCAATTGTTTCCTCGGTAGCATCTTTTCCTCATATGCCTCAAGGTTCATTCACACATTCCATTACACTACCCGGCCTTCCTAGGGTTTCCTGAGGTCTTCGGTCCAAAGACTAACCAGTTCTGATGCTGCTTTGCTTTGATAGGAGTTCTTGGAAAAGTTTCTTTGATGCCTTCACCATATACTTCACCATAATACTGCGCCAACTCAGGAAGCTCACACTGCCCAAGGAGCTGCTGATTCAGATCTACAGAGGAAGGATTGAGTCTCTCATCTGCACCTCCAAAACTGTCTGGATTGGCTCTGCAACCCAACAAGACAGAGACAGATGTTCAGAGGAGAATCAGAACTGCAGAAAAAAACAGTGGCTACCAACCTGCCTTCCATTGAGGACCTGTATACTGCATGACTCAAAAAGAGGGCCATGAAAATATTTACAGACCCCTCACATCAGTGGTGAAACTCAATTTTTTTTTACTACGGGTTCTCTGGGCGTGGCTTGGTGGGCGTGGCAGGGAAAGGATACTGCAAAATCCCCATTCCCTCCCCATTCTGGGGCCAGCCAGAGGTGGTATTTGCCAGTTCTCCAAACTACTCAAACATTCCACTACCAGTTCTCCAGAACCTGCTGAATTTCACCCCTGCCTCACATCCTGGACATAAATTGTTTCAACTCATACCCTCAAAACAACGGTATAGATAGAGCATTGCACACTACAACAACTAGATACAAGGACAGTTCCCCCCCGCTCCCCATGCCATCTCTCTGCTAAACAACTAATTCTTGTTTTAGATATTCTTTTAGTGGTCTCCATAATAGCATTAGATTCGTGTCCTGTAACTCTACCCCTCCCCCCCAAAAAACCAACAAAATGTCAGGTGTTAAATCCTTCTCCCAAAAGACTTCAGTTTTGCTTCATCAAGCACAATATAAACATATTTCAACCTGAGAGTAAAAAATAGTTTAAATTCACAATAATTAAAATATAATCAAATTTCCTAGTTTATATTACTCAAAGGATAACTGCCAATGCCATATAATGTACAGGCTGAAGAAAAGGAAGAAGAGGGCCAAAGCAACATAGCCTAAAACTGTAAGATAATTCTTTCAGTGAAGTATCTCTTTAGAAGATAAGGCAAATAATTTACTTTATCTCTGCTCAGCAGTGAGATTCCTTAATGAGGCTTAGTTTGCACTCGCAGCCTAATTTTTCCTTCCTTCCCAGACTTAACAGCATGGCTGTAAATGAAAGAGTGTTTCCCCCTTTTCTCCTCTTCACAATTGATTTCGAACATGACGGACGTTTTAATCTGTTTAATTGACGGCAAGTCTTAAAACTCTGGTTTCTGCTGTTTTGGCATTCATTTTATGAAAGAGGCATTCTTGGGAGGATGTCTTGAGGTCTTCAGTTCAGCCTTTGGCATCCTAAGACAGAAGATTATGGAAAGCCAAAAAGGGAATCTCTTTCTGTGAGACCTTAGATAACGTCTGCCAACCGATCAGAGATAAAGAGATCAGCTGCTTAACCTAAGCTCAAGATAAGAGCCAATAAACAGAACAGAGCTGGTATTTGCAGAACTCAGGAAGACATGGGTCAACTTGTTTCCCAAAGCCACCGGAAGGCAAGACAAGAAGCAATGGGTGGAAACTAATCAAGGAGAGAAGCAACCTGGAATTAAGGAGTTCTGACAGTGAGAACAATTAATCAGCGGAACAGCTTGCCTTCAGAAGTTGTGGGTGTTACATCACTGGAGGTTTTTAAGAAGAGACTGGACAGCCACTTGTCTGGAATGGTACAGGTCTCCAGCTTGAGCCGGGGGTTAGACTAGAAGACCTTCAAGGTCCCTTCTTGCTCTAGTCTATTCATTTGTAGGAAACAATGCACAACAGCTGAAATATTTTGTTTATATTGTGTCCTCAAATTTGGATTGACTTTTGGCGATCAAATAGTTGGGCTTTCTTGAGGAATAACAGAGTTGGAAGGGATCTTGGAGGTCTTCTAGTCCAACCCCCCTGCTCAAGCAGGAGACCCTATACCAGTGGTTCTCAACCTTTCCTCCACCACAGATATCTTTAAATATCTTTTGTGGCCACACCGACCACTCAACACTTAACTCAACATTTAAATAATAACAGTTCTTCAAGGTTTTGTGGACCACCTGAGATCTGCAGACCACAGGTTGAGAACCAAAGCCCAATTCCACCCCTGCCCTATACCTTCCCCTGCCACGCCCGCCAAGCCACGCCCACAGAAGCAGCAGTAAACATTTTGAATCCCACCACTGACTCACCCCTTCTGGAGGCAAGCTGCCCCACTGATGAACTGGATACCAGTCACAGTTTCTGTGTGTTTGTATTTCAGACGATAACACAAAAGGGCCAAGTGGATTAGATAGAAGCAAGAAGAACATCAGAGATGATCAAAGTGGCAAATCTGTGTAGGGAAAGGAATAAAAACAAAGGAAAAACCCTGCTGAGTAAATAATCTACCATGAAGCAAGATTGTCTGTTGCTTAAAAAAACCAAACAGAAGCTTTCGCTATCTCTGATCTCTAAAGAAAGTGTTTAACATTAATTTGGGAGTCAATCCGAAGATTCCTTCTCCTCCCCCCCGCCCTTCATGTTGTGGTTGTTGTGAACTTTAATGAGCTTCCCACCAGTGTGCATAAAAAAAGAAGAAGATCTGAAGATGCCATCATCTATCACGTTACAATGCGACACTCATCTTGGGCAAATCCAGAGACTCTGGATTTGAAAGTATCTCGCAGCAGGAGAGAAACGATTCTAGAGAACATTGTAAATAACCCCCAAGCCACCCCTGAATTAAACGAATGTTTCCTTTTCAATTAAATTAAATTTTAAATTAAACGAATGCCTCCTGTTCTCCTGGGCATGGAATATATGAACCAATTAAAACAAAGCAAAACCATGCATTTTCTTCAAAAGACCTATGCCGGGTCTTATGTTAATGCAAAGTAAATAAAATGAGGATGATAATCATAATAATAACAATAACAATAGTGCAATGCCACAATGGAGACCCAAAGTGATGGGCTGCAAGACCAAAAAACGGGGCATTTCAGCTCTAAGCAAATTTTGCACCTGTAACTCGGAGAAATATAGCCGTAGCACTTGAAAAATTACTTCGATGCTACAAGAGTGCCATGAAAATTTATCTTGGAGATGATTTTATTGCATGGTTACACCAGCCAATTAAATCAATAAATCTTGACTGTCAGGGAGCCTGGCCTCATGCCAGGGAGAAATGAAATGCGCAGGATCGGTAAATAAAAGCTTTCTGACAATTCATTCCAGGAATTATTTAGCAGCCAAGTCCTTAGGCTGGGCTTTGTTAAGCCTCTTGTTTTCAGCTCCTTCATTTATGCACTTCCAAAACAAATAAATAAATAAGAATTAAAAATCGGAAGCCAGTTCCTGCTGTCTCTTAACATGCATTTAGAGAAAATGATTAGGTTAACCAACACAGAGGCAACCATTAAAAGCAGAGGGAGGATAAAAGGGGAAGGTATTATTCAAGCTGAGATATTGTATTATTATATTCAATACTTCAGGAATTATTCAATAATTCAGGTATTATTCAAACTCACTGAAGAACACAGGCCAATGGCACCTCAGATGAACATTTTTTCCGTGGTTTTTGTTGTTTGTCTGGGACTGATGTGGAATGTGGCAAAGATGATTGCAGCCAATTTCCCAGACTGAGAAGATTCTAGATTGAGGTAGCTAAAGCTATTAATGGAAGCTGGAAATGGAAGAGCAGAATAACAGAGTTGGAAGGGACTTGGAGGTCTTCTAGTCCAACCCCTTGCTCAAATGGGAGACCCTGTCAGACAAACGGCTGCCCAATTTCTTCTTAAAAACTTCCAGTGATGGAACAGCCACAACTTCTGGAGGAAAGTCATTCGACCGATCGATTGTTCTATCAGGAAATTCCTTATTTCTAGTTGCTTCTCTCCCTGATCAGTTTCCATCCGTTGCTTCTTGTCCTGCTTCCGGGTGCTTTGGAGAGCAAGTTGACCTCCTCTTCTTTGTGGTAGTGTCGTAGATGTTGGAAGACTTTTCTGAGAGACAAATGCTGGACTTCAGACCTAAAAACTGGATCTTGAGTACTCACATCAGACCTGACCAGTAGGGAGAATTCACACTGCCCTCTAATTTGGATCTCAAGGCTGTGTACTTGGCTTTGTCTCAGAAATTGTGGCCATCAAGAAGACTTTCAGCCACTCCAACAAGCCGTCATACAGGCTAACTCATCCTATTAAGGCCTCAAGGGCTTTGGGAAAGGACAGCAGGGGAGCGATGCTTCAGAGCAGAGGTGGCTTTCCGCCTGTTCGGCCCAGATTGGGCGAACTGGTAGGGGCTGTAGCGGGAGGCTCCGCCCACCTGCCAGGACGCTTCTGTCATGCGCAGAAGCAGCACACGCACACGAGCGAACCAGTAGTAAATAAAATGGAAACCCACCACTGCTTCAGAGGATGGAGACCACAGCAGAAAAGGCTCTCCTACTAGATCCCAACAGATGGCATTCTCTTGTAGAAGGGATCTGGAGCATGCTTCTGCTGCTGGATCTAACAAGGTAGGTAGATACAACTGTGAAGCGACGATCCTGTAAGGAACCCATAAGTCAGTTTCTGATGTGGAACCTGGAGTTTTGAGTTGCTAATTCTCGACTTAGTGGGTTCAAAGGAAGACAACCTCCATAAGTGCCGCGGTGCCACAGTGGTTAGAGTGCAGTACTGCAGGCTACCTCTGCTGACTGCCAGCTGCCTGAAAATTGGCAGTTTGAATCCCACCAGGCTCAAGGTTGACTCAGCTTTTCGTCCTTCCGAGGTGGGTAAAACGAGGACCGAGATTGTTGGGGGCAAGAGGCTGACCCTGTAAACCGATTAGAGAGGGCTGTAAAAGCACCATAAAGCGGTATATAAGTCTAAGTGCTATTGCTATAAGAAGACCCTGATGATCAAATCAGATGTCTCCCCTGATCTCACGTTTGCTTCAACACTGAGGTCCAGAACTAAGCAAATGTTGGCCCTTAAAAAAACAGCCCCCAACAAACTCTTCTAGGCCAGGAAGAAGAGGTCTACTTTCCCACTTTGCTGCAGATTAAGAACAACAGGTTCAATTGGCAAGGACAGATCTGAAATTCCCTTAGCAACAGTCAGTTGGTCTTTCCCAGGGTATTCTAAGCATTCTCCTCCCATCGATTTGCATCCGGTGCTTTACAGTGTTTGTTGGCAAGCAACTTCCCATTGCAGATAATTCTCCGTCAGCCCATCAAGCACACACGGGGCGATTACTGTAAAATTAATGGGTTGAAGCTCAGTAAGAGCCATTTTATTGAGTTCTGCCTTGACAGGCAGATAATGCAACATCCCCAGCACGAGGGTGCAATGCCTCCTCTCCGTTCTAAATGCCAGGGAGAGCCAACAGGTCTGGGGAAAAGAACAACCGAGGTTCTCTGCGGGTTCGAAGGTGTGCACCATGGGCAGGGAAGGTCAGAAGCCCCTTAGCACAGAGAGATTTGCTTAAAAATCAAAACTAGCCAGGTTTTAAAGGTCTGTGGCATTGAAGTCGATGGGCAAGAATACAATTTGCCTCCTTGGAGAACTCCCGTGAGACTCTGAGTGGCAACAAAGGGTTAATTCTGGCAAAGGCATTTGAACCGTTCTCCTCCTTTCCAGGGTGGAGAAGATGGAAATTGCAGTTGTTGTCAGTCCTGCCCCAGTCCGATCCCTTAGGAAAGAAAAACCCTCAACTCCATTTGGTTGAAGGGAAAGGCACTTTTACTGAAAGATGCTGGTTGCAGTAAAGTCAGCCAGGATCTGAGTTTCTCCACCCAAAAAGACAAAACGACTCCCTTCGTCCCCGTCCTTACCCCCATGGCCAGCCCAAACCCGGCCAGTGCAATGCTACTGAGGTGTTTTGGGAATGCTGAGGTGTTTGGGCTGGTAAATTTCCATGCTCAGGGTAAAGGCCTTGAAGATGCCCGACACAAACTGGCTCCATGTTGATCTGCTCTTCCCACAATAAAGACATATCGGTTTATAGCCCATTTGTCCCCTAGTCCTTTGATGGCAGGATGCCAGCGAGGTGCCAAGCCGAAGATGGCGGATCTGATAATTGTTCTCTTACAGCAACCACAATTGGTATTGATAATTCAGCCATTAAATGAAACTGTACCAGTAAAGTAGAATATTTGTAGTTCCGGGTTGAAATGAGAGGGGTCATTGGGTCTCTCTAGTTTGGTTGTTTTCTTGCAGATGTTACCTTGCTTGGTAACATCTGGTGCTAAGTGAACTAGGTAGTATCATCAGTGCTAAGCGATTGTGCTTATGATCTCGCTTCACTTTTCTTCACTTTCCAGATCTGTGAAAGTTGCAAATGCACAGAGTGCCCATAGAGTTCCTTTTTCATCACAGTCACAACTATGCATGGTCACTAAATGAGGCAGTTACTTAACAAGGAATATTTGTATAGTGAACACCAGAATGCCCAGGGTGGCTTTAAATCTAGGATAAAAAGAGAGCACAGCTCAACATTTCATAAAAATTTTATTTTCCTTTTTTTTAAATAATTCAATGCGCCGGCAGTATAATTAATCCCTCTATGAGGGACACAAATGTACCAGTTCAACCAATATTATTTTATACAGAGACAATTGTTTTTGAAAACAACAAACAACATTGAAAATGTTTGTACAGAAAGTATTATTTAAAAAAAATAGAAAAGAAAATGTAAACAGAAATGCATAATTGTGCAACACATTGGAAGTACAAAGTAAACAAGCAGGATACATTTTCCCCCTTTACATAGAAATAAAACAATCATTAAAAAAAAAGAATGAAGAGGAACTTTCATTCCAGAACTATACAACATTTCAGTAATTGCTGGACAGGTTAACAGTAACTGCATCTTAATCTGTACAAAAAAACATCTTAACTTATACTTAAAACTGTACAAGGAATAACATGCTTGTTCCAAAGACACATTGTGGAATTTCAGAGATTATGCAATGAATGGTCCCTACCCACAAAAGGGGCTATTTTGAATGAACGCAAGCTAAATCACCGGGGGGGGGGTAGGAATGTGTGTTCAGGTCTCCCAATAGTCAAGTATAATTTAATTTCAAGTGGCAGGTGTAGGGGAAGAGCAGGCAGAGGCTGGAGGTGGGGTCAAGAGATCAATAAGTCTGGAATCATTACATTCCCACAAATAGTCTAACCCCCCTTGAATTCTGTTGACTCTTAACTAGCACCAATTTAGTGCTGACTGTTAGTTGACTAGATTCTTGTGTATAGGCACGAGCAATAAATCTGAGCTGGAACTTAACATGTGGTCCTGATCCTTCATACTTGACAGTAGGACAATAAAGATCTGACTTTGGTTGATGTCCTTTTGCAGGGGTGCAACAAGATCTTCCCAGGAACTCAAATTATCTGAAAACTGGAAGAGTTGCAATCCAGCACATCTGAGGGACCCTGAATCAGAAAAAGGTGCCTTCTACAGTGGATACACATGTTTGACATTGCTTAACTAACATATCTAAACAGGTAAATGCAGGATGCAAATTGAGCCTGGAATGATGTTATGGTTTGTTTGGGGGAAGTTATGGAAAACAGGTGCACAAGTCTTACACGGAGCCAGAGAAATCCCTAGGTCCCTGGAGAAGAAACAGAACAGGTTTTTTTTTAAATTTCATTGGTCTGAATTTATTTTCCTACATCTTTAGACTTAAAAATGGGTGAGGGTACTCCCATTGAGTCTAACTCAGTGTTTCTTAAACTTTGACAGCTTTAAGGTGGGTGGACTTCACACATCTTCAAATTACCAAGGTTGTAGAACCATTAACACGATAAGCTCTCATTCTAGAGTCAGTCCAAAGTGAACAGCATTTTCCAAGGATTGAGCTAACTGGGGTTTGGTTGATGTCAGGGTTTGGTTGAGTCAAATGCGTGGAGGAGAACAATGTTAGTTGATTACAACTTCTCCTGAAACATCACATTGCTAGCTTGTTGGACACAGTGGTGGGTTGCAGGCGATACGCCCCAGTGCGGGCATACCGGAGCCTGCCCGGAGCACCGGATACCATTCCGGTACAGTGCTCTGGAGGGCCCCCCGCCCACCCGAGCTCCTTACCTGTGCTTTAAGTCTTCAGTGCTTCCGCATATGCGCATGGCGTGTATGGCGCCTGCGTGATGCTCTGCTGAGCAGCTGGAGCATCGCAGAGGCTTGCGGAAGCTTGCAGAATCCGGAACTCACCACCGGTTGGACATGACCTTGGCTTTTTAATTTTTTTTGAGAAAGGTATGACTCTGCACCGGACTATTTTCAAAATCAGCCACCGCTGGGCTCTGACACGGATTCTGAAATTGAGGATGCTATGATAAAGAGATTCATTGAGAGGAGAAAAAGTTTGTTTGTGTGTGTGTTACAGCAGAAGTCAGAAACATGTCCATGGGTGTGTACTTGCAAGAAAAGTCATTGTCAAATCAAAGCCTAGATGTGTTCATCAGGCTTAAGCTATGCTTTGAAGAACAAGCCATGATAGTTTGCTTCTACTAGCAGCGTCCATGGAAGCGAGGTGTCAAAGCAGTCAAGGTGGCAGTTTTCACCTTCTGTTGTGATGCCACAACCATGGTCTTGTTTGTTTTGACACTTGCCATGGATGTCACTAGCTGGTTCCCATCTAACCATCACTCACCCACCTTGTTTATAGCCTCAATGATTTCATCTTTCCCTCAACATGTGAATGCAGCAAAACTCTCTCTCTCTCTCATATATATATATATATATATATATGAGAGAGTGGTATATATATAAATACCACTCATGCATCATCACAAAATCTCCAGAACCGTAAAGTCTACAAACTTGAAATTTGGCATGTATGTTCCTCCTGGCTTCTAGGTGCTCACTAAGAAAGGATTTTTTGAAATGATTATCAGATCATTAGTATTTCTTATATTATTATTAACAAGCTCCGATGTTAAGGAGTTAGACATTCTACTCCCCCTCCCCACCTAAAAAGAATTCTGTTCCAATTGCCACTTGGGCATGGGCATGGCCAGCATGTGACCTATCTGGCCTGCAGGCTGGGAATTTAGATATTCTACTCCCCTTCCCCACCTGAAAAACGCTCTGATGCTAAGGAGTTAGACTGAGGGAGAGAAGGGGATAGGAGAGGATCAATAAGGCCAGCCTGAGGGAGAGAAGGGGATAGGAGAGGAGAGGCTTCTGTGGGGCAAGCCTGAGGGAGAAAAGGGGAGAGGAGAGGCTGATTTTAACTACTCATTAATTTTCAAGCTGCAAGTGTTGATTTATCAAGGCCAATCACATAGTTGTGTAGCGGACACGACTATCCAGCTAGTTTTAAATATAAGTAGATCATTTGCATTCTCAAGTAGTTCTGGATTAATAATGTACCCCAAAAAGCACCCTTTAAAACCACCCGGCATTCCCTCAGATGTTGGAAGTCGCCATATTTTTCTCATTTCTTAGCCTGTCGAACTCTGGCAGTTGTCCAACTCGGCCAAGTACTTTGATGTCATTCCTTAATCCACCAATTATTTCTTTCGCAATGGGGTCCCCGTTTAATTGACATGGTCCACAGACCAATATTGTGTACGCTAACAAAGCTTGGGGCATTCACCTTTACTACGACATGGCTAGCAAAGAGGAGGAACCTCCATTGTTGACTCCTCCTCCTCCTCCTCGGGATTTTTATTGGCAGATGTTCAGAGCTGGTGCTATATTACCATGACTGATTTACGCTCCCACCATTGATAGAAAATGCCATTCACTCAAGGGGGAGGGGGTGAAATCCACTTGCTTTAACAGGGCAATAATTCAAACGTGTAACCTTGGTTAGTCTTCCCAATGAGGCTTTCAAGAAGATGAACGGGAATTTTCAACAGAAGTCGGAATAGATTTCAGGGTGGGCAACTTTCCCCCTTTTTAAATAGAGCCCGGTTTGGGGGCTTTTAAAAGCTTTCTGTTTCTGGCACGGAAAGGAAGATCTAATTTTGATGGATCCCCTTTCCCTTTTTGGGGGGGGGGATCTGAAGAAGAAATGGGATATTTTCCCATTGATCCCAGATCATTTCCTGGCTTTGAGTTGGAGGCTGTAGTGAATTCTGAGTTTTCTGTTTCTGGCATGGAAAGGAAGATCTAATTTTTGATGGATGCCCTTCCCTTTTCTCCCTCTTTAGAGGATCTGAAGAAGAGGTGGGATCCTTTTCTACCCTTTTCCAAAGAATCCTGGATGATTTTCTTGCCTTGGGCTACAGTTAATTCTAACTGAGGCTTAGAGAAACAAGCAGACTTCATAAGGTCTTGTGACTCGCCTTAAGACATCTGGATAGATGTCTTATTCCATGTTGTTGGAATGCATCACACGGGTGCAGAAGAAAGCTCTCGTGAATCTAACATGGAAGTGGGAAAGGAGGAGAAAAAAAGGCAAGACATTTGAAAGACTGTGAGGTCCTCGTCAGAGATATGGAGCAATTCCTGGAATCAGATGGGAAATGAAGTCAGTTTCCAATATGGAAGCTTAGAAGAAGAAGCAAGCAAAGAAGATGATGAAGCTAGTAAGGAAATCATCAGTGGATACTGAATCCTCAGTCCTTCTCATCACACCTCAAGACATGAATTTCAGAGAAACTCTGTGAGATGGTCTATGGAGATTCTCAGTCATCCAGGTCATGGATGAAGAGGTTCTGAAGAAGCTTCTTGGATGAGAAGCGAAACATCTTCAAGGAAAAACAAAGGAAGTCCGATTGCCTCTTGAAAAAATACCTTTGGGTCTCCATGGGAATCTATTCTATGCAAAATCTCTCTGCCCTGGTTGAGATCATCAAATTCTGGCAATAGTCTTTGTAGACCAGCTAAATGTTGCCCAGGTTACTTTCTAATTTTGAACTACAGTAATTATAATGTGGAATAAAATACTTTTAACACTTAGATTTATTTTTTTCTAAAAAAAATAAAGTGAATTATTGACTGCCACCAAGTTAACCTTTAAGACTGGATTTTGACTCAGTTGTTAAAAAACTTGGCACATGGATGCAAAACCCTTTTCCCCAGGTGTCCCAGCAGATTGAATCACTGATATATCAATTTTTGAAATTATAGGATTATATAAGGGAATGTAGCTATGAGTGATTCTCCTCTCAATTATCTAGTTCAAATGAAATATTATTCTGCATAGATAATGACATAATATGGTATTTACATGGTTAGGTGTACTGATGTCTTTTGTGACATTTACAGTTAAACTGTTAACGTTAGTAGGACTTTCCTTAAGTTTGTCCCTGAAGTTTATTCCTTCATAAAAAGTCCATTTCAAGAAGAGACTGGATTTCCATTGGTCAGGAATGGTGTAGGGTCCCCTGTTTGGGCAGGGGGTTGGACTAGAGGACCTACAAGGTTCCTTCCAACCAGTGGTGGGATTCAAATTTTTTTACTACCAGTTCTGTGGGCATGGCTTGATGGGCATGATGTGGCTTGGTGGGCGTGGCAGGGGAAGGATACTGTAAAATCCCTATTTCCTCCCGATCATCTGGGACTCAGGATGTAGAGAATAGATGGGGGGGGGGGCAGTCAGAGGTGGTATTTACCGGTTCTCCAAACTACTCAAAATTTCTGCTACCGGTTCTCCAGAACTGGTCAGAACCTGCTGAAGACCACCTTTACTTCCAACTCTGTTAATCTGAATATTGTGGAGGACCTGTGCTGTTTGTAAAAAAGAAAAAAAAATCAAATTGAAAATGACATTAGCCAATATCCAGTTTAAAAGGAAATAAAAAGGCAATTAATGCGATATAGTCTACTTAAAATCAAGCTTGACTGAATTCCAGGGTTTTTACTCAGGATTGGCGCTGTTCTAAACCGAACGGGCACCGGTCCAAATGGATGAAGCTTATAAATTAAATGATATGATAACTCTGTAAGGCTTACCGAGGCTTACTTATTGTTTTCAGAAGAAAAAATATCTATATTTTGAAGTTTAAGGAGGTCTATAGTGGAAGCTGTCTCTGATCTTAGAGGCTTTCTTCCCCTTATCCCTTGTGTTTCGGTTTCTTTTCTTTCCTTTTTCTTTTTGGTGCGATAAAAGAAATACATCCTGCAGCTGTTAAAGGGATTTTAATCTTGTCTTCCTTCTAACATCTTGAGGTTTTTGTCCTAGCATTGAAAATAGAGGTAGAGGCAGAACAACTGGCGAATTCCTGTTTAAAAGCTCCTGGTAGGGATATCAACTGCTCTGGGCCTCCACTGGATGAACTACAGTGGGGAAAATACGACGGTAATTTACTATTTCTTCCACGGCCTTGCCCCTCTGCCCTGGGAAAACCCTTCATCTCACGGCCCCCTCCATCTGTCGCTGTCAGCCAAAGGATCTCTTTTTGCTGAAATTTAATGGGAGGAGGACAAGAAACCCAAGAGGTTTCTGAATTTGCTGATGTCTTTTCCAACCCTGGTGTTTTTGGAAAAGCCTTGCCTGATGGAAGGTTCTGAACAGTGGCGAAATGCAAATATTTTTACTACCGGTTCTGTGGGCGTGGCTTGGTGGGCATGGCAGGGGAAGGGTACTGCAAAATCCGCATTTCCTCCCGATCAGCTGGGAATAGATGGGGGCGGGGCCAGTCAGAGGTGGTATTTGCCCGTTCTCCGAACAACATAATTTTTCCACTACTGGTTCTCCAGAACTGGTCAGAACCTGCTGAAATTTCATCCCTGGTTCGGAAGGATTTGAAAGCTCCCAAACCTTCTCCGTGTGACAGGTTGGTGCTCCCATTAAAGCCCAGCTGCAGATCGAAGATGATGCTGAATGCCTGAGGGCATCTATCTATCTTTCTAAAACCATTCGGAGCATGGCACATACTGCAACCCACAAGGAAGGACGGGTACGAAAGGTAAGGGGCACATCTCGGGAGCCTTGTAGTAGGAATGAAAAACAACCCAACAACTCTCTAGGCCAGGGGTGTCCAAACTTGGGAACTTTAAGACTTGGGGATTTTAACTCCCAGAATTCCACAAGTCCCAAGTTTGGACTCCCCTGGCCTAGGATATCCTAGAAATGGAGACATTACAATGATTATGCTGAGCTTTCTTAGGAGGGTTAGAGATGGGGCCATCCTAGATGGGAGCCCGCCAGCTCTGTTTCTCAACCTTGGCATCTTGAAGACCTCTGGACTTCAATCCCTAGAATTCCCCAGCCAGCACATGTCGGGATACTGCGAAACCTTGCTTTAAACAAAACGATTTAGCAGACAAGACTCTGGATGCGCAATAAGTTTTGTTAGGCACTCCTCTGAAACAGCTCACGAGCTCTCCCCTTCCCAATAAGTCTAGAGGAGGCCATTTCAACGTATCTTTGAGCAATGATGATATCCTTATGCAAATGAGGCAATGAGGGTCAACATAGGTCATTTGCATAACATTACAGCCTTATTCACGTAAGACAATTGGCCTTATTTCTATCACGACATCCGTTGCTGCGGTAATTACGGTTGCATCTAATGGACATTCTCTACCCATAAATGGGTCAATTAAATGAGATTACCTTGTAGCAGTAGTTGAATCTATGGTAATTTGTGGAGATGCCCCACATATTTAGAATAACAAGAAAACATCTCATCCTTAATTCTTTTTAGATTAGAGAGAGAGAGAGAGATCGGAATGAGTCCCACAGCATAGATTACTGGATACATTTTTCATTTTAAAAGACTTCCATGGGGGTGAAAGAATTTAAAAGGCTATGGTTGTAGCCCCTTAAAAAATGGAGACCCACAAAGCAGAATTACAAAATATGGCAGATTCCTGGCTCTCTGTAGAGATCTCCCAAAAGCTTTTGTGATCCTTGTGTATGTGCGTGTCGGTGTCTATGGCAGTGTGGAAATGCTCGACGTGACCCTTGTTTAAGGATCACACGTCTGCGATTGTCACAATGGCCTCTTGTCAAGTAACAAATCAGGACTAAGCTGAGGGTAGGGATGGACAAACACGGTGTCTCAGAAGGACAACATTGTGTTGGGAAGAGGAAGTTTCTCTGCATTAATTGGCAGGCGTGAGAACTTCCGGAAAGGGCCCCTGGAAATGTTCTTAAGCTTTTCTCCCCAAAGATACTTCTGGATCAAAGTGCAATACTGCAGGGGATAACCACTCTGTAGGCTACAGATGGAAATATTGGCAGGATCTAGAAGTTCGTAGACCAAGGAAATAACCGACGCGGGTTCAACAGGAGGAACACGTACCCTGCTTGGAAGCTACATTTCCCATTTATGGCAATTCCACGTCGTACAGATAGAATAGTTCGTGTTTTGTATAAGACAGAAAGAGAGACGGCAACAAAATTAAACTCTGTGGATACAGTTACAAGAGGAAGTGGCTGTCCATCGGGGATCACCTGGGTGCCAATGAAGGAAACGGGATGGAGTGGTGACGGGGTGGGCATGGCCATCACTATAACAAGGGTGCTTCAGTGCGAAGCCAATGGAGTCCTTGACGAATGTAACGGACCAGGTTGGTCATACTGCTGTGTTGTGTTAACGGACCCATCACCAAGTCCAAGTCTATGAAGAACTCTGAAAAACAGAGAGAAGTCTTATTTTCTGCTCATCTACCAGAGGGGCCAGTAGAGTCCCAAAACAAGTGGCAAGGAGTTATTGGTTGGTTTTCTATGCTCCCAATTTTCTTATCTCTGTATCTATCCATCTATCCATCTATCCACCCACCCATGCACCCACCCACCTACCTACCTATGTACCTACCTACCTACCTATCGGTGGTGGCGTAGTGGTTAGAGTGCAGTACTGCAGGCTACTTCTGCTAACTGCTGATCACCAGCAGTTCGGCAATTCAGGTCCCACCGGCTCAAGGCGGACTCATCCTTCTGAGACAGGTAAAATGAGGACCCAGATTGTTGGGGGCAAGGGGCTGACTCTGTAAACCCCTTAGAAAGGGCTGTAAAGCACTGTAAAGTGGTATATGTCTAAGTGCTATTGCTTTCTGTCTGTCTGTCTGTCTGTCTGTCTGTCTGTCTGTCTGTCTGTCTGTCTATCTATCTATCTATCTATCTATCTATCTATCTATCTATCTATCTATCATTTATCACCTTGGAACTTATATCTAATGGGCTTGTAGAATGTCTAGTTTTGAACAGAATAAGGCAGGGATCTACACCAATGGATGAAACCTTGGCAAGAGCGCTCAACCTCCACGTTTTCCCCTGAGTTGAGACATGGGCCCATATCTAGCAGCAAGTATTGGCCCTCTAGTGAGCCTTTATGTTTTACAAGGGGGTGGCTGTGTAGCTTGGTCTTTTACTTTGGGGGGGGGGGGGCAGGGCACCCTCCTGTCCTCTCACACTTCCTTTTCTTGAAACCTCTTCACACTCGGAGCCCTGGCTGATAGGCTTCAAAGGATTCCTCCATGACATCCCGAGTCCTCCCCCCTTTGGCGAAGAGTAATCCTCACCCCAAACAGCAACAAAGTGAATCCGTGAACCAGCATGTTCTATTAACCTGCAAGGTGAGGGATGCTGGCTCTAATCATTATCAACATAGCAGATCTCTGAGGAGGAGGAGGGGGAGAGGGAGGGGGAGGAGATACCTTTGTTTTCTCTTGTCAGTTTGTCGGCCATGTCCCAATGTTCGTAGCTCCGCAAGACGTTGTTGGTGATGTTCACGTGGCTGGCGGCCATGTGGTGGATCCGTTGGGGGATGCTGACAGTTCCCACCGAAGAGGAGCCTGCTGTGCTTGTGGTGCTTCCAAGGCTGCTGATGGGCGAGGGGCTCAGAGACATCGGGGAGGGCGTTTCTGTGCTCCTGGGGAAAGGATAAAGACCTGGTTGATTTGATTTCTATCGCACCTTTGGTTGTGAATGTAGTCAACCTGATCAAACAAGTCTAGGTGTGGAGTCCTTGGTGGTCTCTGAGCTTGGATAAATGTCTATGGAGATTCTCAATCACCCAACTCAGGTTGTCCCAAAGCTGATTTTTCCAAAATTCAACTGCATCTTGGAAAACATTTCTTCTTCAGAACTGAAAACGTTTCTTGAATGTGAAGTGAGAATTTTTCAAAGCAAAAACCAACAAAGCCCAGTTGCCTTTGTGACATCTGTGCTTGGCTGTTTTCTTGCAGACATTTCACGACCCAACTAGGGAATATCATCAGTGCTAGAAGGGAGTGAGGTTTGCTCTCTTCTTATATACAAGTGGCTTATCTGTTACTTGGAAGTGGTCGGTGAAGAAGACCACTTGGTAATTCCTTGGAACAACCTAACCAATGTTGGATGGCCTTCCCTACTTCTATCTTAGCACTGTAGCATGAAACTAAAAGCCAGAGAAGGAAACTGCAACGATATCGCCATAAACATTTAACTACACCTAAACATACATTTCACCTGATTCCTCCCGTCTGTAGACATGGATGATCAACCTCTATCTAGCTTCAACCCGGTTTGTTCACTATTTCCCTCTTTGGAGTGGAAGAGATCAGGGATCTCCAAGAGAGAGTTGAAAGCATATTTCCCAGAATTCCCTGGGCATTCCTAGCACAGATGCCCCAGGAGGAACCTCAAACTATTAACTATGAAAGATGGCCGGCCATCCTGATTCCGTAGGTCTCTTTTAACAGGCTTGTGGAAATGCACTCTTCTTACTCCATGTACTTTCAAGATGGCCTCAGCACCTTTTTAAACAAATAAATATACAATTCCTCTAAATTCCTCTCTTTTAGCCCCAAATCTCACCGGGACACCCCAAAGGGATTTAGGGGCAATGTTCCAAAGAGAAATCTTTGATTAACTGCTATCTTCAGTCAGATTTGTTTACTCTTTATGGTTGGTTGACTAATAAACACCAACGTGAAGTAGGACAAACGAAAACGATTCAGGTTTTTTTCCCTCCCTTAAAAGTCTTTCAAATTTCCCTTCATGCTGTGAAGATTATTTTCAGGCTGCTAAATTAAAAAAGAACCCAGCTAGGCAATATGTTCTCAGATCCCAAGATTCCCTACGGAAGCCAATCATCAGCCCAAGGGCTGCATCTCATTTGCATATTTTATTAACATTATTCCATTGTGCTTGACAATTAATCTGCTGGATATTGTGGCATTTTCTTTCAGCCACTTCATTTCATCTCATTTTTTTCAGATTGAATAGTTAGCATCTGTCTCTTGCAAATATTACCCCCCAACAGTTTTCTGAATGCAATAGCCTGCTTCAGAAAGCTGATGTGAAATTGGATAGGATTAATGTCAAATTATGATGATGATGGGGATGTGGTGGCTCAGGGGCTAAGACGCTGAGCTTATCGATCAGAAGGTCGGCAGTTTGGCAGTTCAAATCCCTAGCGCCGTGTAACGGAGTGAGCTCCCGTGTCTTGTCCCAGCTTCTGCCAACCTAGGAATTCGAAAAGCACGTAAAAAATGCAAGTAGAAAAATAGGGACCACCTTTGGTGGGAAAGTAACAGCATTCCGTGCACCTTCGGTGTTTAGTCATGCTGGCCACATGACCACGGAGACATCTTTTGAGAGCGCTGGCTCTTCGGCTGTGAAATGGAGATGAGCACTGCCCCCCAGAGTTGGGAATGAATAGCAGATGTGTGTAAGGGGAACCTTTACCTATGATGATGATAATGAAGAGGAAGAATGACAGCAGGATACTGAGGATCAAAATATTCATGCTAAGCACATAGCATGTAGTCTTTTCTTTTCTCTAAAGTATCCATGATTTTTTTTTCAGTCTAGCTTATTCTCAAAACATAGATGGAGTTGGCATATGATCCGTCCCATCTCAGTTCGAAATTGTCCTTCAAAAATTGGCCTATTCAGCAAAGAGTTAAAAATAGTCCTACTTTGGGACCGGTTAATAAATCTCCTTTTCTTCCATTGACCATGGGGAAGGTGATTGTTGCTCTGATGTTCTTCCATAGACCACTTTTGTGGAATATCACAAAGGTTGCTTCACCACTGGAACGGCTACCACAGGTTGATGTGATTTCCACCAACTGAGATGAGTAAGAGATGAAGAATTGGCCTTCTTGTCACAAGTCACAAGAGAAGCGATATGGGATCATAATAGGGTGTTGGTTTATGACTGGGGAGATCATGATTCAAGGCTACCTTTAGCCAGGAAAAAGAGTGATGTATGTTTCCTCCCTCCCTCCCTTCCTTAGAAGAAGACTTTCTCTTCTTTTCAACTCTGAACTATTGTGAGGCCTTGGGTAGGGGGTTCAACCAGAAGACCTCCATGGTCCCTTCCAGCACTATGACTATGATAGAATTGAAGAGGGGGAAGCTACATTATCATTTAAAAAATGATTTTGGTAAAGGAACAACTGGAATTACAACTTTCCTGGGGAGGAGCAGAAAAACAATAGAATAATCCTAGAACAAAGGAGGCTGAACATGTTGTGATCTTCTCATTCCTCTTAGGAAACAGTCTGAATTATTGACTAATAATTGATGGGGAGAAAAATTCAATTTGCCTCAATAGCTTAGACCCTTTCCCTATAAACTGTTCTTAAACCCCCTTCATGGGTGGTAGAAGGCATCACATACAATATTAATCCTATATTTCTGTGGGCATTCTTAGTGCTTTTAAATTCTTTGGCATCAAATCACCTGGATAGCATTTTCTATGAAGTTGTCTTTTAAGTTATCTACTTGGTGCTCACTAATCCTCCCACATGGATTTTCTTTTAACACCAACAATTAGGAAAACACCTGCCAGCTTAGAGCACTCTGGGGCTGCCCCTAAGCAGAATTTTACATTCAAGCCAGACTTCAGTAACTGATTTTCTTTTTAGATATGCATTTGAAGCTGATCAAAATTCCAAAAATCCATATAATGTGGATGTGACTTCAGAGGTATTTGATTTACCCACTGAATAGAAAGATAGAATCAAGATCACGTGAAGTGTTAATACCACTTCAATATGTCTTGGTAAGGCCACACTTGGCCACACATCCAGTTTTGGTCAGTGTTGAGTTCCACTTTGGGAGATGAAACCCCTTGGTCAACATGCAACATTGCTCTGAACCAGATCCATGTCATCTCAAGGGTTCTGATGGAGCAGCTTCTTCCTACTCACCTGCTTCCTCCAAGAGGCATCCTTGGCCCAGAGTTCAAGGGAAAGCCAACAAGGATGGAAAACAAATGGTCCTTCTTACCCTACCGTGGCCCCCTTCGCTGTCTACCTCAGCATCTGCCCTGCATGATGGATGACTCTGTTGTGACAATACCTCCTGTTCTTTATGGTCACAGACGCTCACGGTGGCACGTTATTCATGGTAGACAGGCTGTGTTCAGCTTGGGTGATCTCAACGTGTGCAGCCCCGCCTGATAATAAGTGCAAGTGGCACACTCCGGGTGTGCAAGATCCAAATATATATGTGGTTAATAAAATCGAGCTTTAGGGTGGAAACCAGCTACTTTAGAGCAAAAAAACATTATTAGAGCAAAAAAACAGGGTGAAGATGTTCTTCTTTAAGCACCATAATGCTTCCAGTTTAGTAACAACGGTTATCATATATCTGTGAAATAATTATTGGCTTTTATTATTGAAGGAATCACCGTTGGTGGGAAGAGACAGACATTAACTTTGATCGTAAGCTTTTTTTTGTCCTCCTGGAATGAAAGGTGTGGCCCTTCCTAACCATCTCATTCCTGGTCATCAATTGGGTTGAAGGAGAATGTGGGATCTATCAATCCATATATGCGGCTTCAGGTTGAGGCTGAGTCAACCTTCAGCTGGGATGGATGGATAGAGAAGGGAAGGGAAGGGAGAAAGGAAGGAAGGAAGGAAGGAAGGAAGGAAAGAAAACAGCAATAGCACTTAGACTTATATACCACTTTACAATGCTTTTACAGCCCTCTCTAATCGGTTTACAGAGTCAGCCTCTTGCCCCCAACAATCTGGGTCCTCATTTTACCACCTCGGAGGGACGGAAGGCTGAGTCAACCTTGAGCCTGGTGAGATTTGAACTGCCAAATTGCAGGCAGCCGGCAATCAGCAGAAGTCCCCTACAATGCTGCACTCTAACCACTGCACCACCACAGCTCTTTAAAATAGAAAGCTTTTTCTAATGTTCCCCATGGAACATTAACTTTAATCTAACAACTGATCTTAATTGGGCCAAAAAATGTTCCCTCTTCCTGATATCCCATTTTACAATTCCCCAAATAATGAGGGATACTTACTTGCCTCCCCAAGGAGAAGGGGCCTGTGAAACTTTGGATGAATTCTGTTAAAAGAAAACGAAAGAGAGAGCCAATGAAGTGGGAGAAAGCATAAAACGGCTGTGGCAAACTAAAGAACCATTTTCATTTTTAAAAATCCAACAGGTGGTGTTACAGGAGCCCCAAAATACAGCGTGTTACCTTTCAAAGCCCTTTAGCCTGAGCATTAATGTTTCACAGTGTTAGGTATCCATGGCAATATATTTACATACACAACACAGAGACATGGGGTTTATTTTATTTTTTTGAAAAAGTGGCCAGGTGAAAAATCACTGGTAGGCTGGCACTTCCTGTCTGGATGGCCAATTAAACTGAATACACCAGACATCCGCTTTATAGAAATTCTGGAGCCAAGCGTTGTGGCAGAGGTCTTAAAGTAAGGGGTTTTTTGGTGGTGGTGGCGGTGGGGGAAGTAATTTTGCAAAAAATTTAAAAATCTTGTATCCAAACTAGTCATCCTTTATTTGACTTCGGGGAACGGTTTCTTTGAAGGAATGTCTGGAGGAGAATCCACCCCTCTCTCTCCTACCCCTGTTCCCTCCCACACCCTTAATGACAAGGTTGCGTCCTTTACAACCTTTGATGGCTGAACACAACAACAAACTCTTGTGTTCCAGCTGCAAAAACATGGAATTACTCTCTTTCTCTGTCCCCCCCCTCTTTCTCCTCTCTCTTTCTCTCTCTCTCGCTTCTCTCGCCACTCTCTCTCTTTCTCCCTCTCCCTCCCTCTCTCTTTCTCTCTCTCCTCTCTCTTCTTTCTTCTGTCCCCCCTCTCCCTCTCCCTCTCCCACTCTGTCCCTGTCCCTCTCTCTTTCTCCTCTCTCCCTCTCCCTCTCTTTCTCCCCCCACCCTTTCTGCATAAAAAGCAATTCAATGTCATTTACCTTAAAATATTCCATCAAGGATCTGGAATACTTCATTGCGTGATCCTTCTTCAGTTTAAACATTCTCAGATAGAGAAGGGATAAGCAGCGGTAGCTATAGTAATTTGGAAACACACACAAACACAAACTTGACGTTATTTCCCAAAGATGTGATCTGTGGGCACCAACCACAATGGAAAACCACACTGGGTAAGCCCTGGCCTATTTTTAAAATGATTTTTATTGCAAGTTTTTATAAAGAGACAAGAGACAATATAGTGAAAGAAAGAAAAAGAAAGAAAGAGAAGGAAAGAAGGAAGGAAGGAAGGGAAGGAAGGAAAGAAAGAAATAAGGAAGGAAGGAAGAAGGAATGGAAGAAAGGAAAAAGAAAGAAAGAAGGAAGGAAGAAAAGAAATAAGGAAGGAACAGAAGGAACAGAAGAAAGGAAGGAAAGAGAAAGAAAGAAAGAAGGAAGGAAGGAACGGAAGGAAGAGAAAGAAAACCAGAAAGACAAAAAGAAAGATAAGGAAGGAAGGAAGAAAAGGTAGTAAAAGAAAAAAGCGACAAGACAGCCATATGAATACAGATGTTTCTCTACTTACAACCACTTGTTTACATTTAATGACTGAAGTTACAAAAGTGACTTACAACCAGTCCTCACACTTACAACTGTTCCAGAATCCCCACAGTCACGTGACCCAAAATTTGGGCACTTGGCAACTGGTGTTTATTTACAATGTTTGCAACCTTGGTGTGTATTTCGTCATATGATCGTCATTTGCGATCTTCTCAGCTGGCTTCCGGCAAGCCAGGTTAGAGTGGAAAGCTGGTTTCATTTAACAACCATTGCTTAACTCCACGAATGCAGCGATTTGCTTAAGAACTGTGCAAGTAAAGGTTGCAAAGGGCACCCTTAGTCACTGCCCTGCTTAGCAACGGAAATTCTGCTTGCTCCCCAATCTGGTTGTAAGTGGAGGACTGCTTGTAAGGAAAAGAGTGAGGAAGAGGCAGATGAAGGGAGTCCCAGGGGAAAAGGACAGAGGAGGAGAAAGAAATGGCAAGCAGTACTGAGGGAAGAGAGAGAAGTTAGAAGACTCTCAATTCTGGTCTTCAGTGGAAGCTTTAACCAGCTTTAATAACAAGGAAAAAGAAGGCAATGTCTCACCAGAGGACAGCCAGTTTCTTGTCTCCTTCCGTGGCGGAAGAGCCCGTGAAGTTCTTCAGTCTCATGGCGTACCTTCAGAGAGAGGATGGAAGAGGAGAGGTTGAACCGGTGGCATCAAGGAACAAGTGGTGCCCTAGGACACAACTGAAAGACCTCAGAGTTGTAAACCAGCAGCAGGGCACCCACTGCCCTTCCAGAGAGCAGCTGCCATCCTCGATAAACACAGTACGAGAAATATCTCCACTCAATCAGAATAGAGCTGGAAGGGACCTTGAGGTCTTCTGGCCAACCCCCTGCTCAAGCAGGAGCCCCTGTGCCATTTCAGACAAGGGACCGTCCAGTCTCTTAAACCCTCCAATGACGGAGCACCCACAACTTCTGAAGGCAAGCCATTCCACGGGTTAATTGTCCTCACTGTTAGGAAATTCCTCTTTCGTTCAGGGTTGCTTCTCTCCTTGGTTAGTTTCCATCCGTTGCTTCTTATTCTGCTGGCTCTGTCTATCTGTCTGGTGGTCTGTCTGTCTCTGTCCATGTCTCTGTCTCTCTCTTTCTAATGATTCTCTCTCTCCCCCCCCATCTATCGATCTATCTATCCCAATTTTCTTCTCTCCCTCTCTCCATCCATTCCCCCCTCTCTCATCTATCTCTCATCTACCCGTATCCATCCATCCATCCATCCATCCATCCATCCATCCATCCATCCATCCATCCATCCATCCATCTATCTATCTATCATCTTTATCTATCTTCAACCTCACTTCTCTGGAGCTTTTCCCTCCCATGTTCCCTGCGCAGCCTTCCCATGTTCCCTTCCGCAGCCCCCTCTCTGCCTCCGACACAGAGCCCTCCTCAGAGCCTTCCCCAGACTCCAGGACTGGCCCAGCTTCCTCCCCAACCTCCTCACTGTCCGAGTCTGCTGCCAGCTCTGCTGGCCACTGGTGGACCACAACAATAAAAACACTCTTATTGACTATAAACTGAAGGCATTTCTGCTCTTCTCTCTTTCTTTCTGGTCATATCTAAAGAAATGTTTGTAAGCTGAAGCCCTTATCTGCCAAAATTCATTCTGGGACAATTATTTTACGGCTAATTGATAAACTCTAAAAAGGCAGGATTTATAACCAAGACCTCAACGGTCTCCCTTTAATATTTGGAACGATCAAACTAACTCTTTCCGAGATAAATGTGACAGCCCAACGCTGAAATTATGATGCTTTAACTGCCATCCACTGCATTTCAATTTTAATTATACGAATATTGCAAATAATACTACATCCTTATTATCCCCTAACAGGGCTAATTTATAAGAACAGGGTCCATCAATTATAAATTTTCCGTGGCGTTCATAAAATGGAGGAGAGGACTAATTATGGTATCTTCTGAGTTGAACATCATGCCTTGGATTAACCATTAACAAGGTCAGAATGATCCTTAAAAAAACACAAAGCAACTTTAACAGATTAACATAATTGGAAGGGACCTTGTAGGTCATCTAGTCCACCACCACTCCCGCTCAAGCAGGAGACCCTACACCATTTCTGACAAATGGCAGTCCAATCTCTTCTTGAAAGTCTCAGGTGATGAAGCCCCTATCATTTCTGAAGACAACTCCTGTTCCATTGGTTGATTGTTCTCACTGTCAGAAAATTCCTCCTTAGTTCTAGGCTTAATCTCTCCTTGATCAGTTTCCTTGTTCCTATTATTCCTTGTCTGGCCTTTATATACTTTGGAGAATAGCCTTACCCCCTCCTCTCTGTGGCATCCCCTCACATATTGGAAGTCTGCTATCCTGTCTCCCCTGGTCCTTCTCTTCACTAGACCAGCCATGCCCAGTTCCTGCAACCGTTCATCGTATCTTTTAGCCTCCAGTTCCCTCATCATCCTGGTTGCTCTTCTCTGCACATTTTTAAGAGTCTCAACATCTTTTTTACAGTGTGGTGCCCAAAACTGGATGCAGGATTCTAGGTGTGGTCTTACTAAGGCTTTATAGAGTAATACTGCTATCCTGTCTCCCCCGGTCCTTCTCTTCACTAGACTAGCTATGCCCAGCTCCTTCACATGTCTGAGTCTCCAGTCCCCTAATCACCCTTCTAATTGCACATAGAATCACAGAAAAGACAGTCACCTGATAAGTTCCACCGTCTCCGAGTACATGGTGTACGGAGATTTCGCCTCTAATGGATCCCGCTCCATAGCATTCCCGCATTCGATGAAGGAGATTGCCGCGTCAGCATAATTCACTGCTTTGCCAAATTTTTCCAGCTGAAAAATAAAAGGGATTTGAAAGGTTGCTTTGGTTGGCCTCCAAGATTGGTTAAGAGCGCCATGTTTCATTCCCACTATAAATCTGAGCCCTTGTGCGCATTGCTGTTTTGTAGCTCTTTGGGTGCCCCTTCCTTCCCAATCTGGATACAGAGAGCCCTCGACTTACGACGGCAAGGGAGCCCCAAGTTTCTGCGGCTAAGCAAGACGTTTGTTCAACGACTTTTGATCCACTTTCTTGCCACGGTTGTTAAGTGAATCATGGTATAGCGGTTAAGTTAGTATGGTAGTTGTTAAATGAATCTGGCTTCCCCATTGAGAAAGCGGCACGTGACCCTGGGGCATTGCAACCGTCACAAACCCCAGTCAGTTGCCAAACACACGGATTTGGATCCCGCGATATGGGCGTGCTGCAATGGTCATAAGTGTGAAAAATGGTCGTAAGTCACTTTCTTCGGTGCCATTGTCATTTTGAACAGCCACTAAATGAACGGTTGTAAGTCGAGGACTACCTGAATTCATATACCAAGGGCAGCAGCTGCAGCTTTGCTTGGTGTGGAGGACATCCTAAAACAGCCAGAAGACGCCCCAAAAGCTTAACATGTCCCCCAGATCTCCAAAACAAGGTTGACCCAATTACAATTTTTAGTACGAGGAAGAAAATACATGTAAATAATAAGGGAGACACCTTATTAACTGGTTGCTTTTTTTTTACAGTTTTAACATGTTAGGCCAGAAACCATCCAACTTCTACCAGAAATTATGGTAGAAACCAATCAGAGTTTAACACCAGATGTGATTTTAGTCACTGATTTCTGTTTTGTGCCGCTTCTGTTGGGTGGCTTGCACAGACTTTGGCTACCCTACTGGGGCACCCATATCTCTTGGCGCTTACTCAAGGCTGCCTCACTCCACAACGAAGATATGGTTGGTTTCCTGCTATGCGCATCTTTGAGCTTTCTGATGGCAACAGAATAGCAGAGTTGGAAGGGACCTTGGAGGTCTTCTAGTCCAACCCCTTGCTCAGGCAGGAAACCCTATACCATGTCAGACAAATGGTTGTTCAATCTCTTCTTAAAAACCTCCCTTGTTGGAGCATTCACAACTTCCATAGGCAAGTTGTTCCACTGATTAATTGTTTTAACTGTCGGGATATTTTTCCTTAGTTCTAAGTTGCTTCTCTCCTTGATTAGTTTCCACCCATTGTTTCTTGTCCTGCCTTCAGGTGCTTTGGAGAATAGCTTGACTCCCTCTTCTTTGCGGCAACCCCTGAGATATTGGAAGGCTGCTATCAAGTCTCCCCTGGTCCTTCTTTTCATCAAACTAGACCTACCCAGTTCCTGCAACCGTTCTTGATATGTTTTAGCCTCCAGTCCCTAATCATCTTTATTGCTCTTCTCTACACTCTTTCCAGAATCTAACAACTTTTTCACATTGTGTCAACCAAAACTGGATGCCAGGTGGTCCAGAGAATTCTCTGCATTACTGTCCCCACGGCAGGCATACCTGTTAATGAACAGTGCTGCATACTAATAATTAGCCTAATTTAATGCACCGTTAATAAGGCTCACAAATGTGTTGCAATCCTCTCTGGCATATGAATTCTCTGCTGAATCAGCCACCCAACCAGGTAGTGTGAAAGGGACACAAAGAGACTCACCAGAGCATCTGCCTTATGCTTGAGTTTTTTGGCTTCTTGCATATAGTAATCCGCATTGTGAAGCCTAGAAAGAAACAATAACAGCACTCAGAAGAAGCAGCTGATGGGATTTCAACTCTTTCGTTGGCCCGATTTAGACTTCATGCTTACAAGGCTACCTTAATCCTGCCCATGATCTAAAAAAGCAATAATAATCATGTAAATCTACATAGCACTTTGCTTTCTTCACTCTTGGGACTCATTCCAGAAGCTAAGAAGGGTAGACTTTGGAAAATCTTTGGGCGGGAGACCAGTTGGGAGTCTGAGAGTCATAGACCAGTCTGGGAAGCCAAAAGAACATCTTGGAAGACAATGACTCCAAACGACTTCTGCGAAATGGATCAAGATTTCCAGCTTCTACATACATGTGCAGTAGGTTTTCTTCCCCTACAACAGAGGTAGCATTCAGCCGGTTCTCTCCGGTTCGGGCGAACCAATAGCGGCGGCTGCAGGAGGCTCTGCCCACCCACTACGACATCATGCGTGAGCATTGTGCGTGCACAGAAGGCGAGTGTGCTCACATTTGCGAACTGGCAGGGAAAGTAAACGAATCCCACTCTGCCCTACAAATGTGTGTTTCTTCATTTGTCCAATCTCTAGGATTTGCACAAAGTTCCTCCACCTTCTGTCTTTGTAACATCAGATTAGACAATTATAGGACCTGGATCAGTAGAAGGCTAAACTTTAAATGACCAGGTGGATTTTTTTGCTCTGGTCCAAATTTCATTCAAAACTGGGCCAGGACTGGGAAAACCCAACTGTGCGTCAGGGGTGAAATCCACTTACCTTTGCTACCAGTTCGGTAGCAATGTGAGAGCGGTGCACGCTCGCTTTGCTCACAGGGACCACCTCCGCATATGTCAAAAAGGTAAGGTAAGTGAACAGCGAGGACGGGAATCAGCTGTGCCACGTGATTTATATCAGCTATAAAGCAGGAAATCCAATGCTACTGGTTCGTTTGGGCGGACCAGTAGCACTTTTACTACTGGTTTGGATGAACCAGCCCAAGCCAGTAGCATTCCACCCCTGCCATGTGTCCTGCTTAAGGACAAATTCTAACTGGGCAACTTTGGGTTGGTCTCTCTCTCCGCTCTAGGAAGAAGGTAAGGGCAAACAATTTCTGAAAATGTTGCCCAGAGAACCACAGAGTTCTGTCCATGCGGCTGTAGGAGTCACAACTTATTCAACCCCCCCTCAAACTCAGTGCAACTCAACCCAATGCAAACTCAGGCCGTGTACAACAAGACCATCCTGAGGCCAAAGTAGCTCAAAACAATGCAGAAATTTGCTCCAAAGGCCAAACAAAAAATACGAATACAGTCACAACAAATAAGTAACTAACATATCATCAAACGTTATCTTGGCTCTTCTCCGTTCAGGATTCCCGTTGGTGAGGGTGGGACTTGTCAACCAGAGATCGTTGTCGAGGTGGCTGGATTCCAGCAAAGAATTGGAAGGCCTGCTGTGAGCATCTTCTTCCTGCAGAAAGCAATTTTAATTAGCCGCCTCGGCTTTTACGCCAAGGATACCTTTGCACGTCCCGTCATGCGAGCGTGCGTGCCTCGAAATTAAAATTCCAGCTCTTTGTTGTCTTGGGCTGCATGTTGCTAAGTCATCAAGCTCAGCAAATTAATTAAGTGCAATCGGCTCCATCCTGCTCCCATGCCCAGCATCATTAACACCCACTTCTTCCAAGGTGTAATGTCAGCATGGGTGCCTTGTAGCATCGCCGGCTTATTAAAATGAAAATGCTGGGAGGCAAACAGCAAGGCAAAAAATTCACAAGGATCTGACGATTAGGCCGAGCACCAGATGAGAGCAAGAAGGCTGGCCCCTGGAAAAGATAAGTCTTGAGTCCCCTGCGCTTTTACAATCAGAGAAGTTAAACCACACATTAAAGATCAGTGCTGGGCAGCTTCCCTTGGATTTTGCATGACCAAGGTCAGCAGTAGTTGGTGTGGAAAATTTCAAGGAGGACAATGGGTGGCTAAAGGGGTAAGGATCTTGGTCCTCCCCCCTTTAGCATGGTATTGGTTGTGAAAGCGTTTGACTAATTTAGGGGCTCTAAATCCCCTCTAATCTAGGGGACTAATTGAGGGGCCTTGATTAACCCACTTGTTTTGATCAGCAGACAAATCTTTGGTTCTGACTGAGGCTTCCCCAGCAGCACGAAGCCGAGTCCCCGTCCTGATAAACCCCTTTTATTTAATTGACAGTGAATTCTTTGCCAGCAAAGTCTTTCCTCTCCCACGGTCTTTCAAGATAATTCACAATTACCAACAGCTCCAGCTGTTCATCTGCCCCACTGATGTCTGACTCTGAAGGCAGCTGATAACTGCCAGACGGCTCTTGCCCCCTCTCTGCCTCTGACACAGAGCCCTCATCAGAGCCTTCCCCGGACTCCAGGACTGGCCCAGGTTCCTCCCCAACCTCCTCACTGCCCAAATCTGCTGCCCGCTCCACTGGCTGCTGGTGGTCCACAACATCTTCCCACACCACCAAATATTGTAGATTTCCTCAAAGCCTTTGGGAATCTAGGATTTCCTTAACTTCAAAGTGTTGTTCACCCTCTCCCATAAATGGTTCAGGTGTAAGGACAGGAACTGTAAGGAAGAAGTCACTTCAACACTTACACTGATGCCCTTGGAGTTGACGGAGGAGGATTTGTTCTCATTCTTCCTGTGTTTGGAGCAGATGTTGGCCTGCAAGGAGCTGGGCAGGGGGTTCTCTTGGTTGAAAGAGCTGCTGTCCATGATGTTAAGCCGCGGGGCTGCCTCGTCCATCAGAGGAGACAACGGGGGTGGGAAGAGTTTTTCTTCTCTCTTTTTGGTCACTTTTTTCATGGAGTTGCTTCTGTCAAAGAAGAAACCGAAGACAACCGTTTTAGCAAACATGTACAGGCAGCCCTCAACTTACCATCATTCCTCTTAGTGGCCGTTTCAAGCTTACAACAGCACTGAAAAAAGTGACTGGTGACCGTTTTCCACATTTATGACTCCTCCCCCAACCCTACTATGGTCACGTGATCAAAATTCAGTGTCAGATCAAATCAACGGGACCTTTCCAACTTCTGTTTCTTATGATGCTGTTGGCCAGGATCGGGATGGACTATGCAAGTTGATGGGCATGCAGTCCTCGAATTACAGCAGTTCATTTAGTGACCGTTCAAAGTTACCACGGCACTGAAAAAAAGGGACCAATTTTCACACTTACGACCATTGCCGCATCCTCCCGGTCACGTGATCAAAATTTGTTGGCAACTGACTCGCATTTATGACGGTTGCAGTATCCCAAGGACACGTGATCCCCTTTTGCGACCTTTTAGCAAGCAAAGTCAAGGAGGAAGCCAGATTCATTTAACGACCGTGTTACCAACCGAACAGCTGCAATGATTCACTTAAGAATTGTAGCAAGAAAGGTGATAAAATGGGGGAAATTCACTTAACGGCTCTCTCACTTAGCAATGAAGAAATTGTGGTCGTAAGTCAAGGACTACCTCCTGTAGCTCCTTCCCCAGGACAAGAAAAAAATAAATAATCCCACTCTTTTAAACCTTGGATGTGAATTTAAAAAGAAGGAAGAAAAAAAGAAAGAAAATAAAAGTCAAGTCAGATGGAGAAAGCAGACTCTTTAAAATGTTAATCCAACCATGGATATTTTTTAAAAAAATTATTATTTTAGTTACTGCCCTAGTCCAGTCAATGAAGATTACTTGGATTTTAATCCTTCCTTAGTCAACTCATATTGCATTCTCCTGCCATTTACTTTTCATGATTATCGACTCAAATTTTCAATAGCAAATTAAGTCAACAAGAATGGATGCCTCCCTCTTAGTCAATTTACGTCAGTGTCAAGTTTTTATAGATTTACAATACCTCAAAGGAAAACGTCAGAGACAAGAAAGCAAAAGGAGAGCAACTTGGCTTCTCGACTGAGGGAAAGCAGAAATCGCCTCATCCGGCCGTATTCAACAACGCTCCTCCATTTCTAATGAAAGCAGCGTCCATTTCATTTATTATTTAATTGTGGCCATTAGAAGGTTTTTTACAAAAACAATTGCTGTCGCAACTGGAATGTTCTTGTCATTCCTGATAATCCAGTTCTTAGAACAGTGTTTCTCACCCTCAGCAATTTTTATGGACTTCAACTTCCATAATTTCCCACCCGGCATGGATTCTTGGAGTTGAAGTCCATAAAAATGGACTTCAGTTTATAAAAAAGGACTGTTGAGGTTCCTCAACCTCAGAAGCTTTTAGATGTGTGAACTTCAACTCCCAGAATTCTCCAGCCGGCAGAAATTCTGGGAGCTGAAGTCCATAAAAATGGACTTCCTCAACCTTAGCCAAATTCAGATGTGTGGACTTCAAGTCCCAGAATTCCCCAGCCAGCATGGATTCTGGGATTTGAAGTCCCCCAATGAAAGTTGCTGGAGTTGAGTGAGGAAGCCTGCTTCAGAAGATGCACTCAAGATCACTATACTAAGTAGCCAGCAAAGGGAAGGTTCTATGAATGGTGGGATAAGCACAATCGGCCACAAAGATGCAAAACATGGATTAAAAGTAGGCTAAAGTCCTGAGACTCGGTTCTAGGCCACAATGGCCAAACTGGTCTTCATGAGGAACCATGACCATGAGTGCTAAGCCATTGAGATGACTTCCTACAGATCCTTCTGTTGAAACCCTTAGAACAAGAGTAATATGATGATACATGATAGTCAAAAAGTAGCAAATGATTGGGTTAAATACGAATTTGGAGGATATTCAGAACAAATCTCAGCATTGGATTGGATTTATTGGATTTATATGATATTTGGTAAAGGTAAAGGTTCCCCTTGCCCATCTGTGCCAGTCATTCCCGACTCTAGGGGGAGGTGCTCATCTCCTTTTCAAAGCTGAAGAGCCAGCGCTGTCCAAAGACGTCTCCGTGGTCATCTGGCCAGCATGATTAAATGCCAAAGGCGCACGGAGCGCTGTTCCCTTCCCACCAAAGGTGGTTCCTATTTTTCTACTTACATTGTTTTTATATGCTTTCGAACTGCTAGGTTGGCAGAAGCTGGGACAAGTAACGGGTGCTCGCTCTGTTATGCGGTGCTAGGGATTCGAACCACTGAACTGCCGACCTTTCTGATCAACAAGTTCAGAGTCTTAGCCATTAAGCCACCGTCTCCCTCTTACAACGATCTGAAGTCTCCATTAAATATAACTAATAAGAAAATCAGGGGGAAGAATTGCTTGGCAAATGGAAACATCTGGGACCAGGGGAAATGTAGACCTAGCATAGGGGAAATAACTATTGATGAATACAATTATATTATAACTGAGGATACCAATAGTTGCAGGGCTCAAAGGAATCAAATTAATGACCTAGAAAACAAGCTGAAATTAAGGCACATCAGATTGGGGGCTAACTCTGTGGGGTTTGGTAAAAGCAGGAAATATAAAATATTTTTTTTTAAAAAAGATGATGCAAGCAGTTGGAGAAAGATAAACACACATAGCTTGAAAAATTACATTTGCATCATCCTTAAATGGATTCCATGCTTAAGTTATCTGTGCCATTTGCAGACTTGAAAGATCTGTGTGTGTGTGTGTGTGTGTTCAAGAAGGCAAATTAGGATAAATTCATTTGCATTAAGTGGAGTAAGTAATTACACAGGTATAAGAGAGATTAGGAATGGGCTGGTTTTATTTCACAATGCTTTAAAAGCCATGAGTTTTAAGTTAATTGTGGGATTACTTACTCAACATAAATTTCACCGCTGTGTAACAATATGATGGGAGAGGCGGTTTCATTTAGTTGAAAAAAAAATCAGTCAGAGATAAATCCTTCAAATTAAAGTTTAAAGACCCGACAGAGATAAAGGCAGAGGAGGAGGAGGGTGAAGCCAGTCCTTCCTGTAGGTTGACTGCAGTAACCAGGAATCATAATCATTTCTTAGATGAACAAAATATGGAAAATAAAGGGATAAAACAAAACTAGGAATGAGGTCTATCAATGGCATGGAATTTCTGAAACTGAAAAATCCTGGACGAATTCTCTAAGATCTACTGAGAAAATGTAGGGAAAAACACATACTCTTTTATGCCAGGGATTCTATGGTTGGGTATCGGTGAAATGCAGGGTGGAAGTAAACAGGAAGCCGACGACTCTTCTAAACGTTGTTTCTTGTTGTCTCCAAGTGTGTCCACATTTTCAGACTGCTTCGATCAGAAGGAGAGAAACCAGAAACGTTACGCTTCTTATCGCAACACCCAAACAGTGGTATCCCAGTGAAATCACCCTACTGGTGGGTCTAGCTACCCATGAGCTCACCGACTGGGTGAGAAGAATCCCTTGAGCAGGGGTGGGGAACTGTGGCTCTTTTGCGACTTGTGGACTTCAACTCCCAGAATTCCAGAACCAACATAGCTGCCTCAGGAATTCTGGGAGTTGAAGTCCACAAGTCGCAAAAGAGCCACAGTTCCCCACCCCTGCCCTTGAGGAACATGCCCTCCCTTCTTTCCGCAAGTGGTGTCCATGAGACCTTACAAGAGGAGAACATCAACAAGGCTTCAGGACATCCCTCACTCCTTCTCCACTGGCTGAGCAGGGAGAAAACAGCCTGGTTTGGCTATTTGCAATCCACGTTTGAGATCTGTGCTGGGATTAAAGCATGGGCAATGAGTCTTCTAATTGCCCTTCTAGCTGTGTGTCTCTTTAGATCTTTTTAATGGCATACCGGATTGATAACATGGGACAGTTGAGAAGGTTTTGGAGTTTCACAACATGGCTGGTTGGGGGGAACATGGTGAACGTGGTGGGCAAGCTTGGAACTTTCTGGGACTAAACCCAACCCCACTGGAATGAGTTGACTATGGTATAGCTGGTCACAAGAGGAGTGGGGTCAAGAACCATCCTTTTGTAGAAGGACTAGAACCAAGTGAGGAGATGTCCCTTTTTCTGCTGCTGGAATCTAATTCATTCTCTCTCCCCCTCCCCCCTCTCTGTCACCATTGTAAGACCTAAAAGACCAGGTTAGGCTCAGATCAACATGGAGGACATCTGACTACGTGGTTATAGAAGTCAACACTGGCTTGACAGCACCCAATCAATCAATCAATCAATTTCCTCTTTCTCTGATTTTTTCTTCTTTGCTTGCTTTCAATCACTTCTCTCCTTTCCCCCTTTCCTCTCTCTGTTTTTTGACACCCTTTTATCTCACTTTCTACTTTGCCCTCCCACCTCTCTTTCTCTCCCACCCCCCCTCTCTCTCTCACACACACACAGACACATTCTCCCCAGATTTTTCTTGCCTAGACAGGGCCTTCCATCTCTGGATTGCCCAAATATGCATGGAATTAGAATGAGTGCCACTTGGCACTCTAAACTGTCCAGATTGATTCAGCTAATATTTTTAGCACCCCAGTTTAATTCTGTAAAACCTGTCAAGGATGGCTGCTTCTGAAATGTCCTATTTCATCTTTTACAAAAAAAAAAGAAATAAAGAGGAAAAAAAAGAGAGAGAGATGAAGGACAGTCTTTTGTCCCAATTTATTCTCTTTCCCTTCCAGGAAAGGCTAAAACAGGCCTTTTTTGGGTCAGCGAGGACAATTGGAAGCAGGTTTAAAGAAAAAATGCAAACATACACACACACACACACACACACACACACACACACACAAACCTGGCTGCAAATATTCAGCTTGGAGGTTTCTTGCCCTGCCTCTCCTGTCCCAAAAGTACATTTCACTTTGGAGTCCTATCTCCCCATCCTTAACAATAAATCCCTGGATGTCAATTGTATCGAACCTGCGATAAAAGCTTTGTCTCTTGACTCCCAAAATATTCTGCTTTGCAAGTAGTGGTTGGGGGAAGGGAAAAAGTCAGCAAGAAAAGAAGAAAAAAATAATAATAAAGAGGCTTACTTAAGTGAGTGGCATTTTGATAAATCACAGGTGTTTATGTAACAAAATCCCCCCCTCATTTCCCCCCCCCCAATGTGCAATAAAGACAACACTCAGCAAATGTTACCAGAAAGCTTGCCTGCTTTTGACTTTGATGGATGGATGCCTATTTAAAATGGAGAGAAAACTTGTCCTAATGCTCTAAACAGTAAAAGTGAAACAAAACAAAATAAAACCGACAAAGATGTAGCATTAGATTAAACCTAGGAGATGCATTTGATTACCTGAGTCTCTTTTCTTTTTCTGTCTTGCAAAACTCTTTTCCTAAACTCCTAAACTCTTTTCTAATAAGTGCCGGCCCAAAAAATGTATTTGGCTTAAAAAAAATTATTCTTATTCAGTGGGATGGGGGAAAAATAGCTTTAGAGGTTTCCTCCCCAATATTTGAAAATAATTCTGGTTGAAAGGATTAACCTGTGTTTCTTTATGTTATCCTTTCTCCATTGCATGCCCTGCCTGGCTTTCTAAAGTCCCACTAATCCACAATCATGCTTACAGGAGTTCACAAGCGGGATCAAGGACATTAAAATAGGAAGGGGTTTGATCAAAGCTACTCTCGTTTTAATGCATGGATCATGTGCATTAAGAAGGGGTGGAGCTTTCATTTGTCTGGTTGCAACCGGCATTTTGATGAGCTGTGGTGGCGCAGTGGTTAGAGTGCAGTACTGCAGGCGACTTCTGCTGACTGCCGGCTGACTGCAATTTGACAGTTCGAATCTCACCAGGCTCAAGGTTGACTCAGCTTCTCATCCTTCCAAGGTGGACCCAAATTGTTGGGGACAATTATGCTGTCTCTGTAAACCCCTTCTGGAGGCCAAGGTAGGTGATCTCAAAAACAAAACAAAACCCTGGGTTGATGTTTTATTCTTATTTTGAGTGGCCCTATCTTCACGAGAGGGAATAAAGGAATGCTTGAGAGAGTGGTGGGATTCCAAATCTTTTCCTACCGGTTCTATGAGAGTGCGGTTCGTGCACAGCACTCAAAGACCACCCTTGGGGTCAGTGCTGGAGAGCTGAGCTGTTTTTTAGCTCAGCTGAGGTGCGGCAATTAGCTCTGCTGCGTAAATCAGCTGAGCTAAAAAACAAGGGAATTTAGGGCAGGGAACGACGGGGGCAGGAGGGCGGGGTCAACCAGAGGTAGTATTTGCCGGTTCTCTGAACTACTCAAAAGTTCTGCTACCGGTTCGCCTGAACCGGCTGAACACCACCTCTGGTTTGAGAATAAGGAACTTACTGTCAGGGTTCCTTGACACTTACTTTGTGCTTCCTTTTCGTTTTAGCCGCTGGTTTTTCAATCGGGGGCAAGGGAGAGTCGGGTGCCTGTCGCCGATGCTTCATGTTGACCTCTCGAGGTTCCATCTTTTCGGAGAGGTTGATAAAGTCCAGATCTTGCCCGGGGACCCGAGAGAGGAAACTCAGGTCTATTTTCACCCAAAGGTACTTGAGTTCTTCAAATTCCTTCAAGGGAGACAGGGGTTCGTTCTGAACCATGGGAAGGGGTGAAAAGAGCGGCTCCTCCAAATCCGGCCCGTTCTGGTCCACCGAAGTGCTGCTGTTGTTGCTCATTAAGCTGCTGACGCTAAGGATGTTGCTGCTGGAGTCCTTGGCTTTGATGCCGCTGTCCGAGCCGCTCCCTCCCTGCAGACTCTTGGCCTGCAGGCTCTCTTCGTGGTCGGTGTTACAATCCGAGGTGGAGGAATCTGTTTCCACAAACTCCCGCGACTTGGGGAAGGTTTTGCTGGGACCTCTGTACTTTTTCTTCTCCAGAGGCGGGCCAGCGGTGGCTCTCGGTTCCTTCCTTGGAGCGGTTTTCCCGGCAGCCATCTTGGCCCTCAGTTTGGCCTGTTCTGGGCTTTCTTGCGCCTCCTTCTCTTTGGGGGTGCTGCTGGTCATATTTGGTTTGGGCCAATTGTAATCTTCCGCGCTGGAAGTTCTTTCGACTTTTTTGGGTTGCTTTTTCCCAGTCGTCCTTTGGGGGGCTGGCTCATTGTGCACAGGGGATTTCTGCTTGGAACTTTTCATGTCGGCTATGGTTTTCTGGGCCACGCGGGGTTTGGCTTTCTCTCGGATGGGGCTGCGGAGGGTCCTGTCTTTGGAATCGGTCAGGGACAAGCTGTTGTTAACTTTCCCTTTGTTTTGTCCTTCCATTTGAGCCCCAGTCTGGGACGGAACGCTGTTCTCCCCATGACCGTCATGTTGGTTGCTGATGATCGCCTTATTGTGAGGATTGACTTTGTTTAACCATTTGTCCAGCTGCCATTTGTTCGCTGAGGGGGGTTCAGGCTGAGAAAGACACATTGTAAAAAGTGACAACAAATTGATCCCAAATCAGCCATGATACACCTATTTCCAGGTGTGGACTTCAAATCTCAGAATTCTCATCAACGGTCATGTTGGCTGTGGCATTCTGGGATTTGAAGTCCACACACCTGTTGCCAAGACAGGAAAAAATTGTGCGTAGACAAAATGAAAAACGAAAGCAATTTAACAACTTCTTCCTGGGAGACCGTTGAAAACCATTCTTCTGTTAATGTAGACTAAATATATATTTGCTAAATATGTAACTGTATTTTTGTACTTATGACCCATTTTTCCCTGCTCACTATCAATTGCAATCTCAGAATATTTCCAACAAACGCTATTCCAACATTTCCTAAATAAAGAACTGTGCATCTGTTTCATTCCACAAAGGTTTAAGGCCAATTAACAGAATAACAGAGTTGGAAGGGACCTTGGAGGTCTTCTCGTCCAACCCCCTGCTGAGGCTGGAAACCCTATACCATTTCAGACAACTGGTTTTTCCAATCTCTTCTTAAAAACCTCTCTTTTTAAAACTTAGGGTGCCATCTTTTAAATTAAAATATTTGGGCATTCTTTATTTTCCAAGGAGAAGGTTGTATGCAGATCATGTGACTGTGGCCACAGGAACCCTGCAAATGCTATTACAAAACTGGAATGTTTAGTGGGGGAAAAAAGAGGAAAATTATTTAACACACGAGGACCTTTATTTATTCTTATGCTTAAATTGGCTTCACGTCTTGCTACATTTAAAGGTAGGCTCAGTTCACACATACATTTGGAGGGCAAGCTGTCAAAAGAATGTGTATCTCAGCTTCCCCCAAACCTACATTTGTGTAGTTAAACAAATAAGTGTGTGGATGTCGGGGTGTGAACAGCTCTACCCCAGCTATTCGGGAAGCGTCCGGGTATGGGAGAACCTGTAGCTTAACCTTATGGCTGGTTTGGAGAACCTCCAAATCCTACGACTGGCTGGCCCCACCCACCTGCCCCACTCCTCCCACTTTACCCTGCCCCTCCCACCTGGAGGCTCAGGGAGGGGGAAAAACGGGCCTCCCGGAAGTTCCAGAAGGCCAGGAACAGGACCATTTCCAGCCTCCAGAGGGCCTCCGGAGCCCGGGGGAGGCAGTCTTCACCCTCCCAGAGGCTCAAGGAAAGCCTCCGGAGCCTGGGGAAGATGAAAATGCCTCCCCCCCCCCGCTGCCATGGTTCAGGAGGCCAACTAGGCTACGCCCACCGTGGCCACACCCACCCAGCAACCGGGCAGATAACCCGTTGCTGAATTTTTTGAACCCCACCCCTGCTGCAAACCCAACTGTTGCACAGAGACGTGAATTCCGGAGATGGACACTGTGGTATTTTACCTCCGGAGTTCCGCTGCGTGATTCTTCATTGCATTCACTGTCGCTGGAGCTGGTTTCACTGTCTGAATCAGATTCTGAACTACTTTCAGATTCACTGGAGCTTCCGGATCCGCCACTGGAATGTATGAGGACAGTGCTGTGTGCGGTTGGCAATGGAAGGCCACTACAAAGAAAGGAAGGGGAAAAAACATACTTAAGCATTTATAAAGATTATTCTGATGATTCATCTCCCCATCTTGTATGATGTTGACTTATAATAATAATAATAATAATAATAATAATAATAATAATAATAATAATAATAATAATAATAATAATAATAATAATAATAATAATAATAATAATAATTAAATTTATTAGCCGCTCCCTTTCCAGACAGGACTCGGGGCGGCGTACAATGGAGTATATAGATTCTGCCAGGCTTTATAAAGCAAGAAAGACACTTTGTGATTGCTATTCAAGCAAATTTCATGACTGTCCTCACCTACAGAGGGAATCTTGCCAAACTAAAGCAAGGGACCATCCACATAAAGCATGTACTCTAGGAACTATTAAGGAGGATGTGTCTTTGTTCTCTTTCTCTCACACAAACTGTCAGAGCTGCCTCTTGCTCTTCTGGAATGCATCTCCTCCAGTCTAGGAATCTGGACTATCGCAGATTCAGAGTTTGGAAGGGAGCTAAGAAGTCATCGTTCAACTCCCTGTCCACCGCAGGATTCACTAACCATCTGATAGAAGATTTTTTATTTTCATTTTAACACCTCCAGTCAAGGAAAAGAAACCACTCCATGTTGTAAGCTATTCCATGATGGTCAACTCTTCCTATTAAGAAGCTCTTCCTAATGTTTAATCTGTGCCTACAGCCTTAGGGATTTTATCCCACTAGTCCTAGTCTTCCCATCTGGAGAGAGCAAGTTCTGTAGGAGATGACTGTCCTTCAGATCTTTCAAAATGGTTATGATATCCGCTCTCAACTCTCTTCTGCAAGCTAAACATAATAGGTCTCTGAACCGTTCCTGTGGTAGATTGGCAGCCCTTTTCAAACTTGCCCCATATAACAAACCACAATTTAGAAGCCTTCATTATTAATTTCTTTGTTGCAGCCGAGACTGAGTAACCGAGTTGGAAGAGACCTTGGAGGTCTTCTAGTCCAAGATGTATGACTTAAGACTTACTTAAGTTATGAGGTTCATGCCTGCAGGACATCATGGTAACCATCAAACTGTCAAATTCAAAGAGGCAGTTTGGAGTGGACAATAACCATAGATTTATGGGGTCCCACCTTCTATCCCACCCGATGGGACCTTGTTCCCCTCCATGAAGAAGCCATGGGAAAACCATGGACCTAAACCCTTGCTTGATCTGTTCTGTAATTTTGGCATTCCACCACGACTTAAAAAGTTCTATTGAGAAAATCAAAAGGGGATGGGGACATAAGTCTCCCCCTAATTTGGACTTGGTTCTTCCCTTCAATTTCTGAAGTGGCTTTGTGGTTTTGAACTAAGCAGGACATAAGGACAGATTTATAGTAAGTTGTAAATTTATTATCACAATGTCAAACTGTGCTGGGGTATAGCTTGCTAAAACAAATAAGCATTCTTTAAATAATTTACCAACAGCGATGTGCCTATCCTTTTTCCCTCCTCTTTTTATTTCATTGAAGGGGTTTTTTTGTTAATACATTTCTAATTTATGCCCAAACGAAGGACATTAGGCAGCTCTAATATTTGGATGTAAACACTTTAAAAATTAATTTTAATGAATGCTATGGGTTATTCTCTTCCCAGCCTTTTCCCTAAGATGTACCATAAATACAGAGATATAGACCTATTACAATTCTCCAGGGATGCCCTAAAGATCCTTTATCTGAAGCTGGTTTTTCACTCATGCTTTTGCCAACAAAAATGAAATCCACCCAAGGAACAAAACAAACATTATTGCTGTTCTGAAACCCCCTTGTTTATCCATTCTTTACCCGCGCTGCAAAACTATAGCTTAAAGGGGGGAAACATCCTTAATTTTTGGATTTATTTCTCAATAAATAGAACTCCTGCTGGCCATTTCTATTTTACTCTCAGGATAACTAAGAGGTCACATTGACTTCCCCTCCTTACTCATTCCGATCAGAGATCAGATGTAAAAAATAAAATATCTATATTTTTAGAAGGCTCTAGTGAGGTGACACTGGATGGAGGCAGGCACAACTCCCACGAGATTTACTGGAAAAAGACAGCAAAGGAAAAAAAATGGAAGAGCAAAATAACTGAATTAGAATCAGTAGAGACTGAATATCATCCTTGGCAGAATCAAATGCAAGTTCTATTCACTTTAACTTCAAGGATTTTATACATACATACATGCATGCATACGTTGTAAGTAGGAGGTTGGGGAACATGGGCCAGTCCTGGGGGCTGAGGAAAGCTCAGACGAGGGTTCTGAGTTGGAGGCAGAGAGGGAGCTAGACAGCAGTGAGGCAGAGGAACAGCTGGAGCCTGTTCCCAGTGGGCGCATGCGCAGGGCTGCCAGAAGACAAGAAGAACTAAGGAAGCAGGGTCGACTTGGAAGTAAAGCCACACCTTGGAGGTGATTGACCCCTCCCATAGGAAACAAAAGAGGAGCGAATGGGGAGGGGGCTTTTGCAGGAAACAATTCGTTCCTTCGGTCGTTTCAAGAGTGGAAAGTTCTGTTTGTGACTATAAGAGACTTTATGCCAAGTTTTGCCTTGCCCCGTGTTTGGAAACTAGTTATTTGGCAGCTCTCCAAACGAGATAAGGTGCGTGTTGATAAATATTCCTCTGAAAGACTGTTTGCCAAGCCTTGCTGACTGTGAATGAAAGGAATTCACAGTCGTGTAAATAAAAGGGGTTTTGCTGGGACCAAGACTCTCCTTCATGCTTTTTAAGGAAGCCTGGGTCAGGACAATATATTTCCAACAACATTGAAGCATTTGATTCTGGCTTGGCTCAAAGGAATGCATTTTTGTGTGTGTCTGTACAAAATATGAGGAGGTTTGGCCTGCTGTTCATCTTGGATTGCAAAACTGTGACTTTTGCCACAATTTTCCCCAAAACAACAACACCATTGCTACCAAATTGGAACATTCATGGCAGAATTATTGCCTTGAATCATTTGGCCTCGATACGTTGGCCCTGCTATATAATCACTTGCAAATTAGATATGCTGTCCTTCTCAACATCACACTGATATATAAGGGGAAAATTGACTCAGGGAAAAAAAGGAAGTGGAAACTTTCCTGGGCTGTAGGCTATTGTAGCCACATCTATGAAAATTTTCTATGAAGGTCAAGAATGACTGGCTAATATAAAACCTCCTATTTTTCCCATGTATGGGACCCAGGAGAGGGATTTTAACAAAGGAGCAGAGGATATGTTAGAAGAACCGAGATCCAACCCCAAATATCTCCATTAATTGGATCTAAGAGACATGGGATGAGACACGCAGAAAAATACGGCATCCGTCACTTAATCCTCCAAGGAAAGCTTGAAGGCAAACGAGATCCAGGCAGAAGAAGAACATCATGGCTTCAAAATCTGAAGGACCAGTTTGGACAGAACTGAACAGCACTTTTTCATGCGGCTGTTGATAAAAATAGGATGGCCAACATGACTGCCAATGTCTGATGACAGATATGGAAGGAGGAGGAGGAGGAGGAGGAGGAGGAGGAGGAGGAGGAGGAGGAGGAGGAGGAGGAGGAGGAGGAGGAGAAGAAGAAGAAGAAGAAGAAGAGGGAGAAGGAGACGAAGAGGGAGAAGGAGAAGAAGGAGAAGAAGGAGAAGAAGACCCAGACGGAACTTCCTCAAGATTTTTGGGAGAGGCTACACTTAGGCTGGATAATATTTATGCAAGATTAGATGTCTCCATTATCTAGCACTGCAAAGCAGCTTTACTTGATTCTTTTATGGCTAGGCTGGGTAATCTGAAGCTCTGGAGACAAGTTCAGATCACAAATGCTATTTCTGAAGCTCCCAAAGATCCTTTCTGAACACACTGACTGAAAATGGAAGGGCTGGTTTTTCAAGAAACTGAGCAATGAAATGGCCTTGAAGATTAGAAGGAGAAAAAAAGAACAACCATCACCATTTGATCCAAACCACACCTCAAGCAGCTGTGTCACCTGAGGCATGGATTTTTCTTATGAGACCCTGACAGCCTGCATGGCCACGGTTGATCCTTCTGGAAGTTCAAATATATGTTTGAAGGTCACCTTACTGAGATGTCTGCTCTAAAGAGTTACTGTGGATTTAAAAAATAGGTCAACCCTCTTTTCGGCTGCCAAGAAGTAACAATGGCATTGAGTTCAGTCAGGGAAGCAACTTGCAATCATACAGCTATTTTTCAGAGGATTCTGAGGATTTCTGAGCAGGAAAGGTTTGGCATCCTCCATATCTCCTTCTAGATCAACTTTCCCTAATGTGGTTTCCTTCAGAAATTAATTCTACTAGCTGTTCCTGACCACTGGGTGTGCTGAGAGGATACGCAAATCCAGAACATTTGAAGAATAAAAAGTGCTTTCAAAAAAAATCTATTTGATTTTCCTACAGAAAAAAAAGTAGAGAGACATCATAGGTTAGGCAACCTTTAGCAGGGGCTACCCCAAAGAAGAGGGAGTCAAGCTATTCTCCAAAGCACCTAAGTGGCAGGACAAGAAGCAATGGGTGGAAACCAGTCAAGGAGAGGAGCAACCTGGAACTGAGGAGAAATTTCCTGACAGTGAGAACAATTAATCAGTGGAACAACTGGCCTCCAGAAGTTGTGGGTGCTCCGAACACTGCACGTTTTTAAAGAAGAGGTTGGATAACCATCTGTCTCCTGCCTAAGCAGGGGGTTGGACTAGAAGACCTCCAAGGTCCCTTCCATCTGTTTATTCTATTTCTATTTTATTTCTATTATTTCTATTTCTATTTTTATCTCTATTTCTAATTCTAATTCTTATTCCATTCCATTCCATGCTATAGGGTTTCCTACCTAAGCAGGGGTTGGGCTACAAGACCTCCAAGGTCCCTTCCAGCGCTGTTATTCTATTCTATTCTAACAGCAAAAACATGACATTCCAATAAGAAATCCATCTAATTCATAATCAGCAATGTGTGTAATGCAAAGTGACACAGCCCAATTGTAACACCAGTCAAGAAAACGAGAAGGAAAAAGCTTATAAGGAAGAGATAAAACTCCATTTCCAAACACTGAAAAGGTTTATTATTTGGTGCTTTTAAGATCTAACGATAGCACTAAACTCGAGGAGTAAATGTAGATAGCAAGAAGCAATCTAGCTAATTTAGCTATCTCTCTGAGATAGTATCTGCCTGAGAGACAGAAAGGAACCGTAAAACATATTCCCTCAATTCGTCTTGCCCTTTTGCAACTATGAATGTTATCTTTCCAATTTCACCAAACATATGAGATGGGAATGCATACGGCTTGTATATGAGTCCATAAAGCATAGCTTGAGGGCCTACAGGCATTACATGGTCTAGGATACCTATTCCATAAGATTCTTGACTGTGGAGCTGAGTTACTCAACCTTAGCTACTTAAAGATGAGTGGACCTCAACTCCCAGAATTCCCCAACCAGCATAGAATTGAGGTCCACTCATCTTGAAGTTGTTAAGATTAGGAATCACTGCTGTGGAGGATTATGCATGAGCACTTAATCATATACCTCAAAATATATATTACCCTGTTTCCCTGAAAATAAGACCTCTCTGGATATTAAGCCCAATCAGGCTTTTGAGCGCAAGTGCAAAAATAAGCCCCAGAAAATAAGCCCTCCCTGAAAATATTGCAACACAGCAGCAGCCAATGAGGTGACCATGCTCGCCGCCTCCTGCACCTAAAAATAATAAGACCTCCCCAAAAATGCCAGGTCCTTATTTCAGGGGTCAAAAGAAAATAAGACTCTTTCTTGTTTTCGGGGAAACACGGTATATGCTTTGGGAAATGCTATGCTAGCTTGTGGAGCCAAATGGCTATAATCTGGCAAAACAACTGGGCTACTAAGAAGGTGCTTCACAGGTATTATTGCAGTCTTCTTTGAAGATTCCAGAATAGTAAAACATCTGGTAAGACGTAGCTTTAACTGCCAGAATGAAGCTTTGTGGTCTTAGCAGGAATGCCATCTAATACCCATCTAAGAATTAGAAGCCAGGAATGGCTTGTAAAAGTCTGTAGAGATTCTCAGTCATTCAGGTCATGGTAGTGCCAAAGGTCAACTTTTGTTTTTTCTCTGAAGACATTTCACTTCTCATCCAAGAAGCTTCTCCAGCTCTGACAGGATTCCATTCCCCACTATCTTGCCAGAGCGGAAGAAGCTTCTTGGATGAGAAGCGAAAAGTCTTCAAAGAAAAAACAAGGAAGTCCAGTTGCCTCCTGAAAAAGCACCTTTTGGAATAGAATAAAATAACAGAGTTGGAAGGGACCTTGTAAGTCAGGTTAGTCAACGTTTCACAAATGCTGTAAAAGAATATTCTTCTTTAAAAAAAAAGAATAATTTGATAAGTGATCTTATGATGTGCCTAGCTTTTATGTTGCCTCTGCGGACTTCCTTAAGTTAGAAATTCATTTTCCAAGACCCTCTTATAAATGATTACAGAGCTGCAACTTATTTTTTTCCACACCATAAATGACCAACGAATGGGCAATTTCTCCTTTTCCCCTGTTCTCTGCTGAGACAGTTATTGCATTATTTTCATCACATCGTTTACTCTTAATATTTTAATAAACTGCTTTAAAGATGAAATGGAGTTGTTACAGATATCATCTGCAGGACTGGCAAATATTAATCTCCAGAATGAGCAGACTCCTATTCCTGCATTGTAAATATATTCCGTAATCAAACAGTCACACAAAACTGGCCATCTCAAGCCGAGAAAGGGCATTCCACAGCTTTATTGCATAACAGGCACATAATTAATCAGATTATGCAAGTATTGGATGAAAAATTATGTGCCGTACCAGCAAAAATTATGTGCCATACCAGATACGGGTACTGTTTTGAAGATGCTGCATGGACATAATTTATAAATGAATAATGAAAGCTAAAACAAAAAGGAACATCTTTGATAGGTTATCTTTATCAACAGATGAGGCATCAAACTAACTTCTTAAAGTAAAGTTGTGCTTTTAAATTAGTTCATTCAATGCATTTAGATATGAATTACCATATTTTTCAGAGTATCAAATGCAGCTTTTTCCTCCCTAAAAGAGGGTGAAGAAGACCGAGCCAACATTTTTTTGTTTATGGCAATTTTTTCAAAATGATTATTTATTGACAGCGACCTCCATCCCACATTCCAGTTTATTCATTGTGTCTTATTAATTTGTTGGTCCGGTGATTTTTATAAGCTCTAATTCAGCACAGGGCTCCCTCCAGCCCAGTATTTTATACTGATATGGGAAATGGAATGGAAGGATGGTACAATTATGGTTTTTGTGATATGCAGAGAAGTACAGTAAAGGCGTGAACCGGCTCAGCCCAAAGAGTCCAGCGCACCAAGCCGTGTGAAAATGTGTGTGTGGGAAAAAAGAATCTCTAATGACAAACAAAGATTAGCCATTTGCTCCCTAACCTTATTTACAGAAGCAATCAGAGGTATTCAGGTTGAGTTAATGGACCCAGCTCCAATTAATTCAATTGTCTACAAACAACATTGATGAGGTAGCTATATCAGAGACAATGGCAGAGGGAACACAGAGGACGGCCGTGAACAGTGACAGCAATATTACCCCACACACCTTCCTTCCCCAATGTCGTAAATTTGGGATCTTCAGTTATTGCCCATGCTTTAACAGAAATCCAATTAGCAAAATAATAACAATAGTAATAGTAATAGCAGTAGTAGTAGTAGTAGTAGTAGTAGTAGTAATAATAATAATAATAATAATAATAATAATAATAATAATAATAATAATAATAATAGAGTTGCTAAATTAATCCATTGGTCATTATGTAAAAAATATGATTTACCCGTATCCAGAAAGTCATGGGAACATAAAGTGGAAAAAGTTATCGAAAATGAGAAGGTGAAGATCTTGTGGGACTTTCGAATACAAATAGATCATCATTTGGAGCACAACACGCCAGATATCACGGTTGTAGAGGGACGAAGTGTACAGTTTATTGATATCGCTATTCCTGGAGATGCCAGAGTCGAAGAAAAAGAACTAGAAAAAATATTGCGGCCTGGCGATCGAAACTACCCGATTATGGATGAAACATGTAACAGTGATACCCATTGTCATCAGGGCACTTGGCACCATGTCCAAGAATTTTATAAAACACATCAAGAAATTGCAAAAGGACTGCAAACAACTGTGCTACTTATTGCCTCCTCTTCTATGTTTTTATGTTTGCATGTTTGTAGTCCATTTTATCTATTTCATTTGACTGTACACCGCCCCGAGTCCCTTTGGGGAGAGGGGGCGGTATAAAAATCGAAATAAAGGTAAAGGTAAAAGGTAAGAACCAGTATCAACCATTAGCACCAGTCAATGGGATTTGTGACACGTCTTTAAATGTTGAGTTGACTGAGTTTCATGTTTAATGAATAATAATAATAATAATAATAACAGCATCGAAGTCCAGGGTGCGGAGAAGTTGGGGCGGGAGAGAGAGGGAATTAGCCTTGCTCAAAATCTTCCTATTAAAAATTTGGTTGCTTCGATCTCAGCAGCTGCTTCTCGGTACAACCGTCTTGCTTTTGGCTCCAGGCCAAACTGGCCCCCTCCTTGCCTTCCTCATTTGATTCCCCCTCCCCAAATATCCAAAGCTCTGGAATGTAAGGCACAACGGAATTGCACCTCTTTAGCCTTCCTCCGACGTTCTGCCAGCATGTCGAGATCAGGGTAGTAATTGAGGCAAGCACAGGTGTTGTTCATTAGAAGCCATTGTGTGCCATCTGAAGTCTGCGAGTGCCAGAATTGAGAGGGTTCCAAGCGCCCAATGAATAACAAGCGTGATTTGGAGATTGTTTGTAGAAGCCTGGACCGACGTGGCACATCTGGTGCTCTAAAACACCTGCTTACCCCTCTGGAAGCAAAACCCTCTTTCTGAACTTCTATCTATCTCTTCCCCCTTTCGTGATTTTGCAAGATGTTAGCAATGACGGAACCACTAACAAAAAGGGAAGCAAGGCATACCACAAGTATTCCATGGAACCAGAGATGGGATTCAGCCGGTTTGGACCAGTTTGGGCAAACTGGTTGTTAAAATTCTGCCCAGTTTGGTGAACTGGCTAATCTCACCACTGGTTGGCCCCATCCCCACCTGTTTTATGGGCCGTTTTCAGGCTGCTTTGAATGTTCAGTAAATAAATAGAGAGGAAAATTATACCTTGTTGAGGCCTTTGAGGTGAGTGGTTAGGAGGCGGGGCTGGGTGTGATGAATGATGTCAAGTTGTCCACACCCACCCAGTCACATGACCACTCAGCCACACCTACCCAGCCAGTCATTAGGGCAGAGAACCAGTTGTTAAATTATTTGAATCCCACCCACCAAGGAACAGATGGATAAACGCATGGAAACTTTGATGATGGTTTCTCACTCGGTCCGCCAGATGTTCAGACTAGATATGGCAATTTTGTCCATCTGTGGAGTCCTTCCCAAGGATCTGAGAGAGGCAGATGTCCATCTTCGATGGTCTGGAAAGTATTGTCACTGTCAACCTTGAAGCTGACCGGACCAAAGCCATCATGGGGATTCAGTGGTTGTGTCTGTGCTTCAGTTGCAGGATGTAAGCCGTTCCAAGCAAAGCTGCCTTCTGCAATTGACTGATGGTGATGTTGTCAATGCCAGTTGCTTTGGGATTGCTCCTAAGGTCAGATGGAACATTATGCATCCCAACTCACAAGGATGTCACCTTCTGAAGAGCCCCAAGAATTAGCATTTTTCTGTAGTTGAATCTCTTGGGCTCAAAACAGCATTCTCCATGAGGTTAGACAGTCTCCATGCTTCTGGAAAACAATGAAGACCTGGCTTTGGGTGACGGGCACCGAATTGGCCTAATGAGGGGTGAATGTTTATATATGAGGATTATTCCTCAGCAGTGGAAAATTGTACTTGTATCATTATAATAGATATTATTGCAATGGACCATTAAGAGGAGAGGGCGTTATATAGTATAACACGACTACCGACTGTAAAAAGCTAGTTGCTCAGAGTCAGCTGTGTTTGCAGTGGTGTGTAAGGAACATATAAATAAACTACTTTAATTTAACTCTGGATTTTCCCCTTGGTTTCCATTCAGACCCCACTGGTGAAGCCCAGAAATACAAACAGAGAATTGGTAAGGGCTGTTAATGCCACTATGCCCAATCTCTTGCTCACTGCAAGGATCCGAATTAAAGCATCTCTGACAGGTGGGCTGATAAACACAAACTCACCTCCTCTTGAGAAAGGCTGTTGTTTTACAAAGAAAGTAAACAGAATTTTCTTTAAAAAAACAACCTTTCTAAAGAGGAGGTGAATAATCAGAATTTAGAGATTTAGGGATTTAGGTGAGAAATTAGAATTTAGTGGCTCAGTGGCTAAGATGCTGAGCTTGTCGATCAGAAAGTTTGGCAGTTCAGTGGTTTGAATCCCTAGCACCACATAATGGAGTGAGCTCCTGTGACTTGTTACAGCTTCTGCCAACCTAGCTGTTCAAAAGCAGGTCAAAAATGCAAGTAGAGAAATAGGGACCACCTTTGGTGGGAAGGTAACAGCATTTCGTGCGCCTTTGGCATTGAGTGATGCCTGCTACATGACCACGGAGACGTCTTTGGACAGCACTGGCTCTTCGGCTTTGAAACGGAGAGTACCAGCGCCCCCTAGAGTCAGGAACGACTAGCACATATGTGCAAGGGGAACCTTTACCTTAATCAGTATCTTAGATCCACTATTTGGTATTCTGCCAGAAAGAACACATTTCAGCCTTCTTTTCTATGAGGTCCTTTTGACTATCTGAAGAGCACTTCAAGATCCTCTTCAGTTTTTTTCTTTTCTTTTTAAAAAGTCATTCAGATCCCTTACGTTACGTTTGTGTAGGGCTGAGCTTCTATTTCCCTGATGCACCCTTAAGTAAAGTGGAAGGTGACATTGTGCCCTCTCTCCAACTGTGCACAGTACAGGTCATCCTGACTTTCGGCCCAAAGAGACATAATTTAGCGATGGCTCACTTGTTAGTAAAGAACATGTCCTTCCTCTCTTAACCAATCCTTTTTTAATGCTGCTTTAGAGTTATGAAATATTGATGAGAAGACTCAAAGAGTGCCTCAGCATGCTGGATCCAATAAAAAGAGAATATTTTGGGTTCCAAACATTGCAGATGTTTTATGACCTAATTAGGTAATATCAGGATTAGAAGTAAGTGGGGTTTGTGGTGATGATGATGATGAGGAGGAGGAGGAGATGGAGGACTGTGGTGTTCCCTGAGCTTGGTGGTTTTATTGCATTAGGTTTTGTGACCCAAATATGCAACATCATCAGGGCTAGAAGTTGAGTGGGGTTTGTGGAGAGGAGGAGGAGGAAGAGGAGGAGGAAGAGGAGAAGGAGAAGGCAGACTGTGGGGTCCTTGGTGCTCTCTGAGCTTGATAGTTTTGAGCATGGATTTTTTCCCCCATCCCTCACATCATTTTACAGTCAGAGAAAGGTAAAAACACTGCCGGAATATAAATAAATGGAGAAGATTCTCAGACAATATTCTACTGTGGGCCTCATTTGCACTTTAAAACAGATGCCCCACAGACCTTATGTACTTTTAAGATTCCTCTGAAAGAGACATGAAAAAGTCTTCCAGTCAAATGTACATATTTAATGGAATTAGATCTCTAGGCTAGAAAAATGTCAGAAGAAAAGGAGAAATATTAAAGGCAAGGCAAGGCACACCTTTCTACGGCTTTCTTGCTTTGATAAATATCTTGTGGGATGTCACTTCTTAGAAAGTCGTGATTTAATGAAACAAAAAATAAGAGTTGGAAATAAAAACCCTGCACTACATATTTGACAGTATATAATCTGGCCAGCCAAGCTCTGAACGGCTGATGTCGTATTTGGAAACTCTCGATCAAAAGCGAAAGATTTATATGATCTGATGAGAAACTAGAGCAGGATACTCTTTCCTGACTGCTAGTTCTTTTTTCCCCCCCAGAAAGATTGTCCTCTTCTGAAAGTGATGGAGGAAACCCAATTCTCCAGATTGGGTTTGACATGATAGCAACAGCCCTTAGACTTATATACCGCTTCACAGTGCTTTACAGCCTTCTCTAAGCGTTTTAAGGAGCCAGGCTCTTGCCCCCAACAATTTGGCTCCTCAGTTTACCCACCTCGGAAGGACGGAAGGCTGAGTCAACCTTGAGTCTGGAGAGATTTGAACTGCTGGCAGACAGAATTACCCTGCAATGCTGCATTCTAATAGATAGATTGGAATAGACAGACTGATGATAGATACAGTAGATAGATAGATAGATAGATAGATAGATAGATAGATAGATAGGTAGGTAGGTAGGTAGGTAGGTAGGTAGGTAGGTAGGTAGGTAGATGACAGACCAACAGACAGACAGAACAGCAATTGAACAGCTGGTCAGACCTGCTGTTGAACTGCTGGCTCACAGGGACTCAATGCAGGAGTCTTCTCCAGCACCCGAGTTCATTCCATTCTTTGGCGCTCAGCCTTCCTTATGGTCCAACCTTCACAGCCATCCACTGCAACTGGGAAAACCAGAGCCTTGGCTAGACGCTCTTTTGCTGGCAGGGTGATCCCTCTGCTTTTTAAACTGGTGGGTAAATAGGCCTTAAACAGTGTTCAAATTACGGCTAACTAATTCTGCTTTTGCAACACCTAATTCCATTTAGAGGCCAATGACCTTCGGCTCCACTAATCGTGGGGGAGGTATTTTTTATCTTTTATAGACTTCTAATAACCTCCGTTTCTCCTGCTGCTGTGGCAGGAGTTACCGCTTGCTGGTTGAGGAATGTGAAGTGGCCGAGGTGCCGACCTTTAACAAGGTTTACATCCCAGCCACGGCAACTGCCAGACTTGGTGTGTGCAATTCCACTGCGTGCTGTGCGGTGGCAAATCCTCACTGGTTACGCGATGACCCGGGCTTCAAGCAAACCGCTTCTGACTTTTACGATCCTTTTGTGATCTAAATGGCCATTTCATCAGTTATTCTATTGGAATTCCTCCCCACCCTCCTCCCCTCAGCTGGTCCCCCACTTGCTCTTGCTGTGAAATAGAGTTCTGAAGATTTCTGGAACCGTTTCACACACTTATTGTATCGATTTGCTAATCCCAACAACAGTTTCCCACTTAATAGATAGCTTGCTGTTGGAATAGAGACTGAAACTAGTCCTTCCTTCTTCCTTCCTCTTTTCTTCCCTTCCTCCTTTCTCCAATCCATTTTTCCTTCCTTTCTTACTTCCCCCTCCCTCCCTCTATCTCCTTCCTTCCTTTCCTCCTTCCTTCTTCCCTCCCTTCCTCCTTCCCTCTCCTTCCTCCCTCCCTCCCTCCTTCCCTGCCTGCCTTTCTCTCCTTCCTTCCTTTCTTCCAAAGTAGGTCAAATGAGGACCCAGATTGTTGGGGACAAGAGGCTGACTCTATAAACCGCTTAGAGAGGGCTGGAGAGCACTGTGAATTGTTATATAAGTCTAAGTGCTATTGCTATCTTCCTTCCTTCCTTCCTTCCTTCCTTCCTTCCTTCCTTCCTTCCTTCCTTCCTTCCTTCCTAGTTGTTATAAAGCAGTATTGCACACTGCTCACTGCAAGGAGTTCGATCCTAACTGATTGAAGGTTGACTCAGCCTTCCATCCTTCCGAGGTGGGTAAAATGAGGACCCAGATTGTTGGGGGCAAATAGGCTGACTCTGTAAACTGTTTAGAGGGGGCTATAAAGCCCTGTTAAGTGGTATACAAGTCTAAGTGCTATTGCTATTAAGCTGGAATGTTTATGTATGAGGATTGGTAGAGATCTTTTTTCCGAGCATCTGTCTCAGCCTTGCACTCCTGAATGCACAAAAGCATCCAAGCCTCCACTCACAGCAACTGTTAATTGTCAGTAGCTCAGTGAGCCTCTTGTTAACCTGTGCCACATGTAAGCCTCTATCTCTCAGGCTGGGCTTTCCCCTCCAGAACTATTTGCAAACAGTCCTGTTTGCAAAATGAAATATACAAGGGGCTTGAGAGCTTAGCCCTGTTCTGATGAGCAAATTCTGTGACTGATATGGCAGACAGGGGAATAGAACTCCACTTGCATTTATTTTCACTTCTATCTTATCTCTCTGCTTATAGAAAACATTTCCAGCTGGAAAAAATAGATGCATGTAGATTTGTTTATACATCTGTACCATTTCTCCTGGGGGAAAAAAAATCACCGGGCAAACAATAAAACGAATCATTAACCAGTGGAACTACTTGCATCACTGGAGGCTTTTAAGAAGAGATTGGACAGATCCTTGTCTGGCATTGTTCAGGGTCTCCTGCCTGAGCAGAGGTTGGACTAGAAGACCGCCAAGGTCCCTTCCAACTCTGCAATTCTGGTATTTTATTATTTCAAACTTTATATTTTGCCTGCCTCATTCTTTCATGGCACATGCAGTTTAGAATACAGAACCCAATATGTTTTTTCAGGTTATTCTCTGCAAAAAAGATGTAAATATAAAAGACACTAGTTTAAGAGCCTAATAAAGATTTTTTTTAAAAAAGAAAATCTACTTGAACCAGATTAGTTGCCTTGATTAACACAACTGATTTTTCTTATTCAAGAAAATTGATGCTTGGTTTAGATGAATGTCATATTTGGAAATAGGGCCATTCCAATCATATAAAATTTTTGCTTCCCCGCTATTCTGGTTAAACTTAAGATACACAATAAAGCCACATTTAAAAAAAAAAAATGGTATCCATATCAAAAGCCCGGAGAAGTCTTTAGATACTGTCAGACCATCTGCGCTTGTAATTCCCTGCCAAAACGGAAAACCACAGTTCGCTTGCTTCTAATTGCATATTTTTGCTCTCTCTTTCTCTCTCTCTCTTGCAACAGATTAATGGACATCCTTCTTCAGAATAAATAAAAGCCTTTCCCCTTCAGTTTGCATTTGCTAGATTTCCACCTTGCAAAGGAGGACATGAAATTGGGATGAACTGGCTGTCTAATTTAATGAAAAGAAGGACTAGAGGTGCCATGATATGAGGGTTCCAATATTTGAGGGGCTGCCCCAAAGAAGAGGGTGTGAGTGTCAGTCTATTCTCCAAAGCCCCTGAAGGCAGGAGAAGAAGCAAGGGATGGAAACTCATCAAGGAGAGAAGCAACCTAGAACCAAGGAGGAATTTCCTGACAGCTGGAACAGTTGATCAGTGGAACGACTTGCCACCAGAAATTGGGAATGCTCCAAAAACTGGAAGTTTTAAAGAAGAGATTGGACACTCATTGTCTGAAACAGTATAAGGTTTCCTGCCCAAGCAGGGGTTGGACTAGAAGACCTCCAAGGTCCCTTCCAACTCTGTTATTCTGTTGAGCAGCCCTCTCACTGGACAGTGGAACTCTGCATGGATATACCAATTTTCTCTGTCCAGCTTAAAAGCCTTCCAAGTTATCCTCTCCCACCTCCCCAAATAACTGTGAGGGGTTTTTTTGAAGTGCAGAAGTCTACATCGATCTTAAAAGCTTTAAAGCTGAACCTTCCTCGACCCTCTATACGTAACCTGTGTGGAGACATCATCACCCATGTTAATATTTTATCCATTGCAGTCATTTATCGCAGCGTGCATTCATCTGCTTATTTTCCTTCCAGAGTCACTTTAGGTGCATATTTAAATTTTTCATCTTGTTAATTTATGCCAGCTGATGTTTAAATTACAGGCTTGGAAGAGAGCTGAAGTAGCAAATGTTTACAAAAGTGCTCACAGCGCAAATCTTGAACGTAAGCAGTCAGATTTGGCTTCTTTCTTTCCACCCTTCAGAATACCACCGCTAAGACGCAATGGAATATTTTTTTAAGAAAAAATCCTCATATTTAGGAAGAAAAAAACCACCATGCTGCTAATATTTGCAGCCTTGGATAACTATAAGATCCAAAAATCCTACATCTGATATACAGAATATCTGCTCAGAAGAAGGCCTGTTATGATCGGGAAAATCTTTCCCAGCCATCCAATTATTTAGTTGGGACTTGGGCTGGTAGAACTTCTCACTGGATGAGAGACAGAAGGAGACAAGACCAGGTTGGACTGACTTACAGCCAACCCAGAAGAGGCAGTCAAGCTATTCTCCAAAGCACCTGAGGGCAGGAGAAGAAGCAATGGGTGGAAACTAACCAAGGAGAGAAGCAACTTAGAATTAAGGAGAAAATGGCAAAACACAGCCAAAAAAACAAACCATTTTTCAGGCCATTTTCAGGCTGTTTTTCAGGCCATTTTTTGGGCCAATAATAGCCCCAAAACAGCCTGAAAACAGCCAGAAAAAGGCCAAAAAACAGGCATGTGTCCACTGGCCAGCTGGACTTCGGGTTTCCAATGCTTTGGCGCATGCGAAGACCAGGTGGCCGGTGCGCATCCACATTCCGGAAGCCTATAGACAAGCTGGCCAGTACATGCATGCATGTTGTCCAGATGGTTTTGGGGTTTCCAGCCTCCGGCGAATGCCCACGTAGACAAACGTTCCGGTTCGGGCACTCAGTGCTGAAAAGGTTTGCCATCCCTGCCCAAGGCCAACAACACACCCAGGTATTAAGGGAAATGTTTGAAAAAGAAAGGAAGCTCCTTGAGATATTGAAAAAGCAGCAACAGAGAGCAAAAGGGAGAGCTTGCCAACGACAGCTAATCCAAGATTTTTATTTTGGAAAAAAAGAGAAGTATTTTGACTTCCTTCAGCCAACTTGTTTATAGTTCCTGCAATGAAATTTTAATTTTGTGCTCTAATGAACACAAATCGATCCGGGCTCCATGTTGGCAAAAGTTATGATGGCTGTATAATTGAGAGCACCGCATTAAAAAAGAAAAAGAAAAAAGAATCATACAATTGTAACCAAGTACCAAAACATTAAATGTAAGAGGTGAGGCCAACACGGTAAATTGCACCACCTGCCATAGTTGGTAAAAAAAAAGCATTTGGAAGCTCCCAAGAATAAGATTGCTAGCATTCTTTTCCGGAGCTTGGAGAATTAGAGGGACCACTAAGACCTGAGAAGATATTTTATATTTTCCCTGTTAAAAAGAAATTGGAATATTATTGAAGCTGGTTCAGTCTGCCAAGGAAGAATAATATGGGCCTCCTTATTGTTATCCTAGTTATTCTTACGGACGCGGTGGCTCAGTGGCTAAGATGCTGAGCTTGTCAATCAAAAAGGTCAGTAGTTTAATGGTTCGAATCCCTAGCACCATGTAATGGAATGAGCTCCTGTTACTTGTCCCAGATTCTGCCAACCTAGCAGAAAGCACAGTAAAAATGCAAGTAGAAAAATAGGAACCAATTTTGGTGGGATTTTTTCTAATAGGAGAGTCAGACCTGCAACTGAGAATTTTACTAGGAAAATGAATTAGTGTTGCAAAGATCATTAGTTCTCTCCTCTTCTCTCCCTTTTCATCCCCTCCTCTCTTCTCTCCCTTCCCCTCCTCTCCTCTCCCCCCTTCCCCTCCCCTCCTCTCCCTTCTCATCCCTCCCCTCCCCTCTTCTCTCCCATCTTCTCTCATCCTCTCCTCATCCCATCCTTTCTCCTCTCGTCTCCGTTCTCATCCTTTCTTCTCCCTTCACATCCCATCCCTTCTCACCCTCTCCTTTCTCATCCTATCCTCTCCCTTCTCTATCCCCTCATCCTCTCCTCTCCTCATCCCATCCGTTCTCCTCTCCTCTCCCTTCCCATCCCTTTTCATCCTTTCCTCTCCCTTCTCATCCTATCCTCTCCCTTCTCCCATTCCCCTCCACCTCCCTTTCTTCCTCCTTTCCTTTCATTCTTTCTTCTTTCCAATCATATCCTCACTCACCAGACCCTGCATACATGGAGACATGTACCTCGATTGTCAGGTTACTAAAGGCAATTGCAGGTTTTTTATTTTATTTTTTCCATCTGACAAATTGTGGGGAGGCTATAAAAACAATTTGAAAGCAAAATATTCCAAATATGCTCTTCTACCAAGCCAGAATGGCAGCTAATGAATTTGTTGCATGAATGCACCGACAGATTGGGAACTGAAGCTGGGCTGGCCAGCCTAACACGGCCCTGGCACCAAGCAGCCTATCTGTACCCATGCAGGGTTTCCTCCAGAGTATATTCTCATCCAGAGGTGATTTTCCAATAAAATCAGCTTCAATTATTGCTAGAATAGGAGCAATCCTGGCGGGAGGATAAGAGGCGATTCAGCTGCTGGAAATGCTGCATGAAGGAAAATTAACCTTGCAAGGCTATTATCTGCTGAAACATTTAGCGGCTTCTTCTCTTTCTTTCACATTAATTGACCCCAAGAGTGGAAAGAAGAAAGCAAGGAGGGAGGAGGCAAATAAGAGAACATCTACATATGTATATGGATCTCATCTCTGTATACCTCTACCCCCCCCCTCTCTCTTTATGTATCTCTCTCTCTCACTCTATCTATTGCTCTCTATCATCAATCTATCAATCTATCAATCTATTTATTGCTATCTATCTATTTATCCATCTATCATCTCTCCCTCTCTCTCTTACGTATCTCTCACTCTGTCTATTCCTCTCTATCATCTCTATCTCTCCGTCTATCTATTTATCATCTATTGTTTTATCTATCGCTATCTATTTATCCATCCATCCATCCATCCATCCATCCATCCATCCATCTATCTATCATCTACCTACTTACCTATCACTCTATTGCTCTCCATATATCATCTTTCCCCTCTCTCTCACTCTCTCTCTCTCTCTCTGTCTCTCTCTCTCATATCTATTGATCTATCTATCTATCTATCTATCTATCTATCTATCTATCTATCATCTATCTATCTATCTATCATCTGTCTATTATCTATCTAATCTATTTCCCCAGCTCTGCATATGAATAAAATTAAAATCACCAAAGTTGCTTAATATTGGTATACACGCAAAAAAAAAAAAAAAAAAAAAGGAAGACAGGCAAAATTGTTAGCATTTGAAAGACTTGTTTAATGGTCTTGATCAAAGAAAGAGGCAGCGGAGTACATCAGGGGCAGGGGAAGGAAATTTGGACTTTCAGCCGTAACTCCACAAGAGTTGCAAGAAAGAAAAGATACTTTTCGTGCGTGTCAGGTCTCCAATCTCTATGGGTTTCTTTCCTCTTCCCACTCATGTCGATAAGATCAATAGGGACCTTGGGATGGCTTATGTGACTTTAAGGGATCAAGTGGGGGCTGTAACATTACCCATTACTTCTCAGCAACTGGCAAATAATTGGGCAGATTCTTCTCCCGGTTGGCTTTCATTTTTTTAATACTCTGCAAAAGCATCTATTTTCTTCCTTAAACCTTCTTTCCAAGTTTGCTTGGCTTCCCAAACAGCACTACCTACTCCCCCCTCCCCCAAAAACCTTCAATTGCCTTAGCTAGTCTGGTGGTATTATGCCAAGGGAAATGTACTTCTGTGACTGTGGAGAAACTAAAAAGAAAATGAAATCTAGACGCAACCAAATTTGCCTGTTCCTGCTCTGTCCCTTCGGGTAATTTTGCAATTCTCTCCTTAATTATACCAGCATCTAGAACTATAATATGTACAATTGCAAGGCAGTTAAATTAAAATATATATATATAGAAATTCACAGAACTGTACAATAGAAGAAAATCCGTCAAGTAAGAAATGCCTGTCAATACCATTCTCTCTTTGTCACTCTCCCATCCCTCCCTCCCTCCCTCCCTCCATCATCTATCTATATCTAGTATGATCAGAGACAGAAGAATCAGCAAAATAGTTGGTTTATGGACCTAATGTCAAAAGAGAAGGAGGGGAAGGGGAAGAGAGAGGAGGAGGGGAGAAAGAAGGAAGAGGAGGAGGAGAAGAGGGAGAAAAGGAAAAGGAGGAGGAGGAGAAGGAGGAAAGAAGAAGGAGGAGGAGGAGGAAGAGGAGAAGGAGAAGAAGAACTTATTTAAAAATTTGCATACATCTTTTCCTCACACTGAGGATTGTCTCATCACAAGGTACGCAACTCCAGCTATCAGAAAATAGTGTTCCACTTCTAGCATGGTGGTGGGAAGCTTATGGTATGAGAATGTTCTGCCAACAATCATTGAAATACACAGTAAAATCCTGAAAACACTAACTCCTAGTGTTGAGGAGGAGCATGTCAAGCAACTGAGGCCAACCTTCTGTTCAACACAGGAATGCCAATTAAAGCATCCTTGACAGATGGCGGTCAATCTTCTGTGTGAACTCATCCAGGGTTGAGGATCCCACCACTTTCCTAGGTCTCTAATTCTTTGGCTGAGCTGCCCTTAGAGTTAGGAAGCATCTCCAACTGGACCGTAATTTATAAAACAAACATAATGATCAGTCAACCAATCACCAAAGCAATGGAAATGTTAGACATGAGGGACCCTGGGTACTCTCTGAGCTGGTTGTTTTCTTGCAGATGTTTCATTACCCAAACTAAGTAACATCATCAGTGCTAGAAGGGAGGAAAAGGAGGAGGGGGAGAACGGTAGGGGCCTCGATGCTCTCTGAGTTGGTTGTTTTCTTGAAGATGTTTCATTAGCCAAACTAGGTTACATCATCAGTACTAGAAGGGAGGAGGAGGAGAATTGTAGAGTCGTTGATGGTTTCTGAGCTTGGTTGTTTTCTAGCAGATGTTTCATTACCCAAACTAGGTAACATCATCAGTGCTTTTTATCCACTCTTGCTAAACAAATTCCAAGCAACATTTGCACGACTGAAAAAAGGGATTCCCAACTTCTCCCAAAATGCTGAATGAGATAGAAAACACCAGCAACATCCCAATTTCAGACGGAGGTGTGCAGACGGGTTGGATAGTTAACCACTTCATGTTCTGACATCAATCCAACACACAAGATCTTCCTTCATGTCTTTGCTGAAGACCTTCTTTCATCTTGAAAAGCTGCAGGCCTTTGGTGACAAACAAGGCCTTCGCAATGCACAAAATGTGACTTCGGTAGAAAACCACCGAGTCAGCAAAAGAGTAAGAGCAAGGAATGTGGGTTTTTTACAGTATGAACAATGGAGAAGCTTCCCTTTCATCTTTTCTCCCCATCCTTGTCTTGTAACAGATGTCAACCGCAGTTAAGTTCAGCTCCAGTTGTGACTGCACAGCTTTTAGCCAACAGCCATTTGTGGTGGCAGGAAGCGTCCCACTCCATACGTCTTCATGAGAGAGCCCCCTTTTAAAAAATGTATGTGATCGGTCGCATATGCTAAGAGGAATATGAACATCCGTCACTCGCGGTGACATTAGAAGTGACTAAATGCTGCCAAGTGGAAGCGGAGATGCACATTAATATTCAAGGGGAATCTCTGATCGTGTTGGGGAATAATAGAGATGTCAGTCTTTTCAACAACAAAGGGAAAAAACAACAACAATAAAAAACCAAAAAAACCAATCACCAAACCCATCCTAGCAAAGCTTCCGTCTGCGGGTTGTTGCTATACAAAAAAAAAAAAGTTTTGGGAAAAGCACAACCGTTTCCAGCAGGAATAGAGAAATCTTTGACTTGCTGAGATTCAGTTCACAGAACACAACCTTGTTGGCACTGGGTGGGGGTGTAGGGCGGGGGGAGGAAGCAGGAAGTCAAGATTTCCAGTGGAGCTTTTCCAACTTAATTTACTATTATCCTTCTCATCTTTTCTACTACCTTATTGGTACCTTATGATTATATTACCTTGTTGTTTGCAGGTACACTGAGAGTCTATGTACCGGAGATAAATTCCTTGTGTGTCCAATCACACTTGGCCAATAAAGAATTCTATTCTATTCTATTCTATTCTATTCTATTCTATTCTATTCATTCTAACAATTCTAATTCTAATAATTCTTTGTATTGTATTGTATTCCACTCCACGCCACTCCACTCTACTCTCCACTCTTCCATTCCTATCCCTATCCTATCCCTATCCCTATCCCTATCCCTATCGCTATCCCTATCCCTATCCTGTTCCACAAGTGTTGAAGGTAGGACAATCTCCATGGAGGTCTGGGCCCAACTTCAAGCTTTCCAGAGAAGTTTATAGTGTTGGGAAAACAGAAAAAAAGAGGTGACCAACATCAACATGGATTTGGCTCAGTTACCGCGGCATAGGAAGAACTCACTGGGGACAATTTCTCCTGGAGAAAATCTAATTGTGCAATCACAAAGAGTCAACACCAACTCAATGGCACATAATCAATCAATAAATGAGTCAATGAGTCAATGAATGAATGAATGAGTCAATCAATCACCTCTGCCAAATTTTAGAAGTATAGCACAGCAAGGAATGCTTTTAAACTTGTACATATTCATACTAGATTTTGCCCTTCTGTCTACCTATTGAGTCCTTCCTATCTGCCTACCTATCAATAGGCAGATGTGCATGCTAATTATTATTATTCAACAGTGATTCACAGATTTCACATCTAATATCGTTGATATTCATAGGTGCCACATATTAATTCATGCAAAGATTGGGGCATGCCATTCCCGAGAGACTCATAAACGAAGGTTATTCTTGTTGACTGTGTTTTCACCAGCATGCTTATTCTTTTTATTGCAACAGCCACAGAATAGCCTCAGATGCTCCTCAGGTCAGGCTGTGGGATTTTGATTGGCTCTCTTTTCCTGAAATTCAACAAAGTTCCACCCTGCTCCTTTTCCAATGAGGTTTTTTTTGTTTCAAAAAAATCACTTACTTTGCAGGAATGTTTCGAGGCTTTGTCTTCTCTGTGGTCTAGGAATTTAAAAAAAAAACAAGAAGAAAGAAGGAAAGTGAGAGAACAGTTAGCAAACCTTAGACAAGAGTAACCTTTTTTGAAAAGGAGTGGGGTGAGGAAAATGCAAATGACAAAGAAGGCAAAGAAGACCATTTATTTCAGAGAACAGAAAATCATCCCTCTGATGGATCAAGTCATAAATTAAGCAGAATTCAAGGCAAGAGAAGAAACGGTTTAACTGTTTCATTGAGCTGTGCCTATCTTTCTGTCTGCCTGTCTCTCTAGGTAATCCTTCCTTCCTTCCTTTCTTTCTTTCTCCCTCCCTCCCCCCTGCCTTACCTACCTACCTACCTACCTACCTACCTACCTACCTACCTACCTATCTTTCTCTTATCTCTCTCTCTCTCTCTCTCTCTCTCTCTCTCACACACACACACACACACACACCTCATCTATCTATCAACACATTTACATACTGTATGTGTGTGGGTACACACACACAAAGAGGTACATATTGTATATACACAAGTATATAGGTGTACATCAGAGGTGGTATTCAGCAGGTTCTGATCAGTTCTGGAGAACCAGTAGCGGAAATCTGAGTGGCTCTGCCCCCATCTATTCTCTGCCTCCTGAGTCCCAGCTGATCCGGAGGGAATGGAGATTTTGCAGTAACCTTCCCCTGCCACGCCCACCAAGCCACGCCCACAGAACCAGTAGTAAAAAAAATTGAATCCCACCATTGTACGTGTGTGTGTGTTTGGGGAGGGGGGGGGCTGCACTAAGGAAGGCTCATTCAATTTCATTGTACAGATATTGTGCATTGGCAATAAAGGTTTGATTTGATTTGATTTGATGTGTGTGTGTGTGTGTGTTTGTGTGTGTGTGTGTTGGATAGAGAGATGATAGAGAATTAAGAGGAAGTTTGGTAGGTAAGTATATATAATATACACACGCATAAAAGTATAAAGTATAGATGTGTGTGTGTATGTATGATTTCAACGAATACGTCAAGGAGAATTGGATGTAAAGTCATTTCTCTGATTGTTCCATTTATCTCCGCAAAGGGCAACACGCTGATCCAAACCAATTCATTCAGAGCAATTTCCACAGCAATGAAATTAATATTAACTTCACTACTGTTGGCCTTAAACAAGATCAGGAAAAATTATAAATATCATTGACAGAGAGCCGGGCAGCTTTTCCCTCCAAGCTCTTTCGATTAGCCAGCAGCTAAAATAAGAGCCCAAGATGGTCAAACGTTCAGATCAGTTTCTCCCCATTAGACCCTTCTGAGGAAAAAACACGCTCCGAATTTTTTAAATGATGAACTATCCAGGGTTTTCTGCGCTGCTTTAGTGATTGAACCTGGCTTCAGTTTTTTTAAGAACAAGCCCCATTATTATTATTATTATTATTATTATTATTATTATTATTATTATTATTATTATTATTATTATTATTGTTGTTGTTGCTGGGATCCACTGATCTGTGTATGGTCCATTTATCATTCATGAAAGGACCTGGTGATCTTCACAGTCTATCAGAAGAAACAACTCAGATGATCTGTCAACGGCCTCCTCATTTCTGTTTCTCTCTACAGGGACTTTCGTCTCCTTCCATTCTTCTGGAATTAAAATGTTGCTAAGCAACACCGCTGGGGGCACGGATGGCGGAAAGGCGAGACTCTATCAAACTGTTTAAGCGGCTGGAGATTTCCATGTTGATGCTTTCATGCATAGATAGATAGATAGAGATATAGATATGAGACAAATAGATAGATAGATAGATAGATAGATAGATAGATAGATGATAGATGAGAGAGAGAGAGAGAGAGAGAGAGAGAGAGAGAGAGAGAGAGAGAGGGAGGAGAGGAGAAACCCTTTTTAATGGCATCTTCTGCAAAACATTCTGAATCCAAATTATCTACCTAGGCGACATGCCTCAGCCGTGTTTTCTATTCGCCTGCTGGCTTTGTTAACAGAGAGCACAGGCCATCCACAAGATTGCAGGGAGGGCTGAGAGGGAGACAAGTGTCTGCCTCTGCAGAAAACCAGGAAGGGCGGCGGGTGGGCGAGGGGGGGGGGGAGAGGCAGACCTTCCTTAGCACTGCTAAGACTGTGCCACCAGATGGAGGTCCTTGGCCTTGCATCCTCCCCAAAGGATCTCATTTGAAGCAGCTTTCCTAGAGATAGATAAATAGATGATAGATAGATAGATGATAGATGATAGATAGATAGATAGATAGATAGATAGATAGATAGATAGATAGATGATGGATGGATGGATGGATGGATGGATGGATGGATAGATAGAAAGAAAGAAATAAGGATAGATGATGACAGTTAAATAAATATAGAGATAGATAGATAAATAGATGATAGATGGATAGCTAGGTAGCTAGATAGCTAGATGATAGCTAGATAGATGATAGCTAGCTGATAGCTAGCTAGTTAGCTAGATGATAGATGTTGATATATGACAATAGATGATAGATGACAGATAAATAATAGCTAGATAGATAGGGAAGCGGCACAAAAACAATAATAAAATCTAAAGAAATCCAACAATTAGGTAGAGGCAGGTATTTCTCTCTTTGGGCACACTGAGAATATATCTGCTGAACAAAACTCCACATTGGTGACAGGAAGGGCATCCGGCAATTCAAACACTCTGCTATCTCCATTCGCTTTCTTAGACTGAACCCCACAAGGGATTATGGGGTCATTAAAAGAAGAAGAAGATGATCTTCTACAATTTTTTCAAGAATTTTCGGGTTGGAGATATTTATAATCACGAGCTATCTTCTGGTTTCAGGGTAGCTGAAGTACCTGCTTATGGTCACCCTGAACCCCCCAAATCATACATATTTGAGAAGTCGGTGTCACCAACGTTCCGATGTAGAGGCAATATTGCTCTGATTAATTAAGATATCTTGGCTCCAATCCTGGTTGACCCTTTTCCCATCAAACCACCTGAAGCCTGGAAGGTGATTAACTTCTCCACCCATCCCAGACTTCTTCTGGTTCTCCACTTTTAGCTTCCTCTGCAGACTGGCTGATATTTTGTGCCATTTCTGTTGGCTTCTCAAGATGAAACATGGCCCATCCCAACTACCAGTTCCGTTGGCGGGATTCACATTTTTTTACTACTGGTTCTGTGAGCGAGGCTTGGTGGGCGTGGCAGGGGAAGGATACTGCAAAATCCCCATTCCCTCCCAATCAGATGGGGCTGGGGGGGGGGCAGAGAATAGATGGGGGTCGGGCCAGCCAGCTATTTGAGCCAACTACTCAAAATTTCTGCTACTGGTTCTCCAGAACTGGTCAGAACCTGCTGGATTCCACCTCTGGAACCGGTTCCATGTGTGAAACCTTTTCATGAGAAGGAGCAGATAAGCTCATCTCAAGAGGACAAGGGAACAAGCCAAGGGGAATGTATTTCCGAAGACCCCCAACTGGCATTTGACAGATGTGCTTTGTGTGTTTGTTACTGCCAACTGAGAAAAGAGAACCAGGAGTTAAAAACCATCTTCCGTTATCAGCAGGCGCTGCTGCTCTGAGCTAACTCGCACTAGTTGCCCTTAGATTCTCCTTTATGATCAAGGTCTACTTTATTGAACTGCTCCGGGGAATTCAGAGCGGTCCAGCTTCTCTTTCCTCCTCTCAATCAATGGATAATTCTCCAGTGAGAAAAGGGGAGGGGGGAAATGACATTGTTGCGTGAGAGATGAAGAGGGGGAGAGAGCTTTGCTGGCTGTTATCGCCATAAAAAGCTTTGGTTCTAACATTCCTACAAAGGGGTAGGGAAGCTGCGAGTGCTCCATCACGGAAGCTTTAAAAAGAGACTGGACAACCATTTGCCTGAAATGGTGTAGGGTCTCCTGCTTGAGCAGGGGGTTGGACTAGGAGACCTCCAAGGTCCCTTCTAACTCTATTATTCTATGTTCTTTCATGGCAATCCATGATTTGCTTAACGGATTGCATTCAAACGCCCTACATTCAAAATCATGGCTTATATACCACCAAGTTAAAAATTCACACAACTTCTCAAGGTAAAACTAAATAAATCCTTTTGTGATATAATGTAATGAAAGAATCCATCTTGATGAGCTTTGCTGCTAGGTTCCAGTTTGAATCAGATCAAACCAGAGGTGGTGTTCAGCAGGTTCTGACCAGTTCTGGAGAACCGGTAGCGGAAAGTTTGAGTAGTTCGGAGAACCTGCAAATACCGCCCCCATCTATTCTCTGCCTCCCGAGTCCCAGCTGATTGGGAGGGAATGGAGATTTTGCAGCATCCTTCCCCTGCCACACCCACCAAGCCACGCCCACAGAACCAGTAATTTTTTTTAAATCCCACCACTGGATCAAACCATTTATTTAAAGAGGGCTGTTTTGATCATGAAGATCTCCATGGCTTATTTAGGAGGTTTTCTTTAAGTCATCTTCTTCCTCCCAGAATGGAAGATGAAATAGTTTTTTTTAATGGCCTTTTCAATTAACCATACACTGTCTTTTCTTGATGGTGTCGAACATCTACAGCTGTTCTCTACATGGGATCTAAACTTCAGGGTCTTAAATTAAGCTGATTTTAGTTTCCAGGTTTGTGAACTTTTTGCCTTTCCCCAAGATTTCCAGGCTGAACTTTGACATGCTCAAAAAAAAAATCTGGGACCTAACCAACATTTATTTAGATGATTGCTTGTTGTTGGTTTTAGTTCCAAAGTCATGCCTGACCCATTGCGATCCCATGGACCACGTTCCTCCAAGCCTTCCTGTCCTCTACCATCCTCTGGAGTCCATTGAAGTTCACGCCGACTGCTTCGGTGACTCCATCCAGCCACCTCCTTCTCTGCTGTCCCCTTCTTCTTCTTTTGCCCTCCATCGTTCCCAGCATTGGGCTCTTATCTAGGGAGTCCTTCTTCCTTCTCATTAGGTGGCCAAAGTACTTGAGTTTCCTCTTCAGGATCTGGCCTTCTAAAGAGCAGTCAGGGTTGATCTCCTCCAGGACTGACCGGTGGGATGGCCTTGCAGTCCAAGGGACTCAACGCAGGAGTCTTCTCCAGCAAGCCCCTTGCTAGCAAAGCCTTATTACAGAAGGAAAATATGTCCTCCACTTTTAAAAAGGAATTTATTCTATTTATAGGGATATCATTATCCCTCAGCCTCCAATGAAGCTCAGTTGCAAGTAAACAGCTCTGCATTCAAATACTCTGTCAAAGTTATTGATAGTTGGTTTCACTCTCATCCATCTGATTTGTCCCTCCTCTCCCCCCCCCATCGCCTTGAGGAGCTGACCTTCTTCTCCTTGTGTGTTCACTATTGATGTCACGACTGAGAAATGGCTTCGCAGTGCTTCTACTGATAACACAATAAATAGGTTGTGTGTTTCTCTTGTCTGGAAGGTAAACAGCATTTTTTAAGAGAGAGAGAGGGAGAGAGGAGAAAGAGAGTGGAGAGAGAAAAGTGAGAGGAGAGAGAGAGAGGGAGAAAAGAGAGAGAGAGGAGAAAAAGAGAGTGGAGACAGAAGAGAGAGAGAGAGAGGAGAAAGAGAGAGCGGAGAGAGAAAAGAGAGGAGAGAGGGGGGGGAGCAAAAGAGAGAGGAGAAAGAGAGAGTGGAGACAGAAAAGAGAGAGGAGAAAGACAGAAGAGAGCAGTAGTGGGTTTCAAATTTTTTAGAACCTCTTCTGTAGGTGTGGCCTGCTTTGTGGGAGTGGCTTGCTGGCGATGTGACCAGGTGGGAGTGGCTTGCCAGCCATGTGACTGGGTGGGCATGGCCAACTTGTAAAATGTGGTGAAACTTACTTAACAACGCTCTTGCTTAGCAACCAAAATGTTGGCTCAGAAACTCTGGCATTAAAGCGCGCAAGTCTTAAAGCTGTCAAGTTACAAGACCCTTGCACCCCTAACCCTTTAGAAAAAAAAACACCCAGGGGTGTTCAAACTTGACAGCTTTAAGACTTGTGGACTTCAACTCCCAGAATTCCTCCTCCCACTCTTCATCTTGATGATGTACGGACGGGAGGGGGAGGGAGCTGGAACCGGTTCTAAACGGCACGGTAGATTTGTGGAACCTCTTCTAGAGGAGAGGTTAGAACTGGCAGGAACCCACCCCTGCTGAAGGAGATTCCCTCCTCTAAGAATTTAAAGAGAAGCAGCACTTAACCTCCCGTTTTCAAAGCCTCCCGGCGTTTAAATAATTCTTTTGTTGTTGTTGTTTGCTTGCAATTATCCAACACAAACAGAGCGACCATAAATAAATATTCCGAGTAGATCGCTAACCTGCGGGAGGTTTAAGGAAATATGATCTAATGGCCACATGTGTAAAAGACGACCATGGAAGCACAGCAGAGGGAGAGACAAAGAGGGCAGAGATTTTTTTAAAAAGAAAATGCCCTCCCACCCTCCGTTCTGCCAAAAATGCAGAAAACAATGAAGCGAACCGACAGAGGGGTATCAGAGTTCCTGTGGTCCAAAAGCCAACAATGTGCTTTAAATTAAGGGCAGGCATTTCAAAGGTTAAGAGGGCTGTTTCTTAAGCAGAAAGCAGAACAAAGAAGGAGGGAGAAGGAGAGGGAGGGGGCAAATGGAAAGCCTTTATTGCTTAAAACACCAGAATCTGCTGCACTGAACTGGGACAAACAAAACAAAACTTCTTAACCCAGCAAGAAAAGGGGTTGAGTTATTCCTGCAAAGAATGTTGCAAGGCATTGCTTTCCCCCCTGGATGAGAGGCAGTGGTGGGATTCAATTTTCTTTACTACCGGTTCTGTGGGCGTGGCTTGGTGGGCATGGCAGGTGAAGGATACTGCAAAATCCCTCATTTCCTCCCAATCACCTTTTGTATGGCTGTTAAGCTGGACTATAAGGAAGGCAAAGCGCCAAAGAATGGAGGCCTTTGAACTCTGGTGCTGGAGAAGACTTCTGTGAGTCCCTTGGACTGCAAGTCCATCCAACCAGTCAGTCCTAGAGGAGATCAACCCTGGCTTCTCTTTAGAAGGCTGGATCCTGAAGAGGAAACTCAAAGACTTTGGCCAATGAGAAGGAAGAAGGACTCCCTGGAGAAGAGCCTCATGCTGGGAAGGATGGAGGGCAAAAGAAGAAGAAGGGGACGACAGAGAAGGAGGTGGCTGGATGGAGTCACCGAAGCAGTCGGCGTGAGCTTCAATGGACTCCAGGCAATGGCAGAGGAGAGGAAGGCCTGGAGGAACGTGGTCCATGGGGTCACAATGGGTCAGGCATGTCTTCGCAACTAGCAACTACAACAAGGGTGCCTTTGATGAGTTGTAAGAGGAAAACCACATTAACCAGTGGGAGAAGTACGTCCCTTAGAAGGCAAGGAGAACCAAGGGACTCTTGGATAACAGAAGATCCAGAAGGCCCACAATGAAAGAAAATGCAAAATTAAACGTATCTCTTTTGGCAGAAATGACAATCTTAATAAGGGATAATTGTGGAAGATGCGGATGTCAGGGATGCTACATTTTGGGTTTCTTATAAAGCTTACCTGATCATTATCATCTTCATCACTGCTGAGCTTCAAGTCATCTTCGAGCATTCTTTGTGGGGAGAGAGAAAAAGAAACAGGGTGCAAAGTTATGCAAAGTAGAACAAGCTACACCCCTCAATGCTATTATAGAAACAGGAGGGTTACATTGATGTAGCAACAACTGGAAAGACACCCCATTGTCCCCAACCAACTGAAGAAAAGATTGAACTATCAAGGATTATGAATCAGAGAGAAAACAACCCCGTTGTAATTGGAGCTCTGGGTGCAAATCTTCATCAGATATTTAGAAATTGTAAACTTACTAGACGTGACACGGCTAAATTTGCTAAAGACTGCCATCTTTGCATCAGTAGGGATGTGGTGGCTCAGTGGCTAAGACGCTAAGCTTGTCAATCAGAAAGGTCGGCAGTTCGGCTGTTCGAATCCCTAGCACCGCTTAATGGAGTGAGCTCCCGTCACTTGTCCCAGCTTCTGCCAACCTAGCAGTCCGAAAGCACGTAAAAATGCAAGTAGAAAAATAGGGGCCACCTTTGGTGGGAAGGGAACAGCGTTCTGTGCGGCTTCAGTGTTTGACTTCGGCATTGAGTCATGCTGGCCACATGAGCACGGAGACGCCTTCGGACAGCGCTGGCTCTTCGGAGATGAGCTCCTCCCCCTAGAGTCAGGAACGACTAGCACATATGTGCGAGGGGAACCTTTACCTTTACCTTTGTATCAGTATATCTATTTTATGAAGATACCCCCTATACTACTAAGCTCAAAATTCTCAGTTTGCATAACTTAGAACTGCATTGCTTGTGGTCAGACTTAGGTTTTGCATATAAAAATATATGTAGTAATGTTTTACCCATAAATGATTGTTTTAATTACAATAATTCGCATGCAAACAACCGCTTTAAACTCCACATATATCATTCTAAACCTGACTGTACAAAATAGGATTTCTGTCATAAGAGTTGTCAAAGTCTGGAATGCCTCCCCAATCCAGTGGTCTCAGCTACAAATTTTCACAGGTTCAGTCACAAATGGACCTCGGTGGACCTCACTTCATACTTAAATGGTCCGTAGAGGGGACGTGCATAAGCTAATTAACGGGCCTATCGTCCCTATCATTGTGTTTTTTATTCTCTTGTTCTTGTTCTCATTTTTTCTTTGTCAAATTCTAATAAATGAATGACTGACTGAATGAATGAATAAACAAACAAATAACAAGACCTTTGGCTGGGTATTGGGTCACTGAAGTCAACACCCAACCAATTAGATGGTGGTATCCATTTGGGTCACAACAAGAGCGCTCCAGTTCCTCAGTGTTAAACCTCTCCGTTTACTTGTGAAATGCGCAAGATGGACCGTTAGCCAGGCCATAAGTCATTCCTTCTTTGGTGACCTCTGTGGTGTGGAGGCTCAGCTGCTCCAGAACATGAGAAGGACCTGAAGCATCTGAGCATTAAGCTCCTAATCAATGAGATGCTTCGGTCAAATATAAGCTTGTCAACAGAGATCGGAAATCTCTCGTTTCCCTCCTTTCAAATGAGGAAACCGTGAGGAAATATTAATGGTTCACCCTTCTCGGATGCTGGCCTGGAAAACCAGGTGCTCGAAATTCTCGCTGATCTAATTGCCATCTCTGTTTTGCTTCAGGGGGATTGTCGCCTGTGAAGTTCATGGCAACAGATCACAGGTTGACCTCTGATTGTTATCAACATGATAGGTTACACTCTTGGCAAAGGCTAAGGGGCCTTCAAGATTCGGTTACAAAATCAACATGTAATTCGCAGGCTACACCGGGATGACAATAAACACTAGTGCTATTCAAAAACCCTTTCCCTCCCTCCCTCCTTCCTTCCTTCCCCTGCTTCCTTCCTTCCTTTTCCTCTCCCCTTCCTTCCTTTTCTTCCTTCCTCTGTTTCCCCTTCCACTTCTCCATCCTCTTTCTCCTTCCCTTCCTTCCTTCTTCTTTCTCCTTCCTTCCTTCTTTCCTCCCTCCCTCCCTTTCCCCTTCCCTTCCCCCCTCCCCTTTCTGCTTTCTTCCTTCCTTTTCTTCCTTCCTCCCTTTCCCTTTTCCTCTCCCTTTTCTCCTTCCCCTTCCTTCCTTCCCCTTTTAATCATTACCCCCTCCCCTCCATTCCCCTCCCCTCTTTCTCCGTCTCCTGTTATGCGAAAGCTCTGCCTTTTCAAAGGAAACCTTTAATGAATCTATTTGGGTTGCTAAAAATATAGAGATCTAAGAAAAGGAAATGATTAAAAAAAAAAAGGCCCGGAGGATTTTATTTCTTCATTCCATGCCCATTTTTATTCATTTAACTTACTAAACAGCATTTCTTGACAAAGAAAAGATGGCCAGTGGAAAGAACGGGAAAAAAAAAAGAGAATACGGGACGATTAATTAAGCCCAGTTGACAAAGAACTGGCAGGGAACTGTCCTTAAGTTGGCCAAAGGCTTGTCAAACAGAACTGGCCCAAGAATTTTTCTGTCTGAAGAGCAGGAACATTTACTGGGCTGGGGGGGGGGGGGAGAGAACAGGGTGGGCTGTCGAAATAATACAACTGACTGTTGAGTTTTCCTTGCCTGTCCCTTTTTATAAACTTCCTGAGCCAGCAGTACTCAATCAAGAATGCATCTCTCTCTCTCTCTCTCTCTCTCTCTCTCCCTCTCTCCCTCTCTCTCTCTCTCTTTCTCTCTCTTTCTCTCTCTTGGCTCATTAATTTAACTAATCCAGAACTCAGCCAGAAGGCGGTAGTAGAGTCTGTTAACATTTGGAATAATTAAAAGGGAGCGGAATAAGATATTGATGGAATCTGCTTTATTCTTGGGCCAGTTCAAGGAGGGGGGGGGAGGAGAGGTTGAGAGGCTAACCAGAATTAATTTGACAGAGGGGAAATGGGTACGATGATGGGCATTATTAAATGGGTGCTCTTGAGTATAATAATATCACCAGATTTGGGGAAAGACCTTGAACCTCAGAAGTTTGGCATCCAGAAGAGGGATTTTTATTTATTTAATTTATATCCTGCTTCAGGGCAAGTAGAGAGTCTTTCCACCATCTACCATGTTTTCCCGAAAATAAGACAGGGTCTTATTTTCTTTTGACCCCCCCCCCCCTGCAATAAGCATTTGGCCTTATTTTCGGGGTGCAGGAGGCAGCGAGTGTGGTCACCTCATGGCTGCTGCTGTCTTGCCATATTTTCGGGGAGGGCTTATCTTAGCACATGTGTTCAAAAGCCCCATTGGGCTTATTATCTGGGGAGGTCTTATTTTAAGGGAAACAGGGTATTTTTCTCTAGAACAACAACCACAACTTATGAAGGAGATTAAATTCAGCGAGAAAATGAATGATTCCATTTGATGAACTTTCATAGTTGATGATGGACATAACCTAGCTTTTTGTGACACCAATTCCACCCCTTAAGCACTTCTTAATATCTATATATCTACCTTTCTACAGATGAAGGATGGAAGGCTGAGTCCGGTCAGGATCAAACTCCTGGCAGTGGGCAGAGTTAGCAATAGCAATAGCACTTAGACTTATATACCGCTTCATAGTGCTTTCCATTCCTCTCTAAGCGGTTTACGGAGTCAGCCTCTTGCCCCCAACAATATGGGTTCTCATTTTACCCACCTTGGAAGGATGGAAGGCTGAGTCAACCTTGAGCCTGGTGAGATTTGAAGTGCCCAAATTGCAGTCAGCTGGCAGTCAGCTGAAGTAGCTTGCAGGACTGCATTCTAATCACTGTTCCACCATGGCTCATGAAGATGACATGATAGCAGTGTTCCAACATCTGCCACAATGAAGAGGGAATCAAGCTATTCTCCAAAGCAATGGATAGAAACTAAAATCAAGGAGAGAAGCAACCTAGAACTGAGGGGAAATTTCCTGACAGTCAGAACAATTAACCAGTGGAACAACTTGTCTCCAGAAGTTATGGGTGCTCCATCACTTGGCATTTTTAAGAAGAAATTGGACAGCCACTTGTCCAGAATGGTATAGGGTATCCTGCTTGTGCAGAGGGTTGGACTAGAAGACCTCCAAAATCCCTACCAACTCTGTTATTATTCTGTTATTAAGTTGAGGGAGAAAGGATGAATAGAAGCAAAGACTTTCAGGAGGCTTTCTGAAATTTAGCTTCACGCTAGCACAACCTTCCCCCCTCGCCCGCCCTTCTCCACAATCCAAATGAGGACACAATTCATGTCTTTGTGATGCCCTCACCCCAGCGTTTAAAGCATTTGCTAGATATATTAAAGGCAAAGTGAAGGGAGGCAGCAAGGCTAAATGAAAAATGAAAACAAGCTGCTTTCTAAAGTGATCTCCGAGGATATTAAGAATTCACTTCATTTTCTATTCATCTCTGACCCGGCCGACATAATTATTGAAAAATGCAGGTAGCTGTTTGTCTTGTCATCCATAACAAATGCATCAGATCCCTTCAAGGGGGCAACCCTGCGCCCCTCCAAAGTCTGGCTTAGGAAGGACATTTTGCTCTCATGATTAGGGCGATGCCGTTTGTCCCCCTGATTGTTTGCCACGTTCTCAATTTGCACACTCATGTCTTCGGGCACGAAGGCCACGCATCGATTGGAAAGGATTTGCTAAAATTTTGTTTTGTGACAGCCTTGAATTTGTACCCTCAGGGCACGCTGAAGCTATGGAAGGAGTGGAGCTCTCTTGGGAAGGGGGCTGAATCCAGAGGCTTGAAAAGTCAAGAATTGGGTCTAATGGAAGAGATTTTAGGGAAGAGAGAGAAGGGAAGGGAGGAGGGGAAGAGAGGAGGGGGGAGGGGGGAGGAGAAGTGGAGAGAGAAGGGAAGAGAAGAGGAGAGAAGGGGAGAGGAGGGGAAAGAGGGGAGAAGAGAAGTGGAGAGAAAAGAGAAGAGAAAAAGAGGAGGAGGGAGGGGAGGGGAGGGGAGGGGAAAGGAGAGGGGAGGGGAGGGAAAAGGAGGTGAGAGGAGAAGCAGAGAGGGAAGAGAAGAGAAGAAGAGAAGGGAGGGAAGGGAAGAGGAAAGGAGAGGAGGGGGAGGGGAGGGGAAAGGAGAAGGCAGAGGAGAAGTGGAGAGAGAAGGGAAGGGAAAAGAAGAAGAGGAGAAGGCAGAGGAGAAGTGGAGAGAGAAGGGAAGGGAAAAGAAGAAGAGGAGAGGTCAGAGGAGAAGTGGAGAAGAAAGAGAAGAGGAGAAGGGAGGGAAGGGAAGGGGGAAGAGAGAAGAGGGAGTTTTTCCTGAAATATTACCCCAACCTGTTACTTATATTTCACTGACCTCTGACTAGTGCCTCAAGCAGCGTTTCTCAATCTCTGGAACTTTAAGATTCGTGGACTTCAGTTCCCAGAACTCCCCAGCCAATATTCTGGAACTTGTAGTCTAGACTGGCTGGGGAATTCTGGGAGTTGAAGTCCATCCATCTTAAATTTCCAGAGACTGAGAAAAATTGGGCCTAGAGAGCGAGGTTGGGCCAGGGCACCAGGCTAGAAACCAGGGGACTGTGAGTTCTAGTTCCACCTTGGGCATGAAGCCAGTTGGGTGACCTGGAGCCCATCCCTTTCTTTCAGCCCTAGGAAGGTTTCTGAAAAACCTTGCCAAGAAAATGCCAGGGGTTGACCCATGCTGTCTCCAGAAGTCACACAACAACAATTAGTGCCTCATTATGAGCAGTGTGTTACTTCTTCACTTTTGCAGAGCTAAGAATTTAACAGTCTGTCGGGTCACCTCAGCATCTACGAACTATGATATTCGGTGTGGAAAACGGACGCCTATTCTTCAGCTTTCACTCCTTCCCCAAAATTTCAAAGAATGGATCTTGCTGATTGGAATAAAATGACCCACCCAAGTTATTAAGAAAATGCCTCTTTTCAAAGGAAGTCCTTCTAATTATGCCTAATTTATGGGGAAAGACATTAAAATCAATGTAAATGTTATTGCACATGGTTGTGATATAGGCTGCATCGCAGAATTAGAGAACCCGGCAGTTGACAGCTACCACAAGGATTGTCTAGTCATTAATGACTGAACATGTGCAAAAATTGATGTGAAATTAATCACGTTAATCGATATAAATGTAATTAGTTGAACGGTAAGACTTGAATTTGTGTTCTACAAAACAATCAATAGCAATTAAAGTTATTGCGAAAATAGATATTTTTGATGAATACGGATGCTATTAAAAATAATTATCAGTATCTATACATGTTTATTGTTTCCAACAACTATTTTTTACAAGAATTGTGTAAAACTAGGGTAGGAAGGTCTCAAAGGAAATGCAGAAGAATCATGAGAATAAATATTAAAAGGAGGGAGGGAGGAAAGCTAGAAAGGAAGGAGGGGTGACGAAAGGAAGGAAGGGTGAAGAAAGGAAGGAAGGAAAGCTAGAAAGGAAGGAAGAAAGAAAGAAAGAGGGAGGGAGGAAAGCTAGAAAGGAAGGAAGGATGAAAGGGAGGAAGGAAAGCTCAAAAAGAAGGAAGGGTGGAAAAAAGGAAGGAAGGAAAGCTAGAAAGGAAGGAAGGAAGAAAGAGGGAGGGAGGAAGGAAAGCTAGAAAGGAAGGATGGAAAGAAGAAAGTAAGAAACAAACAAACAGGCAAACAATTCGGAGGAAAATGGAAGTTTCAAGCATAAATTGCTCGTCACGATCATTGTTGAGAGATTATATACCAATGTGTTTGATTAGTTTTAAAATTCATTTTCTCTCCTCACCCTTCTGCTTGATTATTATTCCTTTTTTTATATTAATTATTGTGTGTGGGGATAAATGTGATCCATAAGAGAACCCCCCCCCCCTATGCAAATGGTGTGTAGCACTGGCACTTCATGCATGGGAAAAGCAACCTCTGCATGAAATCCTCCATCACGGAAGATTTGATATGAAAGACTGCCAAAGCAATTCCATTTACCTATTTATTTGTGAAGCGTTCTATTTCTCAGCCTCTTTTTTAAGACAATAGTCATCTGAAGAGCTTTTTCTACTTTGAGTGTGCATCCTTCTAGCAAAAGTAAGACCACTCCTACAATCTTGCATCCCATTTTAGTCACCACATTATACAAAAGGTGTTGAGATCGTAGAAAGAATGCAGAGAAGAGCAACTAGGATGATGAGGGGACTGGAGACTGAAACATATGATGAATGGTTGCAGGAACTGGGCATGGCTGGTCTAGGGAAGAGAAGGACCAGGGGAGACAGGAGAGCAGTCTTCCAATGTTTAAGGGGCTGCCCCAGAGAGGAGGGGGGTCAAGCTATTCTCCAAAGCACCCAAAGGCCAGACAAGGAATAACAGATGGAAACTTATCAAGGAGAGGTTCAACCTAGAAATAAGGAGAAACTTCCTGACAGCGAGAGCAATCAACCCATGGAACAGAAGTTGCCTTCGGAAGTTGTGGGAGCTTCATCACTGGAAGCTTTCAAGAAGATATTGGAAATGGTGTAGGGTTTCCTGCTTGGGCAGAGGGTTGGACTAGATGACCCACAATGTCCCTTCCAACTCGGTTCATCTGTAATATCTGTAAAAAGGCATTTCTTGGATTCACCTTTGAGCAACCCATTTGAAAGACTGGGTCCAGCCAAGCCAAGGAGCTTTCAAAAGTTGCAACGAACTTTATTTAATCCCACCCAGCTTCAGAAGACGGTGTTGTCTTTGGCAAATGGATTGGTGGTGGTAGATCTTATGTTGCTAAGAAACATTCCAATCTGTGTTGTCACACTCAATCTGCCTTAGCACCATATCAGTAATTAGTGTAATTACAGGCGGGTGCAAGGAACATAACCCCCGTAGTTATCTATTAGATACCCGAGCGTGCTTCATTTACTCATTTTCCCAGTTCCAAAAAGATTAAGCAAAATGAATTCTCCAAAACACACATCCTAATCTAGAGGCCTTATAATTCCCATTTTTCAAACATAACTACCATCTTCCATCTCTGACCCCCAATCCAGGGGCAGTCTGCTGGGGTTTGCAGGGGTTCAGGAGAACCTCTAGCTAAGATTCCACTATGTAGATTTGTTCAAGCTTATTTCTGGTGTCTCCAGAATTACATGGGGATGATTTAATTGATGTTTTTTGCAGAATGTAAAATTTAATGCCACACATACTGCATCCGTATGAAAGTGAGATTTTCCCTTTCCCCCCTCTGCTAGTCTGTGTTTTATTTACTTCTTCAACCCACCCACCCCAAAATGCACACAATGGAAATATCGTTTGAGTAAGTCTTACAGGACCTTGGACAGCTCCAAAGTTCTCATCTCGTTCCAATGTTCCTACTACTAATGATAGGAAGACTCGTTTGGAGTACTTCCACCCAATTATGGGCCTCATAGGCAAGCCAGTAGTTTACATTATTACGTAGCTAATTTCACCTTTGTGTTCTGTCCTCCTATACTACCATCCAATGGTCTTTCCAGTTGGCTAAAAGGACATTTTAAAAAATCAGCCAGGAGTCTGACCTTTCTCTCACCCACTTTCTTCCTCCTTATATTTATTTTCATATGTTTGTGAGTGTGTGGGAGAGAGGGAAAGGGAGAGAGAAAGAGAAAGAGAGAAAGGAAGGAAGGAAGAGGGAGATGGACACACAGAGAGAAATAGAAATAGAATAGAATAACAGAATTGGAAGGGACCTTGGAGGTCTTCTAGTTCAACCCCTGCTTAGGCAGGAAACTCTACACCACTTCAGACAAATGGTTATGCAACATCTTCTTAAAAACTCCCAGTGTTGGCGCATTCACAATTTCTGGAGACCAGTTGTTCCACTGACTAATTGTTCTCACTGTCAGGAAATTTCTCCTTAGTTCTAAGTTGCTTCTCTCCTTGATTAGTTTCCACCCATTGCTTCTTGTTCTACATTCAGAATAGCTTGACTCCCTCTTCTTTGAGGCAGCCCCTGAGATATTGGAAGACTGCTATCATGTCTCCCCTAATCCTTCTTTTCATCAGACTAGACATACCTAGTTCCAGCAACTGTTCTTCATATGTTTTAGCCTCCAGTCCCCTAATCCTCTTTGTTGCTCTTCTCTGCACTCTTTCCAGAGTCTCCACATCTTGTTTACATCATGGCAACCAAAACTGAATGCAAAAGAAAGAGAGTGAGAGAAAAGAAGGAAGAAGAAGAAGGAGGAAGAGAGGGGGAAAGAGAGAGAGAGAGAGAGAAAGGGAGAGAGAGAGAGGAAGAAAGAGAGAAGCTTCTTGTGCTAAGAGTAGCCAAATTGACCTTTGGATCAGCTGGTGAAAGTTAATCTAAATACTGGATTGATTGATTGATTGATTGATTTGTTTGTTTGTTTGTTTGCAGCCCAAGGCCAAGCCACAAAATTGACACTCAGCAGCACCATTAACACATACTATAAAATGAGCAATTCATTGGAAGCCCGAAATGGTTCACAGGTCGTTTCCTGCTTTGGTTAAACTATTATTTAGGAACGGCAGACAAATAGGATTTGAGCAGAAGCCCCATTTTTTTAAAAAAAGTATTGGGCTACTTTGAATAGGAGGGGAGTTTAGACCCGTCTGTGGTCAATGAGAAGTGGACCTCCGGATTTTGTTCGGTCAAAAAACATCATCACACTCCACAATGGCTAACGGGGAACAAATGTGATTAGATGTCCGCTGTCATTTCTACGATTCAAAGGCATTAAACGACATGCTGCGTTCTGCCTTGGTTTAATTTTGGCTTAGCTAGATGAGCGAAATCAAACATTGTGGTTTAATCAGCAAATACGGCTTAAGCAGCCCATCGCTTGGAGCCATGAAGTGACTCCCTCAGGTCAATCTTTCTAAGATAAAGTTGACTTGGCATTCATAGCAAGGATTGCCAGGGAATGAGAAATAATTGCGCAGGGAATACAATCCCTCTACTTTTCCCTATGTAATGTGAAAATAAAATAAACACACTTAAAGATAAATGAAAACATATTTCTTCGGCTTTTTAGGACATGGGTTTTATTTGGAGCCTTGCTTTCTTTGGCAGACTCCATCAATGTAATACTGCCTGATAACCTGATTGAAAAATTAGATCCTATTGTTTTATAAGGGGTTCCAGGCTGTCTGGGTAAATTTTTACCCCTAAAAAGCCAACGATTTCCCCCCAGGCAATTCAAACGTTTTTTATTTTGTTTTGTTTTGTTTTCAGAAAACGTCGTTGGCTACAGACTCAAGTTTGTTCTCCTCAGAATCCGGCATTCTCGTCCCTGTTTGAATTATGGGTCTGAAGAAAAATCACGGCCCTCTCCTAAACATGTCTCAGGATACACGTTATTCAGCTCTTACGATATATTCTGCAAAATTAAGATTTTAAAAGCTGACATCTTCTCAAAAGTTTCTTTCCTCTGAATTCTGGGGTCCATTTTGGTTACCTAATGAAATATTTTGGTATCTGGAGAATGGTAATGAGGGGGACAAAGGCTTCACTAATTAGTGTTGTGGCCTCCCAGTGGCCAGCAGGGCTGGCAGCAGAGTCGGAGGTCGGGGAGGACCCTGGGCCAGTCCTGGAGTCCGGGGAAGGCTCTGAGGAGGGCTCTGTGTCGGAGGCAGAGAGGGGGCCAAGGCCGTCTGGCAGTTCCCAGCTGCCTTCAGAGCTAGACAGCAGTGAGGCAGAGGAACAGCTGGAGCCTGTTCCCAGTGTGCACATGCACAGAGCTGCCAGAAGAAAAGAACAGCTAAGAAATCAAGGCAGACTTGGGAGTAAAGCCACAGTGAATGGCCCCTCACATAGGAAATAAAAGAGGAGCGAAAGGGGAGGGGGCTTTTGCAGGAAATAATTCGTTTGTTCAGTCGTTAGATTTGTTTCAGGAGTGTGGAGATCTGTCCGTGAATCCCAGAGACTCTGTGCCAAATCTTTCCTTGCACAGCCCCTCATTGGGAAAGTGTTTACATGGCAGCTTTCCAAGCTAGATAAGGTCGGTGGTCACAACTTCACTTTGGAAAGACTTTTTGCCCGGCCTTTGATCAATGTGAATGAGAGGAATTCACTTTCGTTTAATGAAAGGGGTTTTGTCAGGACCAGGAATCTGCCTCATGCTGTTTGGGGAAGCCTAGGTCAGAACAATTAGTGCTCAAAATATTCTGGAATCTACATCAAAGATGAAGTTATGTGATCTGCCTTGGCCTTCTTTCTAAGCACTTTTTTGGGAGATAGCCAATAATAATAGTAATAATAAATGCAGTTTATGTGGCCCTTTAATACACAAATGTACAATTTTAAAAAAGATGTGGAGATTCCGGAAAGAGTGCAGAGAAGAGCAACAAAGAGGATTAGGGGACTGGAGGCTATAACATATGAGGAATGGTTGCAGGAACTGGGTATGTCTAGTTTAATGAAAAGAAGGACCAGGGGAGACATGATAGCAGTCTTCCAATATCTCAGGGGTTGCCACAAAGAAGAAGGACTCAAACTATTTTCCAAAGTAACTGAGGGTAGAACAAGAAGCAATGGGTGGAAACTAATCAAGGAGAGAAGCAACCTAGAACTGAGGAGAAATTTCCTGACTGTTACAATAATTAATCAGTGGAACAACTTGCCTCCAGAAGTTGTAAATGCTCCAATATTTTTTAAAATATTCTATTCTATTCTATTCTATTCTATTCTATTCTATTCTATTCTATTCTACCCTACCCTACCCTACCCTATTCCAAATTTTTAAAAATGCAACCTTTTCTCGGAGAACTCTGAGGAAGCCTCTCCTCCCCATCCCTGCAGGACAGCCAAAAAGGTATTAGCAATGAAATGTAGGAGCTGCAGACAATGATAATTGCTGAGAGACAATCACCATTCAGAGAAAGAGCTGTTCCATGGGATGCAAAGACTCTTGCACGGTGTTCTTTCCCAGCCTATAATTCTTCATTGAGTCACTGAAGTGACTCATGGAGGATAAAACTACTTATGGCAATTAGTGACGATGGCTGCGCATTGCCTCTAAAACCAGGGTTGTGACACACCTTGCAATATTCTAGGAAACACAACAGGGAAGAGCACTGCACTCATCTCTGACGTGTGGACTTTCTACAGATAATCTATTTTAACTGTTCTGGGAAAAGAAGGCTAAACTCAGGAGGCCTCTTCTAAAGTTCTCTTCTCTCCTCTCTTCTCTCTTCTCTTCTCTCCTCTCCTATTCCATATTCTCTATTCCATTCCATTATTCTCTTCTCTTTCTTCTCTTCTTCCCTCCCCTCCCCTCCCCTCCAACCTTGGCAGAAAGCAGTCATGAAACCTTGTTCTCTTCCCTCAGACTCAACAACTTTGAGTCTCCAAGAACTTTGAGACCTAAACAAGGAGAGGCTCAAAACGATTTGACGGACAAACCCAAATCTAGACAGCCTACTAAAAAGCAGAGACATCACCTGCCAACAAAAGTGCGTATAGTCAAGGCGATGGTTTTCCCAGTTGCAATGGATGGCTGTGAAGGTTGGACCATAAGGAAGGCTGAGGGCCAAAGAATGGAGGCCTTTGAACTCTGGTGCTGGAGAAGACTCCTGCATTGAGTCCCTTGGACTGCAAGGCCATCCCACCGGTCAGTCCTAGAGGAGATCAACCCTGACTGCTCTTCAGAAGGCCAGATCCTGAAGAGGAAACTCAAATCCTTTGGCCACCTAAGGAGAAGGAAGGACTCCCTGGAGAAGAGCCTCATGCTGGGAATGATGGAGGGCAAAAGAAGAAGAAGGGGACGGCAGAGAAGGAGGTGGCTGGATGGAGTCACCGAAGCAGTCGGTGTCAGCTTCAATGGACTCCAGGGGATGGGAGAGGACAGGAAGGCCTGGAGGAATGTGGTCCATGGGGTCGTGATGGATCGGACACGGCTTCGCAACTAACAACAACAATGTTGATCTGGTTCATTCTCTCTGCCAACTGAGCAAAAAGTTAAATAAATTTCAATTTCGCAGCATTTTCAAATATTGCAGACGCTTCCATCCATCTCGAAGAGGGAGAACATAAATTGATGTGCCATCTTCCCAATCAGATAAACCATCTCCATCTACATTCATTTAGAACCACCTTAGTTCCAGGGAAAGAAGTGAGTCTCTTCTTTGTGCTGGTGGGTTTGTTTGTTTTTTGGGCAAACAAAATAAAAGGTTGACCTTTGGCACCAGGAGATCATTTTCTCCCCCCCTTTTAATCGATCCGCTATCAGGAATGGATTGCCTTGTGTCTGTCACTTGAGCATTTATTTGACAGAGAGCGCTACTATTGAGACCACAAGTCTCCACTTCAAGCCATTTAACTTGACAGCTCCACAATAGTCACTTTCCAGCCACAGAAAAATGGTGATTTAGTAGTGATGGGAATGTAATAGAATCGCCCGACCTGTCACTCAGCTTCCCATAAGTTCTCTTGGCAGGAAGTTCCTCCACAAAGCACCAGAGATTAAATGAGATACGAACGTAAGAGAATCGGAGCATCAGAAGTCAACCCAAATCTCTCAATAAGAGATAGCTGATTTAAAGCAAAATTTAAAAATGGGAATACAACTAACCTGACTATGGGGGATTTTGTGATGGTTGTATGTTTGAGTCACTTTTTTCCAAGGCCATTGTAACTTCTAACTAAATACATGGCTGTACGTTGAGTTGTGCATATAGTTCATTAATGACTGTTCAAAGTTACAACAGCCCTGAAAAAAGTGACTTATGGCCATTTTTCACACTTACGACCATTGCAGCAACCCTGTGGTCATGTGATCAAATGCAGATCCTTGGCAACTGACTCATATTTATGACAGTTGCAGTGTCCTGAAGGTCATGTGATCTTCTTTTGTGACCGCCGAGCAAGCGAAGGCAATGGGGAAAGCCAAATTCACTTAATAACCGTGTTCCTCACTTAACAATTGTGATGATTCACAATTCACAAATGGGGTAATGTCTCACTTAGCAACATACATTTTGGGCTCAATTGAGGCCGTAATTCGAGCTGTTTTGACAATGAGGACTAGATCCTCTAGATTTCTCTCCTGGTCGGATTTCCCCAAACCTCCTTCTCTTTCCCCTTAGCTGGTTTTATTTTAGAAATTGTAGTATTTCATGAAAAGCTTATGTATTGTTTTGGGAAGAGGAGGTGAGCTTCTAATCTCGCCGCAGCTAACACAAAGCTTTATTTGATTTATTCAGCAATCTTTATAAATCTGTTTTTATGTTTTATTTGATTCCAGCCATTAGCCTATGCGAGGAAGTAATGCTAAAATATACATCATATCAGCATACCACATTAATCTACATAAATCTAACCTGCTCAGAGGCTGTTTCAGGTTAACCGCAGCCCAGAAAAAAGAGAGAGAGAGAGAGAAACAGAGAGAGAGAGAGAGAGAGAGAGAGAGAGAGAGAGAGAGAGAGAGAGAGAGAGAGTAAGAGAGTAAGAGACACACACAAAGAGACACACACACAGAGACAGGGAGACACACACACATACACACACACAGAGAAAGAGAGACAGAGGGAGATAAAGAAAGAGACACAGAGACAGAGAGAGACACAGAGAGAGAGACACACACAGAGAGAGAAAGAGACAGAGAGAGAAACAGAAAGAGAGAGAAAGAGAGAGACACAGAGAGAGAGACAGAGACAGAGAGAGAGAAAAAGAAAGAGAGACACACAGAGAGAAAGAAAGAAAGAGACAGACAGAGAGAGAGACACACACATAGAGAGAGAGAGATGGAGAGAGAAAGAGAGAGAGAGAAAGAAAGAGACAGACAGACACACACACACATAGAGAGATGAAGAGAGAAAGAGAGAGAGAGAGAAAGAGACAGAGAGAGAGAAAGAGAGAGAGAGATGGAGAGATTACAGCAATTTTGCTCATGTGTTTCTAGAAAAGTCCCTTTCCCCCCTCCTGAGTCCCTGGCAGGCATACAAATGTTCTCAGCTTAAAAAAATGTTATGTTTAAATTAACTGCATCATCATTAACATGGTTTTATGTTTTCAATTCCAGAACGAGAAATTGCATCTTACGCCAAATATTTCCTCTGCTATGATTGATTTCAAGTTGGGGAATTGGAACGGGAATTCCTTTGGCAGTGAGGGTACGGTGCAGAACTGGCTTCCTGGCAAATGTTGCAGTCCCTTGAAACAGCAACACAACCGAAGTAATATGGAAATTTAATTTTGTCTCCAAGGCGCTGAAGGAGGCTGGCTATCAATTCTGAAATACTGTTTTTAACCTAAATTTATTTTCTTTTTCTTCTTCTAATCTGTAAGGAAAGTGGTGCCGGAAACTTCATTTAGAGTCTGTAACTGGGTTTCTAGAAGTGGGAGGAAGGGTGAAATTCCTTCCTTCCTTCCTTCCTTCCTTCCTTCCTTCCTTCCTTCCTTCCTTCCTTCCTTCCTTCCTTCCTTCCTTCCCTCCCTCCCTCCTCATTCTACTTCTTTCTCTCCTCTCCTTTTCTGTCTCTCTTCTCACACTCCTTCCTTCCTTCCCTTTCTTCCCTCCCCTTTCGCCTTTCTTTTCTACTCTCCCTTTCTGTGTGTCTCTCTTCTCTCTCTCCTTCCTTTCTTCCTTCCTTCCCTCCCTCCCTCCCTTTCTCCTTTCCTCTCTGTTCTCCCTTTCTGTCTCTCTTCTCACTCTCCTTCCTTCCTTCCCTCCCTCCATTTCTCCTTTCTTCTCTGCTCTCCCTTTCTGTCTGTCTCTCTTCTCACTCTCCTTCCTTCCTTCCTTCCTTCCTTCCTTCCTTCCTTCCTTCCTTCCTTCCTTCCTTCCCTCCTTCCACCATAAAAAAGAGGTAATTAATGGTCTTCACTGAAGACATCTAACTTTCAACTTCTGTCCACACAGACGTATGACTGTAATGACTCTAAAATTATGGTCCTGGTTACCCACGTAACCAGAAGGTGAAATGTCCCATCGTTAAGTGAGGACTATCCAGAGGCTGAAAAATTGCTGAGGCTGTTTGATGGCGCAAACTACTACATTTCAACCAAGCAAAGCATTGAGTTTGCCACTTGGTGGCACATTGTGGATCAGAAGATAACGATTTGGGCTGGAGAAGTTCCTAATAAAATCTGGAATGTTTCCCTATCCAGGTGTGTCTTCAATTTACTTCTGATCCAAAGAATTTGGGGGATTAGTTGGAACCATTCATGGAGCAATGCGATGGCCTAGAGGTGGAGCTCTCGCCTCACAATCAGGAGGCTGTGATTTCAATCCTAGGTAGAGGCAGATATTTGTCTCTCTGGGCACACTGAGAATATATTATCTGCTAAACAAAAACTCCGCATTGGTGACAGGGATGGCATCCGGCCAGTAAACAGTCAGCTCCATTCAGTTGCCCAGACACCACCCCACAGGGGATTATGGGTTGTTAAACAATGATGATGATTCATGATGAGGGGCGGTCCAGAAGAAGGGACAATGCTGTTGTGTAAGCAGGTTAAACAATCGACTGCTCTTATTTGCACTTTTAAAAAAAATGGGTGGTGTTTTGATCCTTTCCTTTGGGGGAAAAATAGGCAGAAACTTTCAGCCCACCAATCTCTCCTTTGAACAAATCCAGAGAGTGAGGGTAGAGAATTATTGATCTAGTCGATCCTAATAGCTCTTCAAGCTGTTCCCATCCATCATTTGAATGCATATTCAATGAGCTTTAATCGGCAAATTTGTCACATTTGGAAACCATTATGCTGTAACGGATTTATCGTGTTTGTTTAGTGGTTTTTTAAATATGATGCATAGACTCTCGCCTTGCTGGCTGCATGTTCAGTCATTTGAATGGAGGCTCAAATTGGAGCATAAGGCAAAATTACGGCGGGTCTGTAAACAACGAGGTCTCTGGTGCGTTCCCACTGTTGTTTTCCAAACAAGCAAGAACACCATTCTAGAGAGAGGCAACGGCTGTACAAATAATTACAACGTGGCGATTGAATCTAATGTATATGAACTGGCTTAAATGTAGATTCCCCAAACTAGAAAACTGGTAAACTGGATTGAGACACAAGCCAAACGTTTATGATATTTCAAGAATGTTATGCTGGCATGGAGATTATCGTGTATGTGTATTAGAGGGAGGGAGGGAGGGAGGGAGGGAGAGTGGGAGAGAAGGAGAGAGAAGAAGACATCAATTTCACCACGAAGGAGAGAGAGAGGGAGGGGGAGAAGGAGAGAGAAGAAGATATCAATTTCACCCATTCAATTGTGTAGGAAATCTCTTGAACTCATCACTTTGCTGATGCCAGTTGGTCTCAAAGGATATTTGTACTATTGGGCAGTCCACCAATGAATGTCCTAGGGAGGTTGAACTCAGAAAACAACTGGAGAGACAGACGGACGGACATAAGAGATCTAGTGTTGACTGTCATCTTGGCTCTAATGGTTGGCAATGTCCCTAACATTCCAGATGAGGACCTCTCCCAATGTTTCTTGAAGACTGATCATCTTAAAGTTCTACAATTACTTCCAACTCTTCATGATCTGATGAACATCATTTGGCCTGTACTAATTCAGGGGTGACTAAGCTTGACAACTTTAAGACTTCTGCACATCAACTCCCAGAATTCCTTAACTAGACATTGAGGAATTCTGGGAGTTGAAGTCCACAAGTCTCAAAGTTGCCAAGGTTGGACTCTCCTGATCTAATAGCTTCGTTGTGTTTTTATAAGCTCATAGTTAATCAAGGAAAGCATTTTCCCATCTTCTCTTCTCTCAGTCTCATTTTGAATTATCTTTGTTTTGTTTTTTCAAGGATCAGCATCTTCTCACTTTTGCATTATGGATCCAGAATATTTATTTTGAGCTTCATTATGATCACTTCCAGGCTGCCTGGTTTTATTTCCCGAGTCTAAATGGTTTCTTTTCTGTCTTGGCAGGCCAAGATATTTGCAACCATTTTCTCAAGCCCCACTGTTCACAGGCATTGATTTTTCTTCAGGTTTTCTGATGGTTCAGCTTTCAGAGTGGAAGTGAAGATACGGAGTATTAAATCGTAGGCTTTCTCTCTGTTGAGCAAACAGTCAGCTATTGAAAGAGAATGCCTAGTTCATAAAACACTTAGGGATGGTTGTCAACAACGATCTTCAACAGTGGAATCATGTACTACAACTTAGCATTTTCAGGCAAACAATTAGGAGTGGGACACCCAACAGTCTATTGAATGCTTTCAGGGTCTCTTCTGACCGTGCGCCCCAATCAGAGCAAAGTGATGGGATTAAACACCATTTCTATTTATCCACACAGCTCACAAAATAGAAGACCATCAGACGGCCGGAATTAAAACAGCGGCGTTCATGTTAACCGATGGTGGCCACCATACTTTTATTTGGTAAGTTCCATACAAGACTTAGGGACACAATGGCTCAGTGGCTAAGATGCCGAGCTTGTCGATCAGAAAGGTCGACAGTTTGGCTGTTTGAATCCCTAGCGCCACGTAACTGAGTGAGCTCCCGTTACTTGTCCCAGCTTCTGCCAACCTAGCAGTTCAAAAACATGGAAAAAAGTGCAAGTAGAAAAATAGGAACCACCTTTGGTGGGAAGGGAACAGTGTTCCATGCACCTTCGGTGTTGAGTCATGCCGGCCACATGACCACGGAGACGTCTTCGGATAGCGCTGGCTCTTCAGCTTTGAAATGAAGATGAGCACCGCCCCTTAGAGTCGGGAATGACTAGTGCATACATGGGCGAGGGGAACCTTTACCTTTACCTTTATACAAGACTTGGTTGACAAAATCAGAAATGAGGAGGTGATGGGAAGTTCCTTGGGAAAGCCAAGGGAAATCATCAAAACCATTAAGAAGTGAAAGAATATTTCGGACCTGTGATGCGACACCTGGAAAAATCCGGCATCCTTCACTTAATCCTCCAGGGAAAGATTGAAGGCAAACAAGGTCCAGGCAGAAAAAGAACATCGTGACTTCAAAATCTAAGGGACCGGTTTGGACAACAACCGGACCGGATGACCGGACTGGATGATCAACAACCCATCCGTCCCTCCCATCGACTGGATGACAAAACAAAATCCATCGGTCCATCCCATCTATTTCTATGAATGTGGCCTCGTTGATTAATTAGCTGAGACCAAGAACCAACCTTCATGCCTTGAGACAACACAGACTTTCTAGAGAAGTTGCAACCCAAAAAAGCAGACATAGCTCAGAATCTTCTACGGCACAATAGTTATGGTGGGTGGTGAATTTCTTCATGAAATGCCACCAAAGATGAGCATTCTCACAAAAGCAAACAGTTTGAAAACACAGAACTCCTTTAAGTTCTGCTGGGCTCTTAACTCGAGCGCTAACTTGAGTTTTAGGAATCACACCGGTGTAGTTTCCCTTCCATATGTGCCTTTCATGCACACTCTACAATGTGTTTACAAAGTCATGGTTCCAGCTCTATGCTTATACAGATTGACAAACAGCGTATGTGTTTGTCTTTGGGGACCATTTCTTCATTTTTATTTTTGTTTCTCTTAAAGACCAATTGAAAGATTATTTAGCTCAGTTCTTGGCCTGGAACTCACTCATCGGCATTCACTTTTCCGATCTGAAGGCTGCAATTATGAGATGAGAGACTAGAATGGTGACATTCAAAGTGAAGTATTTCTGTTTCTTTCTAAAAGCATCAAATGCCTCGTTGGATGCCTGGAACGGCCTAGAGATGAACAATTATGAAAGGAATTGGCTTGAGTCCATTATCTGGAAAGACTCTTTATACATCTAAATGAGGATATCACCAACAGGTTGAACTCAACTCTGGATGATTTCATAGCCCCATCCACACAGTAGGGAAGTAGATTATTTTGGCCCTTCTTAGCTTCTGAGTCCAATAAAGATCAATCTATTGAGCAATCTGCAAAGACAACCTTAGCTGTCAACTTAAAATCTGCCCCCTTTGAGAATTACTTACTTTTAGAGTAGTGTCATTCTTGGTCATCTTCCAGATTCCCTCTGTCTCTTTAAATCAGCCAGACAGATCCTCCTCCTCCAGCTGATGACATCATAATAATGTCAACAGTTGGCAAACTACAGAAGACTGTCTCTTTTCAGACAGTTATGGTCTGTCTTCCCAGAATATGGAGCTCATTTGGCTATTCCACTCCTCAAAACATGGGGACCAAACGGTAAGTACCACACAATGCAAATGAAATCTGTAGAGATGTCCATGGTTTGCCATTAAAAGCTGGTTTAAAAAAACAATGCAAAGAACGTTTTCCCTTTGAAGACGGCTCAAGCAGTACCAAAATTGCACAATTTCCCTGAAATCTTCTATCTTGAAAGAATACATCTAAAGCAAATTTGTTCCCAAATTTGTTTGGAGAATTTGTCTCTGAATTTGTTAATCAAATGGAAACTGACCTACAACCCTAACCTATGACAGGAGAGGTGAAAATTGATTTTTCAGAATTGAATTGAATTGAAATTTAATTTGTTAGCCGCACCCTCTCCAAACGGACTCGGGGAGTTCTTGGATCCTACTCTGAGATGTTAGAACTGAAGCTAGAACCTCTGCACACAACGTAAGTGTACTTTTACGCTTCTGCGGTGAGCCATTAACAAGGTCTCTGTGCGTAGAATCTAGATCCCAATGGTTGCCTCCTTCCAGTTGTGGCATTCTGGGTATTCTGTAACCTACCTGTGGAAGCTCACTTAAAATCCTAATGAGACTGAGATCTCTCCTGATGCAATTCCCTAGGATGGGACCCCATACCAAACTTTCTTTCAATGTTAACATTAAAATTCCAATTTAATATTGGACCATGAAACTTGTGAGACAAATATATCTTATGGGACACTGATCTTTCCCCAATTGTCCTCTCCAATGGGTTCTATCCTGTTTTTTCCTCAAATCTTTGAATTACTGAAGAATGGCCTGATCATGTGAAGACTTGATATTGAGATTTTGAGTCATACATCAGAACTGCATCCAATTTTGGTCACCACACTAGAAAAAGATGTTGAGACTCTAGAAAAAGTGCAGGGAAGAGCAACCAGGATGATGAGGGGACTGGAGACTAAAACATACAATGAATGGTTGTAGGAACTGGGCACGGCTAGTCTGGGGAAGAGAAGGACCAGGGGAGACAGGATAGCAGTCTTCCAATATTTGAGGGGTTGCCACAGAGAGGAGGGAGTCAAGCTATTTTCTAAAGCACCTGAAGGCCAGGCAAGGAATAATGGATAGAAACTGACCAAGGAGAGATTCAACCTAGAAACAAGGAGGAACTTTCTGAAAGTCGGAACAATAAACCAATGGAACAGAAGTTGCCTTTGGAAGTTGTGGGAGCCTCATTGCTTAAGGTGTTCAAGAAGAGACTCTACTACCATTTGTTAGGGCATAAGAGTTCCTGTCTGAGCAGGGGATTGGACTAGATGACCTACAAAGTCCCTTCCAACTCTGTTAATCTGTTACTAATTGAACAACTAAAGGCCTCAGATGCATTGAACCACATTTGGTGCACGTGAAATCCAATCACATTTAGGTCTGGCCTTCATCGTGTTTGGATTTGGAAGGCAACCCCCTCCACACACTTCAGGGACAAAGGATGCTCCTTCCAAGGATGTCAACCTGCATGATGTAATGCAGCCACACTTTCAATAAACGTTAACTCTCGATCCATGTTCCGTGGTTCAGCTTTGTTGCTTTCACCTCACCGAGTCTCTCTCTTTTTTTTAATCCCTTAAAATTGAGCTGGGGCTGATTTGAATTTCATGCTACAGAACTCTTTCTTTCTGTTTTGAACCACAGCCGTTTTCACTTAAAAACGAACCTAACCAAGATATAATCTTCTTCTGTTTTTTCCTTTCTTCTTCCTTTTCCTTTTCCCTCTTTTTTTCTTTTCAGAGTAACAGAGGAAAGCAGATTATTTCAATTAAGAATCTGCCTGTGACAATTGTAAGCGATGTTTCTTCAAGAGTTCGGATCTGTAATTGTAGTTTTATATTTCTTTCCACAGCGGTGTCAGAATTTCATTTTCAAGGCATTTTTGCTGAGGTAGCTTTTTAGCATTTTGAGCTTAGTATTAAAAACCAAGATAATAAGGAGCATCCGCTCCTCTTTAATATTGGAACAAAGACCCCTCTAGACACAATTAAGATATCCTGAACATTAAAAGAACTGATCAAAAATTCCAAAGATTCTCCAATATTTGATTTGGATAGACCAAGCATGGGTATATATTTTTGATGGGAGGGAGGGGGGGAAGGCCACAGGTTAACGTGAGTGTGATTTAATCATGCAAAGTGTGGTTAGATATGAAAGAAAGTGAAGCCGTGCATTATTTTTTCTCTCTAGCAAACTTTTTCCCTCCTCCTTTTTCTCTTCCACATCTTGTCCAGGAAGTAAGTTTGAAATTGGATTAATGGGAAGGACTTGATCAAAGTTTATATCAACTACGATTGTGCAATGCTTCAGATTCAAATGCTAAAAGACTTGGATCACATGTGGAGCATACTTTTAACAACTTCTCAAATCAAATACATGTTTTCCTTGGATTGTCTCACCATTAGGAAAAGCAGGGACTTAACTTTGGGAAAAGATCACCTAACATTTCACATCCCATAGTACAGTGCCTGGGAATTCATAGAGATTGAAGTGCAAAACATTCATAATTTTCCTGTTGGCCATCTTGACTAATTCTCCAGCCAGGTGGCCTTCAAATACCTCAATTCCTTTTAGTATTTAGCCATGTGCTCACTTGGGAAATTCTGTCACCCCTTCCAGGTAAATGTTCCGGCCCGCCGGTGGCCAGCAGAGCTGGCAGCAGAGTTGGACAGTGAGGAGGTTGGTGGGGGAACATGGGCCAGTCCTGGGGGCTGAGGAAAGCTCAGATGGGGGCTCTGCATCGGAGGCAGAGAAGGAGCTAGGCAGCAGTGAGGCAGAGGAACAGCTGGAGCCTGTTCCCAGTGGGCGCATGCGCAGAGCTGCCAGAAGACAAGAACTAAGAAAGCAGGGTCAACTTGGGAGTAAAGCCACAGGTGGACAGTGAATGGTCCCTCCCATAGGAAACAAAAGAGGAGCAAAGGCGGAGGGGGCTTTTGCAGGAAACAATTTGTTCCTTTGGTCATTTCAAGAGTGGAAAGTTCTGTTTGTGACTATAAGAGACTGTGCCAAGTTTTGCCTTGCCCTGCATTTGGAAACTAGTTATTTCACAGCTCTCCAAACGAGATAAGGTTCGTGTTGATAAACATTCCTCTGAACGACTGTTTGCCAAGACTTGCTGACTGTGAATGAAAGGAATTCACAGTCGTGCAAATAAAAGGGGTTTTAGACTCTGCTTCTTGCTTTTTAAGGAAACCTGGGTCAGAACAGTAAACCAGACAGGAACCATGACTAGATGGGCTGATTTTACTTGATTGTTAAGCTACATGAACAGAATTTTGCAGGTCTAAAAATACAGTTCATCTGCCATCACGTTTAACAGCCGATACGTAAGGCCAGGGTCTTCTTAATTTTCTTTTTGTGCCTGTTAAGTATTTTTGGGCTCCTTCCAGCTTTATCCGATTATTCCCAAGGCAGTATCACTTCCCCTGATCCTTCAAGGGGATTCCCACAAAAAATATATATCTTCAAATCGGGAGCCTCTTGATCTGCTAATGGTATGAATTGTTTTGGGGGTGATATATCATAAACTTGGGACTCTAAATGTGTCCTCTCAGCTGGGTCTCTTTTTCTCGCCCCATTTAACACACTCAGACCAGAGATATAAATTATTCAGGACTTGATTGTTAACATATAACTGAATTAACCCCCCCACCCCCCACCCCCCGTCACAGAATCTTTTAAAGTAATTTATAAACATCTTGAGAGCGGGCCATTTATTAGGTGAGGCTAACAAATATTTTATTTTGATGGGAAAGTTTAAAAGCAAGCAAGCCACTAAATAATGGAAACAAATTAAGAGGCTCATTTGGAAATTAGTTTGAGGAATGGCTTCATCTGCCCAGGCCCACCGATCTTAATTATTTGTCTTCAATAAATATTGCCTAAGCTGCTTATTAATATTATACTTGCATTGGTGAACTTATTCTGGGCAATGGGTGTATATTTATGACGTGGAAACATATCTTTCTGAATCTCTCCATCTCTGAAGGGACAACCTCTGGAGATTCGTAGCTACTGTCCTCGGCAGCCAGTTTAACAGATATAACTGAATAACAGTTGGAAGGGACCTTGGAGGCCTTCTAGTCCAACCCCCTGCTCAGATAGGAAACCTTATACCCGTGATGGCGAACCTATGGCATGTGTGCCTCAGGTAGCACATGGAGCCATTTCTAAGGGCACGTGAGGCGTTGCCCTGTCAGCTCCAGTGCGCATGCCCACACTGGCCAACGGATTTTCAGCCTTGATTTTCGGCCGTTTTTCATCTAAAAACCACCCTTTGGGGAGAAAAACCACCCAACTCACAAACTGAAAGTTTGGACTTCCGGTTTGCACATTTGGCTGTTTTTCCCCTTCCGGAGGCTGTTTTTTTTTTGCCTTCCCCAGGCTCCTAGAAAGCCTCTGGAGCCTGGGGAGGATGGAAAACAGACCCACTGGGCCCTCCGTAAGTTAGAAAATGGGCCTTTTCTGGCCTCTGGGGGGCATTTTGGCCCTCCCAAGCTCCAAGAAAGCCCTGTGCGCATGTGCGGGGCAGCGGTGTGTGTGTGTGTCATGCACGCATGCGCAGGAGGCATGGCGTGGAGGGGGCATTAAATTATGGGGTGGGCACACGAGTGGTCACAATGGCACACACGCACGTGCTATTGGCACCCGAGGCGAAAAAGGTTTGCCATCACTGGAAGGGACCTTGGAGGTCTTCTAGTCCAACCCCCTGCTCAGACAGGAAACCCTATGCCATTTCAAATAAATGATTGCCCAATCTCTTCTGAACAACCTCCGGTGATGAGTATCCACCACTTCTGAAGCCAATTTGTTCCCCTGATTGATTGTTCCGTCAGGAAATGTCTTCTTAGGTTGGTTCTCTCCTTGATTTCCCTGTGAGGGCATCGTCTTTCCTCACGAGAACCCAACACATCTAGATACCAAATCTGTGGGGATTTCTGTAAAACATCTGGTCCGATAGGCCGGCCTTGAGAATAAATTTCAAGAAAAACAGAAGTACATGGGAACAGTCCTTCTTCTTCAGGCCTGGTTTCATATTTCCACATATTTTTTTTCAGCTAAAAAACCCAATCAAATAAATCACCCCATGAAGAGCAGGTTCTTACAGCCGCTGGGCCCTTTGGAAGGTGTCTCCCTTTACATAGTGGCAAATTCTCTTGTTAGCTTGGAAGACGAGAGGTAGCCTATGAACAGCTTCCAACGGCAGCGTACAGATCGTAATGCCAGGAGACTCCGCCGTGTCTCGTCTCTCATAAAGCCGCTTTAATAACCATAATACATCTCTAATAAAAAACGGAGGGAGAAATTTTGTATTCCTTTGGTTATTTCCGGTGACAAACAGCACGGAGGCGAGTAAGAAGAAAAAGTTTGATGCTCAGAGGCTTAAAAGGGAATTCAAATGCCACTCCTGGCTAAATTTGCCACATTTAATGTTCCTTGTTAACTTCCAGGGAACAGGGCTACATTTTGCTTTGAATGTTCTGAATGGCGTTATTGATTGTTGTCACGTTATCTGATATGAAAAGTGCAGCGTGAAAACCCTTCTGATGCCTCCTGGTGGCGTTTCACAAGGAGATCCTGTCAAAGCATTTGAAAGAATGAATTACCTTTAAATCGACTCATAAAGGCATTGCCAATTTTTATTCAATAGAGCATAATAGCAGAGTTGGAAGGGACCTTGGAGGTCTTCTAGTCCAACCCCCAGCCTAGGCAGGAAGCCCTACACCACTTCAGGCAAATGGTTGTCCAACATCTTCTTTAAAAGTCCAGTGTTTGGAGCATTCACAACTTCTGGAGGCAACGTTGTTCCACTGATTAATTGTGCCAACTGTCAGTAATTTTCTCCTTAGTTCTAAGTTGCTTCTCTCCTTGATCAGCGACCATCCATTGTTTCTTGTCCTGCCCTTCGGGTGCTTTGGAGAATAGCTTGACTACAGGGGTGGGTTGCTACTGGCATTACTGCCGGTTTGGTGCATTAACATTTTTGTGCGCCTCCTTTTCCTTCTCCTTCTGATCTTTCTCCTTCTTCTCCTTCTCTATCTCCATCATCTCTGTCTGCTCCGTCTCCTCCTCCTCCTCTTCTTCTTCCTCCTCTGAATTTTCTAAGAAGGAGGAATGGAGGATGACTAGCAAATAAATGGGGTTTTATGAGTACAGCACTGAGCAGTAACTTTCCATCACATCATCTAGATGTTAGGCAGCTGTGTAGGCCGGCCACATCCATCAAAGTCACATCAACACGGCTCCCAATAAGCCAGGCAGCTGAACTGAACAAGGCATGGTTTCCAAACTCAATGCATTCAGTCCTCAGTAGAGATTTTGCTGAAACTGCCTGAACAATTCAGCACCAGAATAAGGAGAAATCAAGACATGAACTTCCGTTGGACGCTGAAAATAAGAACCAGTCTATATTTTGGGTTTGGCTACCTAAATCTTGTGCTACGTGTTAAGATTATATTCTGACTTAGATTGGCGGGTGGATGTGGGTTTTCATTGGATGCCCACTGCTGTGAAATTTACTACCTGGAGGCACCAAGGTGCCAAGCCCATTAAATAAAGTAACTATCCATAACTCTCTGCGAGGCAACGCCGTGTGTTTCTTTGTGACAAGGCATCACGGTTCAACAAGGAAACTCAAAAAGACACCTTGAATCCCCGACCAACCTCCTCTTCAAGCTTGTTATCCTTCCCCCCTGCAAATCAGTATTCTTTTTGTAAAACATGGCAAAGTAGAAATGACAGGGAGTGCTTCCCTTCCTTCTTGTTGACTGCTCGTCTGCCTATCAAAAAACATTAACGCACATGGATGGAGTCTGTCTGCTCAAGCCCACCATCCCAGAACATCCCATCGCCAGAAGCAAAAGATGATTGACATTCTAAGTCTATGCTTCGGGTTCCCTAGACATGATGGGGAATTCTCCAATACAAAGTAGTTTAAGTCAGGTAACAACGAGAAGGAAGGAATCAGACTTCTGCCCCAGGCAGACCCGGTAGGCCGAAATCGGAGAAAAATAATAATAATACAAAAAATCTGTAGCTTCAGAAATTGTGAAGAGAGGAAATCACAGTCCTGTCACAGGAGTCATAAACTGCGGCAAGATTCTGTCGTTCTTTCACCAAACACCTGAATCTTTTTGGTCCAGGATTGTCCTGTCACCCATCGGCGGTGCTATCTAGAAGGACTTTTGTGCCACGACGGGTGGGCTTCAAAAATTTCAGCAACCAGTTCTCTGTGCAGGTTGCTCAGTGGGCGTGGCCTAATCGGTCTCCTGCATCATGCTGGGGGTGGGGTGGGTTTTCCCAGGCTCCGGAGTCTTTCCTCGAGCCTCTGGGAGGGCAAAAACTTCCTCCCCCGGCTCTGGGGGCCAGTTTCTCGCCTTCCAGAACTTCCAGGCAGCCCGTTTCCCCCCTCCCTGAGCGTCTGCATGGGCCCTGCATTTACCTCGCATCCAAAAGAGGCCGCGTGGAGATTCCTGGGTTGGAGGGGCCAGCCAGGGGTGGTATTTGGAGGTTCTAAGAACCGGCCATAACGTTAGCTATGGGTTCTCCTGAACCCAGGCAAATCCATAGTAGCCCACCCCTGCGGCGACTCATATCAAACTATTCAGGGCCAACAGGTCAGCCTCCAAGCCATAAACAACTTCTTTTTCCTAGCAAGATTCAGTCTAACCAACCAAACCAACTGCTTTAAACTTGTTTGTAAAAAATAATGAGGGTTTTTTTTTTTGGGGGGGGGGTAACAGAGTGGTTAAAAATATGGAATCTTATCTGATACAGTTGTTTTCGGCTACTAACTTTCATAGTTTTACTTCCAACTTCACTTCTGTAGACCTCATCCCATATTTAAGTCCTACTGATGGTGGCGGGGCTGGTAAGTACACTAATGTGCCTGCCATCCCCATCACATTTTTAGGTTTATTTCCTTTTCTTCATTCTAATTTGTAATTTTTGTTTGATAAATAGATAAATAAAAGTTTTAAAAATTAGTCCCTCCCTTCCCTTTTTTAATGTTCTCATGTCTTCTGGAATTATGACCAGCTTTCAGCCAGTTGACTGTATATCAGGCATTAATACAATAGAGGGAGTCCAGAGGTATTTCACGAGAAGAGTCCTCCACTCCTCTGCTCACAACAGGATCCCTTACGACACCAGAAATTTTGGCCTTGGACAACCTGGAACTGTGCCGCCTGCGATCTGACCTAAGCGTAGTACACAAAATTGTCTGCTACAACGTCCTACCTGTCAACAACTACTTCAGCTTCAACCACAATAATACACAAGCACACAATAGATACAAACTGAAGGTAAACCGCTGCAAACTCGATTGCAGGAATTACAACTTCAGCAACCGAGGGGCCAACGCCTGGAATGCTCTACCTGACTCCGTTGTTGCATCCTCAAAGCCCCACAGCTTCCAGCTTAAACTGTCCACCGTGGACCCCACCCCATTCCTAAGAGGTCCGTAAAGGGAGCCTGCATAAGCACAGCAGCCGGCCTTCCGCCCCTGTCCTACAGTCCCCGTTTATTTGTACCCATTTCCTTTGTTCATGTTTATGTTCATACTTATGCATGTTATCTTGTACATGTTTGACAAATTAACTAACTAATTAACTAACTCCTATTTTCCCTACCACAGCAACTCTGTGAGATAATTACACAATTATTGACTTCCCACTTAGCCACAAAAGACCCAATAGGTATGCCATCTTAAGAGGTCACCTCTACGTTCGCATGATATCCTTAACCTGGTTATTGAATTAGCTCTCTTTCTCAGTTTACACAACACATCCAGTTATAAACAAATCAAATAGGCTAAATTTGTCCAATATACTAAACCACCACAAAAACTGATCGAGGTTAATATTAACCAGGTTTCATGAGAAGGTGGTTATTTAAGTCTTTTACCTGAAATGGATACATCAGTGCATGCGAAACAAAGTCAGCCAGGAACTTATATAGCTTAACGTGGATCTGAATGCAGATTCCCCTGGTCTTAAACCAGATCAAACAATGGTAGAGACACATCAATTTCATCCTTAAAATGTATCAAGCTGTAACTAAAGAGGAAATACTTACGATTTCTGTGGCACAGATTTGGTTGCAACTTTATTGGTAGGCTCATTCCATTCTGAAAATAAATGAAATAAAGTCACATTTATTGCCTTAAGTTTTGCAGCAACGACATATCACCCCACAATCTCTCTCAAACCAAGCCCTAATGTGACAAAGCATCACAGGTAATCCTTGAATATGGCCACAATCGATCCAAAGTTTATAGTGCTAAATGAAACGACTGTTCAGTGATTTTTTGCTCCATTTTACAATCTTTCCTACTACTGTTCTTAAGTGAATCACTGCGGGTCTCAAGTGAGAAACACAGTTGTAGAGTGAATTTGGCTTCCCCATTGACTTTGCTTGTCAGAAGGTTGCAAAAGTGGATCTTTTGATCCTTGCAATCCTTGTAAATGTGACCCGGTTGCCAAACACCTGAATTTTTATCATGCAACCATGGGGATAAGTGTGGAAAACAGTCATAAATCTTTTTTTTCAGTGCAGTTGTAACTTTGAATGGTTACTAAAGGAATGGTTAAAAGTAGAGCCCTGTTGTGGCCCACCAGTGGCCAGAGGAGTTGGCAGCAGATTCGGACAGTGAGAAGGCTGTGGAGGAACCTGGGCCAGTCTGGGGAAGGCTCCGAGGAGGGCTCTGTGTCGGAGGCAGAGAGGGGGCCAAAGCCATATGCCAGTTATCAGCTGCCTTCAGAGTCAGACATCAATGAGGCAGAGGAACAGCTGGAGCTTGTTCCCAGTGTGTGCATGCGCAGAGTTGCCAGGAGAAGGGAAGAGCTAAAGAACAGGGGTCGATTTGGGAGTAAAGCCACAGGTAGATGGTGAATGGCCCCTCCCATAGGGAATAAAAAGGAGCAAAAGTGGAGTGGAGTTTGCAGGAGACAATTAGTTCGCTTAATTGGTTTATGACTCTCCGAAACTCCTTGCCAGGTTCTGCAGATATCAGCCTGGCAGCTCTCCAAGCCAGATGAGGTCTGTGACTGTAAATCCTCCCTTGAAAGACTTTGCTGTCTGTGAATAAGCAGAATTCACAGGAAATTAATAAACAATAATTTTGTCAGGACAAGGAGTTTGTTTCAGCCTCTTGGGAAGCCTGGGAGAGAACAGGCTTAGAGAAGTTGCCCTCCCTCTAATCCCACCCCACCTGGGGATGGTCATGGAGATTGGGGGGGGGGGTAAGCATTCTTAGAGGGCATCAAGTGGTAGTAGGTTGGTTTATCTTCAGGACCGGAGACTTACTTTGTGCAGGGTATCCTGAGGTCAGATGCTGGCAATCCTACAAATGGAAGCAAAGAAATGTCAACCTGGTTCAGAACATGTCAGATTAACTGCAGAATGGATACATTACCAAAGAAGTTAATCCACTAAAATATTAGCAAGACAACCTAATACAATCTCACTTCTGGATGAATATTCAATCATTTCTCCATATCCCCATTTCCCCAAGGTCTCCGTCCTTTGCCAATCTTGCTCACTAAGGGGCACCTGCTCTTCAGGAGGTCCCCAGTCTTTTCTGAAGATATCAAGGATCAAACATGAAAAGTCCAATGTCCAAATCAAAGACGTCGAGATATTAGGGTTTGTGTCTGCTGTGGCTTCTGAAAGGTCACGTCCCACATTTGCCATAAGAGGGACATGTATTAATGGCTGCTTACCAGTCTGGTGCTTAAACCACTGATAGGCCTAATTGGAATCTGTGCTTCAGATGGAAAGAGGGCAGGAAAATAGAAACGGGGAAAGGGGAGGAAGGAAGGGAGGGAAGGGAGGGAGGGAGAGAGGAAGGATGGGAGGGAGAGAGGAAGGAAAGGATGGGAGGGAGAGAGGGAGGAAGGAATTCAGTGGAATTCACAGATGGAATAATCTGGTGGAATAGGCAGATGTCCTCCAGGAGAGACATTCCTACAAATAACCTATCCCCAGTTTACCCAGGGCTTCCAAGGTGAGAACCAGCATGTTCAACTGGAAGAAAACTGGAAACCAGTGCAGCCTGTACAGCAATGGAGTAACCCAGAGACATGGTGTCATAAAGGGGCACTCAAAACTGCACAGGTGCTGCATTCTGGACCACGTTGTCACAGACTTCAGAAGTGGCCCCATGAACTGCGTATCTCAACATCATTCAATCAAGTTTTATTAGACAGGTTGGAAGTGCAAAACATCACCAATGGCCTTACTCGCTCCAAGGGAATTCTGGGAGCTGTAGACCCAATATCACAATGTACTACCTTGTGATTTCGTCAACAAATACATATTTGCAAGATGCTCTTAAACCTACCTGGGCCTTGCTTGGGATAGTAAATTTGTTCTGTTCCGCTTTGCCCGGAGTGTGGATAGCGGTGAGAGGCGGAGGCCATGAATGGGTCATCTCCTAGCAATGGAGCAAACAAAACATAGGAGTATATTTTCAAGTCAAGACCAAGCCATGTTCTTTCTCTTTGCTTCTCCTTCTAAGCACCCCCAAAGTCACACTGTGGGGGAACTCACGTGCCAGGGCTAAGCCATGCAATTGTTTGGGTTTGGGGCCCTTTCTTGTGTGATTTGTAAATTAGGCTATAAATTAACAGAGTTGGAAGGGACCTTGTAGTCATCTAGTTCAACCCACCTGCCCAAGGAGGAGACAATACACCATTTCTGACAAATGGCAGTCCAGTCTCTCCTTGAAAGCCTCCAGGGATGAAGCTCCCACAACTTCTGAAGGCAACTTCTGTTCCATGTGTTGATTGCTCTCACTGTCAGAAAGTCCCTCCTTATTTCCAGGTTGAATCTCTTCCTTGTTCAGTTTCCATCCATTATTCCTTCTCTCGCCTTCGGGTGCCTTGAAGAATAGTTTTATCCCCTCCTTTCAAATATTGGAAGGCTGCTATCCCGTCTCCCCTGGTCCTTCTCTTCACTAGACCAGCCAGGGCCAGTTCCTCGTATGTTTTAATCTCCAGTCCCCTCATCATCCTGGTTGCTCTTCTCTGCACTTTTTCTAGAGTCTCAACATCCAACTGGATGCAGGATTCTGGGTGTGGTCTTACTAGGGCTTCAGGTATGAGAATGAAAAACGCACCCAACCACTGGTGGCTTCTTCAGCGCAACAGAGTTGAAAGCAGAGCAGAGTATGATGTGTGAAAATCAGTCTCTCCAGAAATGGATTGCATTTCTCAGCTCGCCTGCTTTTGTGTAATTTTGTTTTTTTTAAAAAAGAAAGCAGGGGACGTTTGATTTTAGTTTCTTGGTGTATTTCTTTGTTTATTTGCAGTGCTTCCAGGCTGCTCCCATCCCCCAGCTCTGAGTGACATGTAACTCTCCAAGATGTAATTGGGAGTAAACCAATGCAATCAATTTTAAGAAGGTTGCAACAGTTACATCAATAACTCAGTCAAAGTAAAGTAACTATTTGCTTTAAAAGCACATATCTGGAAAGGGAAGAAAAGGCCTCATCTCAAAGGAGGAATTGGCTGTCCAATACCTTCTCACACCATCATGGATCAGGAGTATAGATTGCTTCAGCCCTGCCTTTCAGCGATCCATTCAGACAGAATGACTTTTGACCCAATCATTACATAAGCTATGGATGCTGCATGCGAGGGTGATGGTGAATATCTTCTTCCCTTTCTCTAAGACCACCCGTGCATTTTCGGCATTTAGTCATGCCATGGAGACGTCTTTGGACAGTGCTGCCTCTTCGGCTTTGAAATGGAGGTGAGCACCGCCCCCTCGAGTCGGGAATGACTAGCACATATATGCGAGGGGAACTTTTACCGTTTGAATCCGACACCTTAGCCACTGTGCCATATTCGCTGTTTCTTAAAGGTTTTGAGGGCTGACCAGATTCTCAGATGGGACTTATTTTCTGGGACATCCCTATTTCAAGCCAAAAGTAGGAAAACTGAATTTAGACCTGAAATGATATAGGGTTTCCTTCCTGAGAAAAGGGTTGGATTAGAAGACCTCCAAGGTCCCTTCCAACTCTGTAATTCTGTTAGACCAAAGCTCTCCAAACTTGGCAATTTTAAGACTTGTGGACCATGCTGGCTGAGAAATTCTGGGAGTTGAAGTCCACATGTCTTAAAGTTGCTAAATGTGGAGACCCTTCATGTACACCAATCAACTAAGGCTTCATTTCAGAATGCAGGCCAGGGTTTCCAAAACTCTGTTAACTAATGGGGAAAAAGTTCAATTTTTTTTGCATGAAGTGATGCAGAAGAGAAAGACAGTGCTTTCAGAAATGACACTAGAGAATTGCTGACTTTGACTCATGTGTCCTCCATTCTAAAAAAAGTAAAACTAAAGATTGAAACATTGTTTTAACCGGCTCCATATTTTTATCCCCTTAAATTGTATTAATGAGGAATAGACATTAAACCAATTCCGAATCCTTCGTTTTCGTCTTCTTCTTCAGGGATGCTGTTGTCGTTTTAAAAGTAGCTGTAGGTGCCCTCAGGTAAAGAGCGGAGAAGCATACACGCAGAAGATGCTAATGAATGGCCAGAAAAAAGAAGAGGTTGTGGTACAATTTGTCTCGAAGGCAGAAGAATTAATGGCTCTCAAAAGAATTGAAGAGAATTAGCAGGCAGAACAATTAATTCCACAATACTCTTGAAGGAGTGAAGAGGCAGGATGAACTGCATCCCAGAAATAAAGCAGACAAAAAAATGTTTGTTTGAAAGTACAATTGCATTCATCTTGCGTTTCTGCAAGAAAAGTCTCTTTTCCATGATTTGGCCCTGGGAGCAATTTGGTGAAGTAGATAACAAGAGATCAACTCTGACTGCTCTTTAGAAGGCCAAATCCTGAAGATGAAACTTCTCTATTCAGAGAACCAGGTGCCCTAACTCCGAGGACATAGCAAATACTTTGGCCACCTAATGAGAAAGAAGGACTCCCTGGAGAAGAGCCTCATGCTGGGAAGGATGGAGGGCAAAAGAAGAAGAAGGGGACGACAGAGAAGGAGGTGCTGGATTGAGTCACCGAAGTAGCCGGTATGAACGCCAATAGACTCCAGAGGATGGGAGAGCACTGGAAGTTCTGCAGGAATGTTGTCCATGGGGTCGCAATGGGTTGGACATGACTTCACAGCTAACAACAACAAAATACCTTAATAAAAATTTTGATTTACAGAAAATATCTTTGGCTTCCCTAAAGGACAGAAGGAAAACTACCTAAAAGTGCCTGTTTCTGGAATTATTCCTGAAAGCATTTAGTTCTACTTTATGCACTAAGCCTCCAAACCCACCAACTGCCTCTCTCCAAAACTGGCAGCCAAACTCCTAAAAAAAAAATTAAACTCATGTCTCCTCATCCATAGCAGATTAGCAGTCCATTTAGCATACGGGAGGATTCAAACGGAATTCTCCTTTTTCTCATTGCATTCTAACTGATTTCACCTAATCCGTGACTCCTTTTCATTAAAATGGGAACTAAATTATAAGAAGATCATTAAATGGATGCACAGGACTGTGTTATGGCTAAGGGAGCCATTAGATCAGACTAAGTTTCCTCAAATTACTTGGCGCAAAGAAGAATACGGAAACATATTCTCCATTTTGTGAGAGGCAGTTGCCTTATCAATTCTGTTAGCTTTTGTTCTGACCCAGGCTTCCTCAAAAAGCACGAGGCAGAGTCCTGGTCCCGACAAAACCCCTTTTATGATACGAATGTGAATTCCTTTCATTCACATTCAGCAAACAGTCCTCCAAAGGAATATTTATGACCACAGACCTTATCTAGCTTGGAAAGCTGCTATGTAAATATTGTCCAAATGAGGTGCTGTGCAAGGAAAGACTGGGCACAGAGTCTCTGAGATTCACGGACAGATCTTCACACTCCTTAAATGAATCTAATGACCAAATGAACACATTGTTTCCTGCAAAAGCCCACTCCCCTTTTGCTCCTACATTATTTCCTATAGGAGGGGCTAATCATGTTCCACCTGTGACTTTACTCCCAAATCTACCCTAATTTCTGAGCTGTTCTTTTCTTGTGGCAGCTCTGTGCATGCGCACACTGGGAACAGGCTCCAGCTCTTCCTCTGCTTCACTGCTGTCTAGCTCCGAAGGCAGCTGATAACTGTCATACGGCCCTGGCCCCTTCTCTGCCTCCAACGCAGAGCCCTTGTCCGAGCCTTCCCCGGACTCCAGGAGTGGCCCATCTTCCTCCCCAACCTTCTCACTGTCCTAATCTGCTGCCAGCTCTGCTGACTGCTAGCAGGCCACAAAAGCTTTGGAAAAAAGAGAGCCAGCTCCATCTTCTCTGTGAAATGGAACTATTTTTATAATTTCTCTCCAGTTGTGTATCCACAGTAAGCAGAAAGATGTAGCTCCTAATAGATGAATTGAAGGGTGGAGCAGATTTAAAAAAAAGATTTTTCAAAATCAATTGTTCAAGGATGATGGATATTGTTAGATACTTGCTCTAACTTCAGTGGTTTTCACCAAGGTCCTCTCTTCCGGCGGGAACAGGGGTTTAGTCCTATTGGTCGAAGGGTCTGAGAGCTCCCTATAAAAGGGCTGCTGTCAGACTCAACCCTCGCTGGATTGTTCTCACTTGTTGTACTTAATAAAGAGCTGTTGTTACCGTTAAGGCTGTGTGTGCCTCTCCATGACCCAATCTAACAGATATAGTTCCATGTCTCACCCTCTGATAACAGAATAGAATAACTTTATTTGGCCAAGTGTTCTTCAAGCATTCTTAAAATGTGGAGCATCTACGTTCAAGACTGGCATCAACCTTTTTGGAATAACTGGGATCTTGGAATAGATGCATTTGGTCATTTTCAGTTCTGAGTCTCCATTCATTCTCTCATGAGTTTGAAGTTTTGGGGAATTTCTTTTTATGTGTGCGTGGGGGGGAGGCTGGTTGAAAATGGGCCTGCTTATTGGGGTATCTGGTGGGATACGGATGAAAAAATAACGTTCCATGAAGCTTTGAGGTTGGTACATGCGAAATTATACTTCCTCGGGAGGAGTTGATGTTATTCTTCTATGTCTCTTGATTTAACGTGACAATTTATTTTAAAACTGGATGTATAACAAAAAATAAAATAAAAACAGTAACCATAATAAAAGTTTCAATGTAGGGAACTGTAGAAATCTGTTCTAAATGTTTGGAATTGCTTTCTAATTGGAGGTGGAAAATGTTTCCTCTTTGCTTTCTCTTCTCCAAAAGTGAAATATGGTTTTTGGTTGAAACCTCTTTCCTTATGTTTTCCTGTGGTTTGAAACATACCTATTTGTTGTTCTTGGAAATCGCTCTAAGCAGCCCGAAAAGCAGTGTTGCATGAATAAAATTCATCTATCTCTTCCAAGTTCACATTTTAAAAAACAACAACACCTAAAGATGAAAGATTTTATCCCTCCAGTCAGTTCCTTTTACATACACCTGCTGGAACAACTTAATTGTGAGATATGTTATTTACACTAAGTCTAGCCTTATACTATTCAGATGAATGGATGCTTTGACTTGAGTTTTGCCAGCAGGTTTTGAGAGAAGCCAATGCAAGAATTTGAAGCAGTGGGGAAAAAAGTAGAGTTATTCTTAAAATGAACACTGGCAAAGATCTAAAAAAAAAAATCCTAAACCAGTGATGGTGAATCTTTTCGGCATCGAATGCCCAAACCAGAATGTATGTGCATGTGTGCAGGCACCAATTCACTGAATTTTAACAGAATAAGAGAGTTAGAAGAGACCATGGAAGTCTTCTAGTCCAAGCCCCCTGCTCAAGCAGGAGACCCTACCCCATTTCAAACGTATAGTTGACCAATCTCTTCTTAAAATCTTCCAATGTTGGAACACCCACAATTTCTGGAGGCAAGTTGTCCCACTGATTAATTGTTCTCACCGTTGGGAAATTTCTCCTTCGTACTAGATTGGTTCTTTCCTTGATTAGTTTCCATGCGTTGCTTCTTGTCCTGCCCTCAAGTACTTAGGAGAACTGATTGACCCCCTCTTCTACTTTAGAGATCTGTTTTGTGTCCTGGGGTGACTGCACAAATGTTCTCCACTTAGTCTCCATTTTTCCACATTTTACTCCTTGCATAATGTCCTTTGTGCCTTGGTCTAGACTTCTTAGAGAAAGAGTCTAGTTGGTTTTGGCAGAACAGCTACAAAGAGCAGTAAATTTATACTCTCCTTGCCAACGTATTGTCAACCAGCTCTCAATGATTTCAAATGAATAGAAATGTAGGTTGCAGCCCTTCTTTTGTGGTTTAAGTTGGAAAACTATAATATGAAGGATATAGAGCTTCGGTAAAAAAAAAAAATAGGACAGACCCATTATCAGTGTCTTCCCACTGAAAGCAGACAGCCTAGGTTTAATCAGAGCCTTTCTGACCAGGAATGAATTCCCGTGGCAAAATGTCTGGATCAAAAGGAATTTAGGTCTCTATGCATTTGACAACTAAGCAAGGAACTCAGAGCATTTGATTTCCTGCTTCCTGATACATTAACCAAGACAGATGTCCAGCAAAATAAAACAATAGAACAAAAGTTAAGAGGGACACTGAGCTAATCCTGGAAATGGAATGTATGGCTAACAGAATAACACAGTTGGAAGGGACCTTGGAGGTCTTCTAGTCCAACCCCCTACTTGGGTAGCAAACCCTATACCATTTCAGACAAATGGTAGTCCATCTTTTCTTTAAAAACTTCTAGGGTTGGAGCGTCCATAACCTCTGGAGGGAACTCGTGCTAATGATTCATTGTTAATCTGTCGAGGAAATTTCTCCTTAGTTCCAGGTTGGTTTTCTCCTTGATTAGTTTCCATCCGTTACTTCTTGTCCTGCCTTCAGGTAGTTTGGAGAATAGGTTGACACCCCCCTACTCTTTGTGGTATCCCCTTAGATACACAACAACACAATACAACAACCATGGCAAAGATCCCTGATTCTGCCAGCTGCTAAGATCACCGTTGATGGATGTACTCTCTGTTGAAAAGTGACCGTTGTGCCTCATTCTTCAGACCGCAGAAGGCCCAGGTTGCTAAGTTACTGGCATTTGACATCATTTCCTTCCCAAGGTGTTCCCATATTTGTCAGAACTCTTATGATTGACTGTGCTGGCCAGCTTGCTACTCATTTGTGCAATGACGTCTGAAAAAAACCATTTGAAATTCAGATTGTATCCTTTCCCCCCTCCGCAGACTCTTCCCAGCAAAAGCGGCATGTGCGTATTTTGAAACTCTTTGTGGACATTGGATGCATCTGCACCCAGATGAAAAGAAACAATTAGGGCAGGGGGTGTTCCGGGAGGGTGAGGGACACGGGGAGAAGTCTATTAGCAGGCTAATTTTGCTTTGTGAACAAGTCATCTCAACCAGGGCTAGTGCGTATTAAGTCGATTAGCGCCTTTCAAATGGTACAGGAAAGGTAATATTGCATATAATTTTCCCAGTCAAGGGCATTTTCACCTGCTGATCAATTTACATATTCTCCAATGTCATTAGAGTGAAGCTAGTCACCAGGAGGGGCAAAGAGAGAGAATAAATTACAGAGTTTTGTTCATTTAATTCTCATCATTTTATTCTAATTATGGGCAGCCCCTGTTTTGCTTGGGTGTATGCCGCTTTTAATTAATACTGCACCTGTCCAACTATTTATCTGGAAGGATGGCATGGTTGTCCCTAACTAGAAGGACATTGTTCTTGGATCTATTGAGATCTTACACATTAAAGCTATCATGCTCCATCCTAAATTTGGAGTTTCCTTCCCCCTTGGGGAGAGAAGCTTCACTGATCAGTCTCTTCCCCAGTCTGACACCCCATAGATCTGCTTCCCAACCAACATGAAGAAGAAGTGGTGATGTGACTTTTGTGAACAGACAATCATTGACTGGATTTGGGCTAACACAGAGGTCTGCAAAGTTGGCTGTTTTAAGACTGGTGGACTTCAATTCTCAGAATTCTGGGAGTTGAAGTCCACCAGTCTTAAGAGCCAATTTTGCAGATCCCTGGGCTAATATGATTGATGCCCTTGGTGGACTTCAATTCTCAGAATTCTGGGAGTTGAAGTCCACCAGTCTTAAGAGCCAATTTTGCAGATCCCTGGGCTAATATGATTGATGCCCTTGGTGGACTTCAATTCTCAGAATTCTGGGAGTTGAAGTCCACAAGTCTTCAAGCTGCCAGGTTTGAAGACCCTGGGTTTTTTTTTCTAAAGGGTTGGGGGTGCAAGGGTCTTGCAACTTGACAGCTTTAAGACTTGCGTGCTTCAAATGCCAGAGTTTATTGAAACTAAAAACAGTGTACCATCCTATGTATTTTCGGTTTTAAAAATGTGGCTCTCAAAATAAATTTCAATCGTGGTTTTGGCGAGATTTGGCTCAGTTGAAAAAAAAGGTTGCCCACCACTGACCTAGATAAACAGAAATTTGACCATATCATTACAATTCTAAACTAACTGCTACGTAACCTACTAGGGAGATTCTATGATACAATTGACAGCAAAGAATTCAACTTACCCGTAATATCTCTTCCACACAGTTGGAGTCATTGGGAAGGCTAACCTAAAAGAGGGAGAAGGATACACATAGTCAGTCTAAAAAGGAATTTTCTGGGTCATAGTACCAATAAAAGACAGGTAATATCAAAAGGTTAAGGTAAAGATTCCCATCCATATGATTGCTCAGGTATACTTCAAGAAACAAATCACAAATGAAAACCTCCATGCCTGAAGAATCCATAAGGGGAGAAAATGGCATTGAGGAGCTGATAGGATTGTTAAACTAGTTGCAGCCTGAATAATATTTCTGTTTTTGTGGGGGAATGTAGTCTGGATTTCCAGGAGGGAGGGGCTGCTTCCCTGAGGGCAAGCAGGGAAAATTTGATCAGGATGTAGAGGGTTAAAATGGATCCTCCCTAGCTTATCTAAGAGTATATACACAGTTATGCAAATAGTTGCTTTAGACTGGCAAGATTCTGTCTGTAGCGGAGATGCGTTGTTCCTGGTTCGGCCCGAATCGGGCGAACTGGTAGTAGCGGTGGCAGGAAGCTCCACCCACCTGTTCAGGCGCTTCTGCACCCAAACTGGTAGTATAAAATTGGCAACCCACCACTGGTCTGTAGGTGAAGAAGAATAAAGGAATGAATATATATATATATATATATATATATATATATATATATATATATATATATATATATATATATATATATATATATATATATATATATATATATATATATTGCAAACAGTTATTAAGAGTAGTACAGATGAATGTAAGCTACAGAGAAGGGATAGAGGAATTAACAGGCTTTTGAATAACTTCTGATTTGCTCCAATCGATGGGCCAGTAATATCATATAGATCACCCACACCTCCTAGGAACCCCAGAGCAGTTTACGTGACCCAGAAAACTTACTCTGAACTCTATTTAAGAAAGAAAGGACTGTCTTTGGAACATAAATCTGAAACCCATCCATGTTTGTGCCAAATATAGCTAAAGACATACCTGTGGGAGCTTTAAAGATTTATTTTTTAAAAATAAATTGGGTGAAGAATCTTCTTTTGGTCTCTTTTTTTTTGCCAAGGGTTTACTACAATTGGGAAAAAACTGGGGCAGAATTTAGCACAATTTGCAAATTTGGGACAGAAAGAAACTCCATGCTTTGTAAAACTGGAAAAGACTGAATCCAACACAAGAGTAAACGATTCTAGGGGGAAAAGGACAATTGATGGACTCTTTGTGAATGGACCAATGTCATTTTCAACATTTCAAATTAGAATTTTATCAATGGAAGCCGTACGCCTGGGAAAAATCAGCTTACAACAGAATTTAATGGTAACAAAGTTGGAAGGTACCTTGGAGGTCATCTAGTCCAACCCCTGCTCATGCAGGAGACCTATACTAGAGATTCGAATTGCTGATTTATTGATTAGCCCTTGGGCCCTATCAAAGTGCAAAGTTCCAGAAACAAATTGTTACTAAAATTTGATAAAAACAATTTAAAATGGAATTGGATAAAATACAATTTAAAATGAAATTGGAATAAAATAGGATTTAAAATGAAATTGGAATAGAATACAATCATTTAAGATACAGATAAAATACGATAAAATATCATCCCTACCATCTACCCCAATCAGTCCCACATATGCAGATCTCAACTGAACCATTTGGCTTAAGTCCTGTGCTGCGTTAAATGTGGTTTTCGGATTCTGCCCGCACAGAAGGTGTTTTGATATGGGGATCCCAATGGGTGCAAGCCCTGAGTTTTTACTAGCACCCCTTAAACCACTTTAACTTTGATTGTCGAAAGCTGCCGGCAGATCTGTTCAAAGCTGAGACTTCTGACCTTCCCTTTCGACCGGTGGTCTTTTCACTCCAGACCCCTTAATTGCTCACCAGAAAAGCAAAGAGGACCAACAGGCATTCCAACATAACTGTCCCTCTGGTTGATTTTGAAATTGCAGCAATGAAAGGCTAACTCTGACAGTGTGTGGTCCATGTTCAAACAAAAGCTTTAATGACAGCAGCATGGTAAAATTAAAGCAGGTGCACGCACAGACACAGACAGACAGACAGACAGACAGACAGACAGACTCATAAGCATGCAGGCATACACAACAAAAGCAAAACAAAAAAAAACACCCAACCTCTGAAATTGCACCACAGAAGGAACACGCGGCTCGGTTTCTTATTAATGAGACATTCTGCTGAGCTGGTTGCATTCATAAATCCCTAATGAGGATTTTAAACACATTAAAACTTCTTAATGCAAAGTGTTTGCTTTTTGTTTTCATCCAATAACAAGCCAATAATTCTATGCCTCTAAATGACACTATTAACTGTCAGGGTATACTTTATTTGACAATCACTTCATTCAAATACAGTAAAAAAACAATTAATTTGACTGCTGTGAAATGCCTCTTGATAGCTTTTATGAGGGTTTCCTTTGACTCTTGGGGAAATGCGTACTGTAGGTCAACGGAGGGGGTGTCTGGTTTTATGTTAGAATTCATGGCAATAAAATCTAGGCCCTTTCGTCATTTGTTACTGAAATAATACACCCCACCCATATTAGAAAGACTGTTATTAGAATTCTTAAAAATTGATAGCCATTGATTCAGCTTGGACTTACAAAGGAAGACAAGACACCCACTCAACCCACTCCTTTCTTTGAGTGGGTTGTTCATTATGTAATATCAATCTGAGAGGTCAAAAATCCAATATAATGGCGTTGTTATTAACAATATTCAAGATATTTCCAAAATGGCTACTGGTCCTTTCTTTAAAAAAGCAGCCAACAAATGAGAAGTTGGCCCGGTTGGAGAGAACTGTAGACCATGATCTGTTGTTAGTTAGTTGTGACGTCATGTTCAACCCACTGCGACCCCATGGACAACATTCATCCAGGCCTTCCTGTCCTCTACCATCCTTGGAGTCCATTTAAGTTCATGCCGACTGCTTTGGTGACTCCATCCAGCCACCTCATTCTCTGTCATCCCCTTCTTCTTCTTTGGCCCTTCATCGTTCCCAGAATGAGGCTCTTCTCCAGTGAGTCCTTCTTCCTTCTTATTAGGTGGCCAAAGTACTTGAGTTTCCTCTTCAGGAAAGAGCAGTCAGGGTTGATCTCCTCTAGGACTGACCGGTTGGATGGCCTTGCTGTCCAAGGGACTCGCAGGAGTCTTCTCCAGCACCAGAGTTCAAAGGCCTCCATTCTTTGGCACTCAGCCTTCCTTATGGTCCAACCTTCACAGCCATCCATTGCAACTAGGAAACCCATGACTTAACAATATTTAATTTCCATATCTTCACCTCTTCATTATTTACAACAATATAGTTTTCTTGGACATAAAGAAGGAGGAGAATGCACAAAGAATTTGTGCTGACTCCTTTTTCCATGTCTTCACATGCTGCTAGTATCGTCAAAGAGCACCAGAGAACATTGAGCACTCCAAAAAAGATGTGCATAATTGATCCATGCAAAGCCTTACACCTAAGTCAAGTGTGATTACCTCCTCTTGTGGCATCTTGTAGAGCAGGCACTGTTTTATTGCTCTTTTAACCATTTTTCTGAGACATTAACATCTACTCTGGAGCAGAAATGGACATGGGAGACGTGGAGAAAATCACATTAGTTTGTAGCATGAAATTTTTTGGGGGTAATCATTCTTTAACAAAATCTAGATGATCTCCTCCTCCTCCTCCTCCTCCTCCTCCTCCTCCTCCTCCTCCTCCTCCTCCTCCGTTTCTGTTGGGTTGTTTAGATTCTGATCATCTTAGCTTTTTAAGAAGGCATTTAAGTCTGCTTACCTCTGAACCCATGAAGGCACATTTTCTCTTTTCTTCTTTTTCCCTTATTAATTCAGATTTTATTTTATTTTATTTAAAGACCTGGTGCCCCCAGAGGTGTTTTATCACACATTAATCCATTTCACCAGACGGTCCCCAAAATTATCATTCATAGTTTAACTTCCTTTCTTATTTCCTGCTTAGTTATTTTCAGTTTTCCAGGGGCAGAAAGTTGAAGACTAAATTTCTTTGAACAAACTAACTAGTGCTTCCTCTAAATGCTGGCCATAAACATCCGTTATGGTCAGAGAAACCTGCAGAAGGTGGCTCCCATTTCTTTCCCTTACTGCTCATCCTTTTCTTGATGTTGACCTGCCATTAGACCCCATCAAGAATGGAGAAGAAGAAGCATGGTTATATCTAGAGGCCAAGAATCCTGGAGGGAAATTGTGAATAGATAGATATCTTTGGAGATGGTTCAGTTTTCATACATGCTGGCTGATATGAACATATCAAGCATGGTTTCATAGGAGAGCCACAGCATGGGAACCTGTTTCAATCCCAGCTGTCAATGCAGATAGGGTCACAAATGAACCAGCTTGGTCCAGTGGTTAAGACACCAGGTGTTGTGGCCCACTGGCGACCAGTGGAGCTGGCAGCAGAGTCGTACTGTGAGGAGGTTGGGGAGGAGCATGGGCCAGTCCTGGGGGCTGAGGAAAGCTCAGAAGAGGTCTCTGTGCCAGAGGCAGAGAGGGAGCTAGACAGCAGTGAGGCAGAAGAACAGTTGCAGCCTGTTCCCAGTGTTTGCATACACAGAGCTACCAGAAGACAAGAACAACTAAGAAAGCAGGGCTGACCTAGGAGTAAAGCCACACCGTGGAGGTAATTGGCTCCTTCCATAGGAGGAGCGAACAGAGAGTGGGCTTTTGCAGGAAATAATTCATTATTTTGGTCGTTTCAAGAGTGGAAAGTTCTCTTTGTGACTATAAGAGACTCTGTGCCAAGCTTTGCCTTGCCCTGCGTTTGGAAACTAGTTATCTTTCAGCTCTCCAAATGAGATAAGGTTCGTGTTGATAAACATTCCCCTGAAAGATTGTTTGCTAAGCCTTGCTGACTGTGAATGAGAGGAATTCACAATATCTCTTTTCTGTCTGATAGTCTGCCTGCCTGCCTACCTACCTACCTACCTACCTACCTACCTACCTATCTCCTACCTAGAGAACTACCAGGTGAACCTGTTTACATTTCATTACTGTCCACTTAAGCAAGATTCTTCGTTCCGCTATCCACAAGACCAAAGCAACGATTACTGAAAGTGTTACTGAGCAAGAAGCTGTATCTGTGCACATGAAGATATCCCAAGTACCTTTCAATCTCAGCCATGGTTTTTAGAAGTTGCCCTTGGCCAATCAGCTAGATGCCATTTTGCAGTATCTCCAAATATATGTACAAAAGGCATTCGCTTTCAGGACACCATAACTGCTTCAAAGTAACCTCCGTATTGCTGTTCATAATCACTTCCCCTCCTAATCCGAAATTTTGTTAGATGGTTATTGGCATGATAAAGAGTGATGGGGGACCATTAGTCAAGACTGTCCAAGGATATGGAATGTTTGAAAGGAGAAATATTAGCAACAGGTGCTAGGAGAGTGTTGCTAGGAAAGATGGAATGTAATTAATGAGGAAAAGAGGAGGGAATTCTCTCGGCAGAAGCTGAATCATCATCTCAGCTACAAGAAAGGGTCAGATGGTTGATTGTCTGTCATGAGGTGCCAACAGTAGATGAACTTGGCAAGTACAAACTTTGTCACAGCAAGCCATTCCCGCAAAGCACTAAGTCCCACCATTTCAAAAGTTGGATTCACCCAACAGTTGAACTGAAGGTCAACCGAGAGGCAAAAGAGATAATATTTTTGTTATAAAGGTTTAAAGGAGAAGCCACTTGTGAAGCTTCATCTTCTTATTCTCGGATCTAAACACTTGTTCACTGGACATTTTTCTTAGATCTTTGTTCCTGTCGATTTTTATGTGGCCACTTTTGATGGAAGAAGAACACGCCCCGATTCATCTGTGGATATCTTTACACCGGGGAATCTGCTCATGAAGCCGATGTTTTCTCAGAAGATGGAGGAAGAAAATGAATTAAATATCTTGTTTTATATGACTTTTGAATCTTATTAGATTTCTCTCCCTCTGGAGCCCTAAACTCTGCACCTCAAAAATTGCCAATGGGGGACAATCAGTTATGCACTGATAAGGTAAAGTTTCCCCTCACACATACGTGCTAGTCATTCCCGACTCTAGGGGGTGGTGCTCATCTCTGTTTCAAAGCCAAAGAGCCAGCATTGTCCAGAGACGTCTCCGTGGTCATGTGGCCGGCAGGACTAAATGCCAAAGGTGCACAGACTGCTGTTACCTTCCCACCAAAACTGGTTCCTATTTTTCTACTTGGATTTTTTATGTGCTTTCAAACTGCTAGGTTGGCAGAAGCTGGGACAAGTAACGGGAGCTCACTCTGTTACGCAGTGCTAGGGATTCAAACCACCAAAATGCCAACCTTTCTGATCGACAAGCTCAGTGTCTTAGCCACTGAGCCACTGTGTCCCTTTGCAATGATGCTTTAATGTTAATTTAAGGAGAGGTATGTCTTGACTCCCTCATATTTGCAGTCTTAAATTTTCTCTTCCATTTTCTGCTGTTTTGCTCTCTTTGATGCATCCTGTTTGCCCATGGATTCATTTCTTTCAGTTTTTATAGATTGTTCTATGGAGACATCTATCCAATTGGTGAACATGGGAAAGCCAGATCGGTCCAATGGTTAAGTCACCAGGCTAGAAAGTGGGAGATTGTGAGTTCTAGTCCCATCATAGGCACGAAAGCCAGCTGAATGACTTTTGGGCCAATCACCAGGAGATGGTAAGCTCTAGTCCTGCCTTAGGTATGAAAGCTGCTGGGTGACTTTGGCCCAATCACTAGGAGATGGTGAGTTATAGTTCTGCCTTAGCCATGAAAGCGGGCTGGATAAATCTGGGACAATCACCAGGAGATGGGGAGTTGTAGTCCCGCCTTAAGCATGAAACTTGGTTGGATTACTTTTGGCCAATCATCAGGAGACTGTGAGTTCTAATTCCACCTTACACACGAAAGCTGCCAGGTTACTTTAGGCCAATCACCAGGGGACGATGAGTTCTAGTACTGCTTTAGGCATGAAAGCCAGCTGGGTATCTTTGGGAGAGTCCTTCTCTCTCAGCTCAACCCACCACACAAGGGTTGTTGTCGTGGGGGAAATGGAAGGAGGAAGGTTTGTTGGGTATGCTCACTACCTGGGGTTATTTGTAAACCTAGTAACTGTCGAACAAACACAATCAAAGATCTACCCAAACATCATGGACCTTGCACTGATAGGACTAACCCGCTTATTTTGCTCAATGCGGGCAGCATCCCCCCTCCGGTCCTTCTGAAGAAGATGGCACCTGAAGAGCCCATTCAAAGCTAGAGTTGCAAACGAGGATCCCTTCCAGTTCTCTTTTCCTAGGTAATCACTGGGTTTGGGGGGAGGAGGCCTGGAAAAGGACCAGCTCCCCCCCTTTATTTTTTGCGAAGCACTGCCGCAATCGGCCGTAGTCTTTGAATCCGCTGCAGGAAGCTTCGGCAAACAGCCGGGTGATGAAACAAAGAGACGCCTAATTGCCATGCAAAGCACAGCAACCCTCAGATGTGATGAGAAACGTGACTGGTCTGGATGAGATTTCCAAATATGACCAGCCGAGCATTACAGAGAAAGGAGGCCCAGTCGACGCCAATGGCAGCCAGAAAGGGGCAATGGGCTCCCCTCTCCCTCCCTCCACCCCTCTCTCCATGGAGAGATTGTCATTTTGGAGCCTAGTGAAAAATACAAATAGATTCCTCTGTGTGTATGTTTGTGTGTGTTTGCATGGGTGGGTTAATTCACCAAAGACTTGGGGAGGAGGGGGTGTTGGAAAAAAAGGAAGGAAGGAAGAAAGAAAGAAGAAGGAAGGAGGAAAGGAAGGAGGGAGGGAGAAAGAAAGAAAGAGGGAGGGAGGAATGGAGGAAGGAAGGAGGAAGGAAGAGAGAATGAAAGAAGGAGAGAGGGAGGGAGGGAAGAAGGAAGAAAGGAAGCGGAAGGAAGGAAGGTAGGTAGGTGATGACCAGCCTGAGTGAGGAAGGGAGGAGTCAAACACATCATCAGTCTCTAAACAACCAATTTGCTCTGATCCTTAGGAATTCCGATTTTTGGACAGAGATGAAAATTGCTACATATATTTTTGAACTGCCCTGGACTTTTTTTGGGGGGGGGGGAATCAAGACGATGGACCCGAGAAAGCAACCCCACCAATGGTTGCAGCAAAGGTGCTTTTCAGGAAATAAATCATTTTTTGCAATCAGGAGGAGGAGTTAACCTATCAGCAAAGGCAGACAGAGAGTCTGAAACAGGGAGAGACAGACAACTGTGTGTCCCCTTTATATTAATGACACAGAAGGACCGGCATAAAAATAAGAGTGAATGATTATGTCTAATTAGCAATTATTTCTCCAAACCTTCCTTCCTTCCTTCCTTCCTTCCTTCCTTCCTTCCTTCCTTCCTCTTTCTTTCTTTCTCTCTTCTTTCCTCTTTCCCCCTCTCCTCCTTTCCTCCTTCCCTGCCCCTTTACCTCCCTTTCTTCCCCTTTCTTTCCCTTCCTTCCTTCCTTCCTTCCTTCCTTCCTTCCTTCCTTCCTTCCTTCCTTCCTTCCTTCCCTCCCTCCCTCCCTCCCTCCCTCCCTCCCTCCTCCTTATCTCACTTGGGAGGAATTTTATTTATTTATTTATTTATTATTCACATTTATAGACCGCCCCCTCTCCCGGAAAGGACTCGCAAGGCAGCTTGCAATGAAGAACAAAGAGAAGCAGGGCTGTGGAGACCCAGGGGGGGGGGGCACCCAATTGGAGCCCCGGGGGAGCCCTTTGTCAAGCACAGTTTGGGTGGCTGGCAGAGAATAAGCCCAACTTGAATGGAACGTGTGATGTGAAGGAACAAAAAAAGAAAGTGCCCTGAATAGATTTTACCACCATGAACTTGAAAAGAGAAACAAACTGAAATCAATAATGAACTTCTTGATCCTACTTACAGCACTTACAAGAGCTTAGATATTTTTGTCTGAAGGATGAAAGTTGCTCATCAAAGTTGGATAATGTGACCAGTCTACTAGTCTCTCTCTCTCTCTCTCCTCTCTCATTCTCTCTCTCTCTCTCTCACACACACTTTTCTCTCTTTTTCCTTCTCTTTCTCTCCCACTCTTTCCTTCTCATTCTCATTCCTTTTCCTTATTTTCTCCCTCATTTTTTCTCTCTCAGTCTCTCTCCCTCCCTTTCTCGCTCTTTCTCTCTCACTCTCTTTGTCTCTCTTTACTTCTCTCTTGCTCTCTTTCTCACTCTCATTCTTTCTCTCTATTTCTCCCTCACTTTTCCTTTCTCTCTCTCTCTTTATTCTTTCTTTTTCTTATTCTCTTATTCTCTTTCCTTCTCTCCATTTCTCCCTCACTTTTTCTCTCATCTCTCACTCTTCTTTTCCTTTTCTCGCTTTCTTACTTTCTTTCTCTCTATTTCCCACTCACTTTTCCTTTTATTTCTGTCTCTCTTTCTCTCCTCCTCTCTCTTTCCTGCTCTTTTCCTTTCTCTCTCTTTTCCCCTCTTTCCTTCTCTCCCTCTCCCTTTCTCTCTCTTTCTCTTTATTTTTCCCTCACCTTCTCTCTCTCTCTCTCTCTCTCTCTCTCTCTCTCTCTCTCTCTCTCTCTCTCTCTCTCTCTCTCTCCCTCTCTCTCCTGGTGAATGTGTCAAGATGTTACTGGAATGCTGCTCAGTTGGCTCTTATTTCCACACCATTTTGCATACATTTTATTCCAAATATGCCTGGGTTGGAATACATACACACTATTGGCAGATTCACCCTCTATTCCTCTCTCTCTCTCTCCCTCCCTCCCTCTCTGCCTTCTCTATTGTCAAGAGCCAAACATGCCTCGGGGCGAAGATTTAGAGAATCTGCCATGTGGGGCTTTATCTCCTTCTCCAAGTTGAGAGGCCAAACACTTCATGTGCAAACACACTTTATCAGCATAGTCAAAAGGACAAGTCATCACTGCCAAACACTGTTGTTCTTAATTGCCACAATACTGAAGAATTTTCTTTGTGACATCTATTTTATCCCTTTTCCTTTATTCATATTTAAGGAAAGCTTCTTGCCCTTTTGATTCCAGGTTGCTATTTGACAATATGAGGTTTTTTTTGGGGGGGGCTGCCACAAAGAAGAAGAGGGGGTCCACCTATTCTCCGAAGCACCGGAGGGCAGGACAAGAAGCAACGGATGGAAACTCATCAAGGAGAGAAGCAATGAAGGAGAAATTTCCTGACTGTGAGAACAATTAACCAGTGGAACGACTTGTCTCCAGAAGTTGTGGATGCTCCATCACTGGAGGCTTTCAAGAAGTGATTGATCCACCATTTATCTGAAATGGTATAGATTGAGCAGGGGTTGGACACAAGACCTCCAAGAAGACCCTTCCAACTCTGTTATTCTGTTAAGAGTTTATTTGATTTCCACTGTTTGCACAAAGCTAGGGATATTTCAACCTCAAGTTTATCTCAATCAGGGGATCGGAGAACTTTACACGGAGATCTGTGCTTATGGCACAGGATGGTATGATCCTTGCTTGGCTGAGTTGGCAGACCCAGATGATAAATAAAGAAGCAGTTATGGGGTAGGGAGTCATGAAACAGAATCTAGGAACCACCAGAAAGTAACATCAAACTAAGTCACAAACATATTCAGAAAAAAAAAGAGTATAGTACAAAGGTTTTAGGAATTATGTTAACACCAACACCGTGTTATTTTCAATCTAAAAATTAAAACAGGATCCAATTCAGATAGTAAAGTCCAACCAATGAATCAACCAGCCAACTAACCCACCAATCAATCAACCAACCAACAAAACAACCAACCAACCTCATCTTAAATAATCTCTTGTGAAATAGCGGTCAATAGAGAGGTGACTTTTAAAAAACTGTTGCCTGTACTGAAATATTTCTCTACTTTCTGTTGCAACCAACTCAGTTATTTTCTGTGCAAACCATTTGAACCAAACTAATTCCAACAGGCCAGAAGTTAAGCTACAATTGAGAGAGAATGAGAGGGGGCATATATATATATATATTTTTTTCATTTTCATCCCATGTTTCCATGTGATAAATGTAGATTGCACCCTGGAGCTAGGGCCACTTTTAATGATTCCACTTTATTTAAGACTGAAAACATTAATTCCCTAACCTTTGTCTTTGTTTCAAAGATAGATAAGATGAAAGATGAATGCTGAATGTCTCGGAAATGAGAGCACATGGATTGCAGCAGGGGGGGGGGCACTTTTCTCCCTGAGAGGAATACGTAAGAAAACTATTATTTTGGAAATGGATTGCAATATATATATGCTACGTGAAAAAAATTACCTAACCTGTTGGAATGGATTTCTTGACCCATGTGTAGCTATATTAAAGGTATAATTTATTGCAATCTAACCAAATTAGCATCAATTAGACAAGCTAAATTAAAGGGCACATCACTAATAAATTTTATGCTAAACATATTCCTTAGACTAAGCCAGCTTTAAAAAAAACATTTAGTAGAAATAGAACTTCAAAATAGGGTGGGATTTCTACATCAGAATGTAGAAATATCCTAAACCTTGGCTGCAAAGGAAGGTCCTTTGTATCATGGTAATATTAAAACCCTGGTCCAATACGGGTTGAAATAGCAATCCAAATTAGCTTCTTAAACTAATATTCTCTGTGCATTCCTCCAGTTAGAAATCAGAGATCCCTGCAAATCTCACAAAAAGAGCATAAACACTAGCATGCAACTCAGTGGTGGGATTCAAATTTTTTTACTACCGGTTCTCTATGGGCGTGACTTGTTGGGTGTGGCTTGTTGGGCGTGGCTTGTTGGGCGTGGCAGGGGGAGGATACTGCAAAATCCCCATTCCCTCCGGATCAGCTGGGACTCGGGAGGTAGAGCATAGATGGGGGCGGGGCCAGCCAGAGGTGGGATTTGCCAATTCTCTAACCACTCAAAATCTCCGCTACCGGTTCTCCAGAACTGGTCAGAACCTGCTCCCAGCTGATCGGGAAGGAATGGAGATTTTACAGTATCCTTCCCCTGCCATACCCACCAAGCCACGCCCACAGAACCGGCAGTAAAAACGTTTGAATCCCACCACTGGACTGACAGCATCTCAGGTGAGAGACTTGCAGCCATTCTCTAGCAATAGGAACATGTAGCTTCCCCCCCCCTTTGTTTTCCATCTGCAACCCCTCCAACATGTTTGGGCTTTAAGTATTTAACACCTTAACTTAACTTTGTGCCGTCCACCCAGTTTTGACCCGTCCTGCTGCATCTCCTGTTTGCCTCAGCTACTTGGCTTGAGATCAGGAGAATTATGGCCACTGGCATCTATCCATGGACAGATGGAGTTCCATCTTCCAAACTCAAGGTGCTTTGAGAGTTCACTGCAACGTTGTTTATCGCAGCTCCCTGAAGTCATCCGAGCTGCAAAATTGGCTAGTTACTAATTAGTGGCCTGCATTTACAGAAGGATCCCAGCCCCCCCCCCCCCCCCCGAGCTTCTATCTGAGAAAATCCCAAAGCCACAAGTGATCCCCATTTTATTTTCCTTGTCTGGGAAAAAAGGAAGAAAGCAGAAAGAAAATAAATAAATACCTCTCCGTCAGTTTGGTTCATTAACCTACAACTGTACAAAAGCAAGAGTCAATTACATTGCCACATCCGATGCGTGTAAAGATAATTACCCTGAAAAGAAGATATAAGGCTGTCCATAAAGGCAGTGAGATGCGACCTATTAAATCAAGCTTGAGCTTATTATGGGTCAAAAAACTCATTTGTGGGGCCAAGAACCTCATGGCTCTACGCAATCTACCCTGAATTCCTGGGGCATTTTTTCCCTCCCTTCACAATAAACTTAAAATTTCTCCTTTCCTTCATTTCATGGCTCTGGTGAACTCATGAAGATGCAACTTTCAACTCTTTTTCTTTTTCTTTTGCGGTCTTCTATGGCATATTTCAGGGACACGGTGGCTCAGAGGGGATGGGGTGCTGGACCCAAGCTTGAAGATGGCAGGTGAGATCCTGCCGAAACGTTGCAAAGACAATCTCAACCTTACACGGGAAAAGACCCGAATACAACAAAACCAGCATACCTACACCCTTGAAAATCTACGAAAACACACACACACACACACACACACACACATATACATACACACACACACTCACACACACTTACATACATACACTAATAAATCTTATAAGGGTTTTTCTAATAAGCCAACATATGTGGTATAGTTCAAAAGTAGAAAGCAAAATAATTCTCTCTCTCTGTGTATAGGTGTATACACACACACACACACACACACACACACACACACACACACACAGACACAGAGAGAAATATACAGCTAACATTTTGGTTGTTTAGATCCAAGGTGTGTCGCCCCAGAACGGACGCAGGATTTTTTCCCCCTTGGGCAACCTGCAATACAGGACAAATATCACTTAGGTTAATTTAATCTCCAGCAATCCTGATTGTATCCCTTAAGGCAACGTTTAGATGGGAGTTTGTTACAGTATTTTGCAAATCAAATTAAAGACTCTTATGTTAATAGATTTTAGAATGAGCTGACACATATTTTGCTCAGAGTCAGCTTCCCTATGGACCGGAGCACGGCTCTACGGAGCAAAAATGGAAAAATGTTTAACTCTACCTGCCCTCTACAGAAGAACAACTGGCCTCCAGAAGTTGTGAATGCTCCAACACTGGACGCTTTTAAGAAGATGTTGGATAATCATTTGTCTGAAGTGGTGTAGAGGTTGGACTAGAAGACCTCCAAGGTCCCTTTCAACTCTGTTATTCTATTCTATTCTATTCTATTCTATTCTATTCTAGAAGTTGTGGGTGCTCCAACACAGGACGTTTTTAAGAAGAGATTGGACAACCATTTGCCTAATATATTATAGGGTTTCCTGCTTGATCAGGGAGTTGGATTAGAAGACCTCCAAGTCCCTCCCAACTCTGCAATTCTGATTGTTGATCTTTCATTAGAAATGAAAATTTACAAGACTTAGAACTGAAATGCAACCAACAACTCTCCATTCCCGAGTCAGCTCTGCTTAGAAGAGCGTCAGAAGAAGGAATACCTGAATGTTCCCAACTGGTTGTCTGGGAATTCTGGAATTGGTCACTTTATCTGTGGTACCAGAGGACGAGGAAAAATAACCAAACAAACTTGAATGGATGGTTTTCAATCACCAGGGAAATAATTGGCTGTTTCTTTAAAAGGTCTGTACCATTTTTAAAGAGGGACGCAGTGGCTCAGTGGCTAAGATGCTGAGCTTGTCGATCAGAAAGGTCGGCAGTTTGAATCCCTAGCGCTGCATAACGGAGTGAGCTCCCATGACTTCTCCCAGCTTCTGCCAACCCAGCAGTTCAGAATCATGTAAAAAATGCAAGTAGAAAAATAGGAACCACCTTTGGTGGGAAGGGAATAGCGCTCCATGCGCCTTCGGCATTTAATCATGCTGGCCACATGACCATGGAGACGTCTTCGGGCAGCGCTGGGTCTTTGGATTTGAACCAGAGATGAGCACCGCCCCCTAAAGTCGGGAACGACTGGCATGTATGTGCGAGGGGAACCTTTACCTTTACAAGTTCAGGCGTTCCAGGTATTTTAGCTCAAATCTGGCTGCAAATCCTGTTTAACACCTTTATTGTTCTACTTGGATTCACACGGGTGCCTTCATCAAGGGAATGGCTTTTGTCTCCTTATTTAAATGGATGTCCCCAGAAAAGGAGCTCTTTAAATCACACTTTTCATGGTCTTCCACGAAAGGCTCGGTCTTGGCTAAATTTGCTTTGCTTTAAGCAGGTAATAAATACAGAACATGGTTCCCTTCCATCTGTATATATATTTTAATCGAATGTAATCATTTAACCCAGGCTCTGTAAACAGATTAGTAATAGAAAATGTGTCATAACAATTCCTTACTGCCGGATGAATTATCATTATTGTTTGGGCAGTGAAAATCCCCTCTGCTATCTCAAATTATCTTCCCTTTTAGCAGGGTACAATGTGTGAATCATTTCCATAATTATCCTTGAGAGGGGAAAAAATACCACCAGCCCCCTAGGATAACATCAGTGAGGAGGCCCATCTTTTTCACCTCTTGGTGGGCCCATGTTGGCAAACCTATGGCGCCTGTTCCTAAGGTGGCACACAAAGCCCCCTCTGTGTGTGTGTGTGGGGGGAGACATGCGCCATCTCCAGCTGCTCTTCTGCTTTCCGGCATGAATGGTCTTCATAGGCAACATTGGAGTGCTGGAAAGCAGCCCTAAAGCAGCCCATTCTCCAGGCTGTTTTCGACCCTGTTCAGGCCATTTTTTCAAGCCATTTTCAGGCTATTTTGCAGGCATTTTTGGGAAGTTTTTCAGCCAAAAACAGCCCAGAACATGGGCTGAAAAACGGCCTGAAAGCAGCTCAAACAATGATCAAAAACCAGGCCTGTGTGTGCTGGCCAGCTTGTATTTGGTTTTCTGGTGCTTTGGCGTGTGCAAAGACCAGCTGGCCAACACACACATGCGTGCTGGACACCTACAGAGCAGCTAGCCGGCAGGTGCATGCGCAGTAGCCAGCTGGTCTTCGGATTTCCAGAGCATGCATATGCAAATGCACGGATGCGCATTCCGCTTTGGGCACTTGTTGCCGAAAAGGTTTGCCATCCCTGTGCTGGGCTCTGGATGCATTTCTAAGAGCCCATAAATAGCTATGGAGCCTCTCAGCCATTCAGGTCGTGGTTGTCACAAAGGTCCTTTTTCAAAAGACAGCTGGACTTTCTTGTTTTGCTAGAAGACGTTTCGCTTCTCGCCTAAGGAGCTTCTTCAGTTCTGAATGAACGGTGGAGAAGAGGAGGATTTCTCTTCCATGCAGCCCTGGGGTCCTTCTTTCTGAGAGTGGCTGAGGGCACTTGGAGGCCACGTCAAATGACACAGGAGAATGAAAAGATTTTGAGAGAAATAAGGACAGACAGGTGTACCCTGAAGACACAGATGTACCTCCAAGTGGCCTCAACGACTCTCAAGAAGAGGGCTAAGGGTCAGAGGACTGTGCAAGGAGTATAAATCCTTCCACCACCATTCAGTCAGAACTGAAGAAGCTTCTGGGATGAGAAGCGAAACGCCTTCAGTTCTGACTGACAAAGAAATCCAGTTGCCTTTTGAAAAAGCACCTTTGGGACAACCATAACCTGGAAGACTGAGAATCTCCATAGACATTTAAGATGGGTGGACTTCAACTCCCAGAATTCCCACAGTCAGGAACTTCCCCCCCATCCAGTCAGAGCTGAAGAAGCTTCTGGGATGAGAAGTGAAACAACTTCAAGGAAAAGCAAAGAAGTCCGGTTGGGACGACCATGGAGGACTGAGAAGCTCCATAGGCAGGTCCTGTTTCTGCAGGTTTAATATAGCATTTGATGCCTTTCCCCGCTTTTATATGGTACTTTATACACTAATCGTGCAAGCAGTGGGAGGAAATAAATTAAATTCCATGATCTTCTATGCGGAAGTGGAAATCTGTCAACATTTGGGTGTCATCGTGCTAATTCAGCCACCCAGGGACAATATGCGTGTCGCTGAGCTTTCTAATTTACATGCAGGAGACAAGAGCACCCGTGTCTTCTCCTCTTATCACGATCTGCTTTCCTTGCCAGTTTTGGCTTTGCTTTTGCAGTTACTGATGTAAATGCTAATGCTCGTGTCAAATCAAGATTAATTCGATTTGCATCCTCTTTGTTCTAATGATGTATTTCATTTCTGCTGCCCAGGCAAGTTTTGTTTTAAATCACATCTGTATTCCGCCATAATAATGACAAACAATTTTGCAGCTTGGGAAGAAAGAAAGAAAGAAAGAAAGAAAGAAAGAAAGAAAGAAAGAAAGAAAGAAAGAAAGAACGAAAGAAAGAAAGAAAGAAAGAAGGGGCAATCTTTAAAAGGTTTCTGTTTGGTCTGTCAAGAAGAAAGGGAGGGAGGTAGGAAGGAAGGAAGGAAGGAAGACATGGAGGAAGGTAGGAAGACATGGAGAAAGGAAGAAATGAGGGAGGGAGGATGGAAGAAAGGAAGGAAAGGAAGGAAGAAAGGAAAGAAAGAAAGAGGGAGGGAGAGAAGGAGGGAGGAGGAAGAAGGAAAAAAGGAAAGAAAGAAGGAAGGAAGAAGGGCAGAAGGGAGGGAGAGAAGGAAGGAGGAAGGAAATAAGGAAGAAAGGAGAGAGGGAGGGAGAGAAGGAAGGAGGAAGGCCCTTCAACCACTTAACTCATGCCCTAGTCACCACATATTCCAATGTGCTATACATCGAGCTGCCCGTCAAGACCACCCAGAAGCTGGAGATGACTCAAAATGCAACCGCACAAGCACTTACAGGTGCCTATCAGCAGGCTCATGTCCCATCACTTCTACACAAGCTGGTTTGACAGCCCACTTCCAAATTCAATAAACGGAGATGGTTATTGATAGAGATATAGGTAGGTAGGCAGATAGCTATAGATAGATTGTCCTTTTGCAGAACTGGGGAATGATGCCTTCTCCGTCATGGCCTCCACCCTCTGGAAGAGCATCTCTCCAAAGATAAGGACAGCATTATTTCGATGGATTTTGGGAAAGGTCTTAAACCTGGCTATGATCCTACAATCTTCTGCATTTGAAGGAACCTTCCTTGTTTGGTTGGCATTTAGATCATTTAAATCCAAGCTATCCCTGTGGTTTAATATTTATTTATTTTGGGGTTTTATATGCTGCCCAGAGTCCACCAAAATTAGGTGCCTTTACCTAAAGGGGGGAGGATGGAGAGAAAAGACACATTTGCACACACTCCTTGCACAATTTTAGAAGGATCTGTCCCAGGTTCTGAGCCCATAAAAACCTGACCTCAGGTCACCCTTCTTTGGAGGAATTTTCACCCAGAGAGAGAGAGAAGAAAGCCAAGATTCTCCAGTGGAATCTGTCACTCCTCATCAGGTGGCGGATTTAGAATAACCTAGATAGAAGCCGGTCTGTTGTGGGTTTTTTTTCCCCCAAAGCAGGAAGGTCACCATCAGAACAGCTTGGAGGTCGCTGGTTTAAATCTCAGCTAATCCTCTTTGTCAGTCTAAAGGCTGTGATCGGAGGGCTTGTAGCAAACCGGAAACGTTTCCTTGAAGTTTAAAGTCATCATTAACCTTAGGCAAAAGGCACACAAAGGCTTTGAAGGGGAGGCGGGGGTGGGGTGGGGGGTGGAATTACGCTCGAAACGACTTCGGATAATTGGTTGAGTGTGTTTGCTGTTGGAATTAACCGGAACACCAACACTAATGCGGGGAGAGAGAGAGAGAGAGGGAGAGAGGGAGGCCAGTGTTCTTTTGACAACAGAAAATTAGATGGCAATTAATAAACTTTAGTCATCATCATGATCAGATTAACCGGTCAATCTGGGAAGTGATCTTTTCAATTAATCTGCGTCTCTGTAACAATAAGCAGCATGCCATGCTCACCAGTAACCAAGGATATGGATATTCAAACATGAACAGCCCATAATACAGGAGGCTAAAACGTACAAAGTTGCTGGAATTGGATAGATCTAGTTTAATCCCGTTCCTTGTCCCAGCTTCTGCCAACCTAGCAGCTGGAAAGCACGTAAAAAATGCAAGTAGAGAAATAGGGACCACCTTTGGTTGGGAGGTAACAGCGTTCCATGCGCCTTCGGCATTGAGTCATGCCAGCCACATGACAACGGAGATGTCTTTGGACAGCACTGGCTCTTTGGCTTTGAAACAGAGATGAGCAGCGCCCTCTAGAGTTGGGAACGACTGGCACATATGCGAGGGGAACCTTTACCTTTAGTTTAATGAAAAAAGAACTAGGGTGACAGAACTAGGGGTGACAACTAGGGGTAACAGGTTAACAGAGTGGGAAGGGACCTTGTAGGTCTTCTAGTCCAACCCCCTGTCAAAGCAGCAGATCCTACTTTTTGTCGGGGCCGCTGGTGCTCCTAACAAAGGAATCATTGGTTTATGTACAGAGGGTTTGTTGTGTTTGAGGAGCTGGGTCAGAACAGATGCATAACTTCATATCTGGCGGATTAAGTGGGGAGAGGGAAGCAAAGGGGGAAAGTGTCTACAGTTATTTTGCCTGTAATCTTGAGAAGCTGTTGGCCGAGCAGAGATGTCAGCATCTCCCATCCTTTCTTCCATTTCCGAGTTAATTGGCACGATACTTGCCTTGCCTGAGCTGGCCACTTGCTGCATGGCATGGTTGAAGAGAAAATCATCGGTTTTTCCCAGCTCCTTGCCTTGCAGTGAAGCAAGCGGGCTTCTCCCTAGCTCTGGCATCCTGTTAAACCGGAGTCTTTTGGAGGCCATAGCAACCACTCCGTGGGTCTCTCCTTATACTTCCTTACTAGCTGGTAATTGGGATGTAAGGTGGCAAGTGAGGTCGGAAGGGCCTGAAAGCTACGGGGATCCCAGTAATGGGTGCCGTGCCAGCCTTTTAAGGTGCTTCTAGAGACTTAACTGATTGGAAAGTCATTAATTTGGAATGGTCTGAGCAATGAATGTTTAGTACATGAGCTTTTATTAAATATTTTTTAAAGCAAAGCTAACAGATTTCTCCTAATAATATATAGATGATCTTTCTTGTGGACATCTCTGGCTCACTTCTGGGGCAACTGAAGTGTTTGTCCCAAGCACTGATTTGTCAATCAAACCACCATCACTTTATAAGTTCCTATCATTGGTCTACATTGTAAAATCTTGCAATTGTTATTGTTAGTTGCGAAGTCATGTCCGACCCATCGCGACCCCATGAACAATGTCCTCTAGGCCATCCTGTCCTCTACCATCCTCTGGAGTCCATTTAAGCTCACGCCAACTGCTTCGGTGACTCCATCCAGCCACCTCCTTCTCTCCCGTCCCCTTCTTCTTCTTTTGCCCTCCATCCTTCCCAGCATGAGGCTCTTCTCCAGGGAGTCCTTCCTTCTCCTTAGGTGGCCAAAGGATTTGAAGATCTTGTGATAGAGATGTTCAAAATAATTTCTACTTGGTTCCTCTCCCTTTTCTCCCAATATCTTTCCATAAAATTGTGCACAGCACACACCCATGTAAGGAAAATATATCCAATCACATTTATGTGAGCAGGCTCCCCCTGTTGTTTGCTACAAAATACACACACAAACATAAACATTTTCTTGAGTTACCTAGTTTTGTATGGATTTGTTTTGCAAAGTTGCCCAATTTTACATGCAATTTAATCAGTGCATTTTCATACTATCTGTCCTAGCTCAAAGTATCTACTGTGTACAATAATTCTGAACTCTGCCATAATCTGGAAGAATGAATCGATGTTAGTGATGTTCATTTGGCCACGCCCACCCAGTCACATGACCACTGAGCCACGCCTACCTAGCTGGTTATTAGGCAAGAGAAATGGTTGTTAAATTATTTGAATTCCACCACTGTACTTGGTACATGAATGCCATACAAACATACAAAGGAGGACATCTTGAAACTTTGCTAAAAATTGCAGTCTTCTCCAATACAGTGGATATGACTAAAAGTCTTTTATTCAATTATATTGCTGACACATTCTTGGCGTGCTATCAAGAGTGCTTTTACCAAGACAATTAAAACAGCAAAATGCAAACGCTATAATTAGAATCATATCTGCTCAAGGATTAAAGGATGCAGGATCCCATCCTGTTAAAGGGGACATCCCTCTGTGAATGTGGCTCATAAAGAGATTGGGGACATAATACAATTTTCACCAGAAGGCAGTAAGTCCCCCCCCCCTCCCACAGAGATTTGAAATTGGTTGCAGCTGTTGCAAAATTTAGGGATGCTGGAATTTTATTTATTTATTTAGTATGCCACCGTGACAGGGATGGATTACTGCCGGTTGCGATGGGTTGGACACGACTTAGCAACTAACAACAATGCTTAAAGACTTTCCTTAAATCCACCTTTTCCTAACCTCACCCAGGAAAGTAGGCAATTGCCCTTCATCTCCCCGTCTCTTTTCAATAAAACCGTTCAGAGGAAAAAAGAAAAGAATCCAGTCAAACCGCGTCCCGTTTGAGCAGCTCAAACGACTATATCAAAGAATAAAACAGAATAAAGAAGAATAAAACAGATGAGCTATGTATTGTCAGGGGAAAACCAACTGATAATGTGCATCGGCCACCGAGAAGGTGGAACTGCCTTCCGTACTCCCTTCCTAGCTCTTAAATTTGACATTAATTTACCTCCTTGATTTCGGAGTGGTTGAGAATGGCTGACTTTCTCTCCCTGGGGGTAGGAAGTGAGAAGTCAATTGTTATTCCCTATATCAGTTACACTGGTAAAGCCCCTCACTGTATTTTATATAATGCGCTATCTGCAGAAAAGCAGATAAGAATTTGATTTAACATCCAATTAAAAGCCGTCATTGAAAAATTACTTCAAATAAACCTTTTATTTTCTTTAATCAGTCTTCAATTCAAGCCTTCCTTGGACCTAGTGAACCACACACTGGCCCTCATGAATTTTGATTTAAAAAAATCGAGCCTATTTCTAACTTAAGCTGATTTTTTTTGGGGGGGGGGTTGTTGTTGCACAGTTTGATAGAAATTTAATAAATCTATGAATCCACACCAGTGTCATTTATCATCTTTTTTTCTCTCTCCCCCCTCCGCAAGGCCGGCCTATTATGCCTCGGCAGTAAATTATGAGGCAGCCAGCAAACCAAAACTTTTCAGTCTGATAGTGCCGAAGAGATATAATCACTTGCATTGAACCATATAATTATAGGCGAATATGAAACTGTGAAACATTAGGTCCCTGTTTTGAATATATAATGGCCGGCCTTTGAAAGGCAGCGAAGATTTCTAGCTGATCTAATATAGTTCAGTTTACCGTCGTATTGAACAATTTGCCTTTAATGAAAATGACAGCAGAGCGTTATAAAGAAAAAAGCAGCAAGCTTTTGTCAGAATGATTAGCGGAATTTCCCATGAGCGTCGATAAACAAATCACAAAACCAAGCAATCACCCTTCAGGCTTTGGATTCAGCCATTGTTTCTTCTGAGAAAGCCATGGGGGTGATTGCACTTTTATTTTCTCGGGGTGTTTAAGGCTGTACACTGGGTGTTGTTATATTGAGTGAAGGGGAGAGTTGACTGGAAGCGAACCACAAAAAGAAAGCACTTTGGGTCAGCTGATTTCTTAGTAAAGTCATGTGATCCAGCTGGTCAGCTGACTTATAAAAGATTTATGGGGGAGTGGCCAGTCAGTGAGAAAGGTTCTGCATGGATTTCCAGGTGGAAATTGAGAATCTCCATAGACAAACAGATGGTTTGTTTTATGGTTGAATGCAGAGGTGGGATTCAGTAGGTTCTGAACAATTCTGGAGAACCGGTAGCGGAAATTTTGAGTAGTTCAGAGAACCGGTAAATACCACCTCCGGCTGGCCCCGCCCATCTATTCCCTGCCTCCCGAGTCCCAGCTGATCGGGAGGGAATGGGGATTTTGCAGCATCCTTCCTCTGCCACGCCCACCAAGCCACGCCCACAGAACCGGTAGTAAAAAAAATTGAACCCCACCACTGGTTGAGTGGCCATTTACGGGTTAAGTATGTCATCGATGTTTAAGGATAGATTCAAGTACCCCATTGGAAGAGCATTTATGTGGTGAAAGGAGGGTGTGTCTTCCTAACACGTGAAAAGAAATAGAGAACACGCAAGATTTTAATCTGGATAAATTGCCTGTTTCCACCATTTGCTTCACACCGTGAATGGCTCCCGCTTACAGGGTCAAAAGTTACTGCAAGAATTCTAAAGTCCCATATCCAGAAAATGCCTGGTGTCTCAGGAGATGCTCCGATGGCATTACTAGGTAACAGTGATGATGTTACCTAGTTGGGTAATGAAATGTCTGCAAGAAACAACCAACTCTACATATCTAACGGAGATACTCAGTCATCCGGGTCATGGTGGTCCCAAAGGTGCTTTTTTCAAGAGGCAACTGGACTTTGTTTTTCCCCTTGAAGATGTTTTCAAGGAAAAGCAATGTCCAGTTGCCTTTTGAAAAAGCACCCTTAGACTCTACTGTCCTCCTTCTCCTCCTTTTTCTCCTCCTCTTCTGCACCAATCCCACTTCCTTCTAGCACTGATGATATTACCTAGTTGGGTAATGAAACATCAGCAAGAAAACCACCAAACTCAGAGAGCACCAAGGACCCCACAATAACTGTTATCTTTTTCCCAAGCAGTTGTCCCTGCATGAGGAATATTCCTTTCCACTGGAGCTTCTTCCTTAGATGGAAGGAGAAGCAAAGCAGCCCTGGCGACATTCAAATGGACCACAAAGCCCGTTCTGGCTTCCTCATTGTCTTTTCCAGACCAATCCAACTTTGGGACAAAGTCCAAAGGGAGAGAGAGAGACAGAGACAGAGACAGAGAGACAGAGACACCTACATTGTGTTCCCTGACAAAATACGGCTATAATGTAGATTGCTGTGTGCAGAACAATTTGTAAATGTCTCATTAAAATGTGCTTTTTGTTCATTTTCTTTTTCTTTTTCACCTCAAACCAGGCTCATCTGGTTCCTGGCTATTTTCGTTTTTTTCCAGGGAGAAAATGTCACATTTTGCTGTCAGACAATATAAATAACCTTTACAGTTCCCTCCCTCCCTCCCTCCCTTCCATGCCCTCCACAAGCTTCTGTCCTGCTTTCTCCCTGATTTATCTTGCACGGAGAAGGTTTGTATCTACAGTATGTAACAGGAATCTTTAGGAAACTGGATAATTGGTATCTGCTTGAAGGAAGGAAGGAAGGAAAGAACCTAACAGTGGATTTGCACTAGGCAACTGTATGGAGACAGAGAGAGAAATGTGATAGATGATGATAGATAGATAGATAGATAGATAGATAGATAGATAGATAGACAGACAGACAGACAGACAGACAGACAGACAGACAGACACACACACACACACACACACACACACGAGAGATAGATGATATGTAGATACAGATAGATGATTGATTGATTGATTGATTGATTGATGTAGATGAATAGATAAGATAAAGGTAGATAGATAAATAGAAAGATAAGAGATAGAGATAACTAAATGAGGGATGGATGGATGGATGGAGATAGATAGAGAGATGACAGATAGACAGACACACGATAGATAGATAGACAGACGGATGATATATAGATACAGATAGATGATAGATAGATAGATAGATAGATAGATAGATAGATAGATAGATAGATAGAAAAGTAGAGATAGATAAATATGTGATGGATGGATGGAGATAAATAGATAGATGATAGACAGAGACAGACACATGATAGATAGACAGATAGATGATATATAGATACATAGCTTAGATAGATAGATAGATAGATAGATGGATGGATAGATAGATATAGACAATTAGATCGAGATAGATAAATAAATAGAAAGATAGAGATAAATAGATGATGGATGGATTGGTGGATGGATGGATGGATGGAGATAGATAGATAATATAGACAGACAGACACAGGATAGCTAGATAGGCAGAGAGATGATATATATACAGATAAAAGATAAATAAATAAATAAATAAATAGACTGATAGAATGATAGATAGATAGATATAGATAAATAGAGATAGTCAGAGACAGAGGAATATAGATAGATAAATAGAAAGATAGAGATAGAGATAAATAGATAGAAGATGGATGGATGGATGGATGGACGGACAGACATAAGTCATTCCCAAGTACCGTTATACATCATCACACAGGTGTCACTGCTTTTATGCCACGATGGCTTGCTACGCAGGAGACCCCCTTGGAGGCGGGGAATGGGTTCAATGCCAGAGGCTCGGAAGGGCCGTTTCCTTCGGAGGCCTCAGCGGGGAGACTCCATATTCCCCCAGCCCTGGGAAAGGAGAAGGAGGATCTCTTTTGAGTCCAGGCAGAGTGGAAAAGCCTCCCTCCAGGGAAGAGGGGAGATCACAGGGGAACTTGACTGACTACAAGGAAGAGTAGTGGTACTCCAGAGATGTCCTCGTTCCTTGTGCTTCCTCTGCTATTTTGGTTCCCAGGCGTGGTCAGAAACTCTGGCAGATGGAGGCTGTCCTTTCTCTCTCTTTTTCTTTCCTCTCCCTTCCCCCCTCTCTCCCCCTTTCTCTCTCTCTCCTTCTCCATCTGTCTTTTCTCTCTCTCTTCTTTTCTTCCTCTTTCTCCCTCTCCCTTCCCCCTTTTTCTTTTACCTCTGTCTTTGCTCCCTCTTTCTCTGTCTTCCTCTTCCTTCCCCTTCCCTCTCTCCTTCTTCTTCTCCCTTTCTCTCTCTCTCTCTCTCTCTCTCTTGCTCTCTCACCCTCTCTCTTTCTCTCCCTCTTCTCCTCTCTCCATTTCTCCCTCACTTTTCCTGTTTGTCTCTCCCTCCCTCTTTCTCTCTCTTCCCCTTCTCTCTTTCCCTTTCTTGCTATCTCCTTCCCCTTCTCCCTCTGTCTTTGTCTCTTTGTCTCTTTCTCTCTGTTTCTCCCTCTCCCCTCCCTCTCCTTCTCTCCATTTCTCCCTCATTCTTCCTCTCTTTCTCTCTCTCCCTCCCTCTTTCTTCCTCTCTCTCTTTCTCTCTCCCTCTCCCCCTTTCTCCCCCCTCTCATGCCTTGCAGAGTTTCAAATAGATTTTTCTCAAGCTTCAAGCAGATTTGAAAATGAAGTGACTTGGCATTTTCTCCCCCCACCCGAGATTGGTGTCATTACAATGTACACAAACACCACTGCAACATTTTTCACTGGCTGGCATGCGATTCTGAAGAAAAAGGAGAAAATTTAATTTTCCATAAAACCTGACTCCTTTCCATGACTTTTTTCAGGCAAGGTTCACTGGTGACATCTGAGGATCTGTAAGCGAAATTACGAAAAGGAAACCACCTTTTGGCCTGGCATCAGACCCAGGAGAAGGAAACACAACAAGCCGTTCAGCTACAAAGACACAACGAGCTGAGCTGCGGCAAAATGATTAAGTTGATGGACAAGTTTAAGGTTACGTAAACCAATATATAGACCTGTTTCACTCAAGGAAACAGGTTTAGGGCTACCCACATATTTTCCCACCTCGTTTGCTAGTATCCAGGATGCACCATGAGAATATAACTGCTGAACAAAACTCCACATTGGCGACAGGAAGGGCATCTGGCCATTAAACCCTCTGCTAGCTCCATTTAGTTGCCCAGACTTCACCCCGCAAGGGATTATGGAGCCATTGAAACTCCCAGTGTTGGAGCATTTACAACTTCTGGAGGCAACTTCTGTTCCACTGATTAATTGTTCTAACTGTCAGGAAGTTTCTTCTTAGTTCTAGGTTGCTTCTCTCCTGGATTAGTTTCCACCCATTGCTTCTTGTTCTACCCTCAGGTGCTTTGGAGCATAGTTTGACTCCCTCTTCTTTGGGGCAACCCCTGAGATATTTGAAGACTGCTATCATGTCTCCCCTGGTCCTTCTTTTCATTAAATTAGACCTACCCAGTTCCTGCAACCGTTCCTCATATGTTTTAGCCTCCAGTCCCCTAATCCTCCTGGTTGCTCTTCTCTGCACTCTTTCTAGAGTCTCCACATCTTTTCTACATCATGGCGACCAAAACTGAATGCAGGATTCCAAGTGTGGCCTTACCAAGGCCTTGTAAAGTGGTATTAACACTTCACGTGATCTTGAGTCTAACATCGTCCTTATCCTCTCTTTGTCTGTATGTTTGGGGGGGGGGGAGGTCAGCAAAGCAGAAGAAACGGTGGGATAATGGGTTTTGTGGATCCTGAAAAATACATTTTCAAAAGTGAGAAAAACTAGAGCTAAGCTTCACTTTGTCAGGACAAACTCTAGGGATTTAAGCTCTTCACAAGCAGGTTCTGAGGAGGAGGAGGAGGAGGAGGAGGAGGAGGAGGAGGAGGAGGAGGAGGAGGAGGAGGAGGAGGAGGAGGAGGAGGGGGAGGGGGAGGAGGAGGCGGAGGCTGAAAGGCGAGTAACAGTGAGATGACACTTTATATATAGATATTTGAAAAGGAACTCTTAGATAATACCACACCAGCTTAGAATGATGGGATTCCACAACATACCAGACCCGGATAAAATGTGCTTGGGTAGTTTTTGATACACCATGTGCTGGAGGACTTAGCCCAGGGATATCAAAACAAGACAGCTCTTCATCCATCTCAACATGTCTTCTGAAGGTCTACGGAGATTCTCCATCCTCCGGGTCCTGGTTGTCCCAAGGTGCTTTTTTTCAAGAGGCAACTAGACTTTCTGGTTTTTCTTTGAAGACGTTTTGCTTCTCACCCAAGGAGCTTCTTCAGCTCTGAGAGAAGCTGCCTCTTGGTACAACTAACAAGAAATGTCCAGATAGAATAATGAATCAGTGGAATGACTTGCCTCCAGAAGTTGTGGGTGCTCCAACACCGGAGGTTCTTAAGAACAGATTAGACAACAATTTGTCTAAAACTGTATAGGGACTCCTACTTGAACAGTGGGTTGGACTAGAAGACCTCCAAGGTCCCTTCCAACTTTGTTATTCTGTTTCATGCCCATCTACCTTCTGTGTAGAATAACAAAATTGACATGGAAAAGCATATTATTCCCCCCACCCCCCCAAAAATAGGATTGTAACTTTTAGCAGAAGGGATTGTGTCCAGAGGTTGTGAGTGCTTCATCACTGGAGGTTTTAAAGAAGAAATTGGACAGCCTTTGTCCAGAATGGTTGGGGTCTCCTGCTTGTGCAGGGGGTTGGACTAGAAGACCTCCGAGATCCTTTCCAACTCTGTTATTCTCTTCTTCTGTTAACTGTCCATCTAAGAGCCATGGTGGCACATTGGTTAGAACGCAGTAGTGCAGGCTACTTCTACTGACTGCTGACTGCCTTCAATTTGGCAGTTCGAATCTCACCAGGCTCAAGGTTGACTCAGCCTTCTGTCCTTCCGAGGTGGGTAAAATGAGGACCCAGATTGTTGGGGGAAAGAGGCTGACTCTGCAAACCGCTTAGAGAGGGCTGTAAAGCAGTGTGAAGCTGTATATAAGTCTAACTGCTATTGCTACTCACTTTGGAGGGGGACAAACGTGATTTGGAAAGGCACATTATTTCCCACTCACCCCTAAAAAACAAGATTGTAACTCTTGACTGCCCCTCCCGGCTTCTTTCTGCCCCCTCTCTCTTGCCACGTAGCCTGAGTCGGGCAGGTGACAAGCCCAGCTGGAGAGCTCCCGTTCTTGTTCTCGGCGGCCACAAATCAGACGCCACAGCGGGAGTGTCTCCACTGGCAGTAATTGGTACCATCTGTTGCTGCTTGGCATTCCAGCATTTCATCTTCCAGCCCAAGCATTCATCACCAGACCAAAAACCCAGCCAGCTGACACTGAAAGATTAACTTGAATTGATTTGCTTGGATAAACTCGCCTGGGTGCGCCGCCTCAGTTGGTACAGCGCATTCCTGTTAATAGCCATCCTCCAGTTCTCTTCCCTTCAACATCCCCGATGTTTACCAAGCAATTGTCTGCCTTAGCTCCTCTCACGTGACCTCTGCCACTTCTGCATCTTCTTCCTAATGCTTATAATTTAGGAGAGGGTTTCCCCCCCCCATTTCCCTCCCCAGGCAAGAAAGAAAGACATGGAAGAGCACCCGGCAGAAGGAGAAGAGAGCCAAGATTGCAGAACGAAGAGGGGATGACGGGGCAGGAGGAGGCCACGGAGAAGGTGCCAGAGGTCAGTTCTGAAACTAGAGCAAGGGTAACAGAGGATGGAGAAGGTGAGCGAAGAAATTGAAGCAACCTCTCCTAGGGCCATTTGACACCCAATGCCAGATCTATCGCCAAGGGTAGGAGACATTCTAACAGAGGGATAGAATCAAGATGTTGAGACTCTGGAAATTGTGCAGAGAAGAGCAACAAAGAGGATTAGGGGACTGGAGGCTAAAACATACGAAGAACAGCTGCAGGAATAGGGTACGTCTCATCTAGTGAAGAGAAGGACCAGGGTGACATGATAGCAGACTTCCAATATTCGAGAGGCTGCCACAAAGAAGAAGGGGTCAACCTATTCAGAGGGTTGGACTAGAAGACCTCCAAGCTCCCTCCATTACCATGTTCTTCTATGAAATCTGTGAAAGCTAGGCTTTGGTTCTTCGAGATTGGATGGCATTTCTAGCAACGGTGTCACAGGGCATCATCAAGGGATGCTCAACCTGTGGAGAAGTGAGCCAATGTTAACAGGAAGTTGCGTGACACCACGACCGTTTCTCCATCCTCCTTGAAATGGTCTGTTTAAGGGTGTCGGGCAGCAATTCTCTTCCCTCCGCAGCTTAGCTGCACTTTTGTACCTGGTAACGGAAGAGATCAGGCCGAAGTCTTTGAAAAGTGAAACGCTTGCACCTTTTGGGTGATGGTTACAAATCGCCAGGCGCCCATTTTGCTTCCTTGGCACCCGTCAATACGCTCAAAGGATTTATTTCTGTCCAAAGGAAATCAGCAGGCAGAAACGCCGTTCAGGCAATATATAGATCCAGAGAAACCCTGGAAGACGGAGAGTATTTAATTTCTTAAAGTAGAGCTTTTCGTTTCGTCCCTTTTCGTTAATCATTCTGCCTTTGGCGCTTTGCTTAGGGATGGATTGTGTGTGTATTTTTTTTTAAAAAGTCCATTTAAAATATCCTCGTCAATTTGTCTTCCTTCTTCACGCTCAGCATCCTTCTTCTGATAGGTGCAGGTGAAAATGTCAACTCTCTGAAATGAGACAGGAAGTCCTTGACTTACAACCGTTCATTTAGTGACCGTTCCAAAGCTACAGTGGCAATGAGCAAAGGAGTTTGTGGCCAGCTTTCACACTTATGACCGTCATTACATTCATGTGATCAAAATTCAGACACCTGGTGATTGACTCATATCTATGACGGTCACTGTGTCCTGGGGTCCCATGATCCCCCTTTTGTGACAATCCGAGCCAATGGGGAAGCCAGATTCATTTAACAACTAATTGAACAACCCCAGTGATTCACTTAACAACAAAGGGGCAAGAAAGGGGCAAACTCCCTTAATAAAGGTTTCATTTAGTGACAGAAAAGTTGGGCTCAATTGTCACCATACATTGAGGACTCCCTGTACTCTCTCTCTCTTTGAATCATGTGACCGAGAGGATGTGGCAATGGTCATAAGTGTGAAACCTGGCCATTAAGTCGCTTCTTTCATTGCCATTGGGCTTTGGAACGGCCACTAAACAAACAGTTGTAAGTCAAGGATTCCCTGTATGATTTCACATGTTAACCTGCACAGGTGGGAAGGAAGGCTGTGGTGGCCTACAGGAGGAGCTCCCATCTCACACTCAGGAGGCTGTGAGTTCAATTCTAGGCAGAGGCAGATATTTCTCTCTCTGGGCACAATGAGAATATATTATCTGCTAAACAAAAATCCACACTGGCATCAGGGAAGGCATCCGGCCATTAAAACCCTCTGCTTAGCTCCATTCAGTTGCCCAGATTCCACCCCGCACGGGATGATGGGATTGTTAAAAGAGGGTGATGATGATATGAGGAAGGATGTTGAGTGTGAAGAATAAAGACAAACAGACGAGGATATCCATAACCATTGTAAGTCACTTTTTTTACAGGGCCGTTGTAACTTTTCACGGTCACTAAACGAATCGTTGTAAGTCAAGGACTACCTGCGTGTGAAAATGGCTTTCCGTTCCTGCAGCCCCATCTGCTTTATCTTCTTAGAGACGGCTCTTTTCTCCCCGTTGGCCTCTGGTGGCTCTGAGCTGCCGGGCTCCTGTATTAGCAATGCTTGAGAGCAGCCCTTGGTAGCAAACGTCTCCCTTGACCGACTTGCTTACATGGATCACTGCTTTAATATTTCCAGAAAGTGGATTTAAAGAAAAAGCACCAGCGTCAATAAAGAGATCCCCAGTGGAGAGAGCAATTCTTCCGTCTTCCAAAAGCGAAATTTCTATCCTTGGCCAATGTCATCCCACTCTCCCCCATGAAACACAGGGGAAAGATTTAAAAATCAATGGCACGGAGAGTCCTTGATTTGCAATCATTCACTTAGTGACCGTTGGAAGCGACAACCGCCCTGGAAAAAGAGACCTAGGACCGTTTTTCACACCTGCGACCATTTTGAGTCATGCCCACAGATCACGTGATCAGAATTCGACTGCTTGGCCACTGGCTCATATTTACGACGGTCGCAATGTCCCAGGGTCACGCAATCCCCCTTTGCGACCTTCCGCCAAGCCAAGCCAATGGGGAACCCTGATTCGCTTAACAACCACATCACTCACTTAACAACCACAGCGATTCACTTAGCAACTGGGGAACAAAAGATCATAAAAAGCAACAAAGTTCACTTCACACAAATGTCTCACTTAGTAGCTACAAGTCCTTTTGGGCTCAATGATGGTGCCAATAAAAGAAGAACGCCTGTAGCTTAGGGTTGAAATGAAAGGTCCTTGGTGCTCTCAGTTGGGGTCGTAAGTCAAGGCTAGCCGTACATCCAGACTAATTCGCATCTCATAAAAAGATATTAAAGACCCGTGTTCTGACAGCCCAACTCAAAGCGTATGGATGACGTCTCCTCAAATGGTGATGAAATGTTGGCAACAAAATCGCCAAACCTGGAGCTCAGACCAACTACCATCCCGAGCTACTCACATTTCAACTAGCTGTATTTGGCTGCCTCCTCTTAACCCCCTCCCCTCCTGCCGTTGGACTTACATATTTCTTCGAATGGATGGAAGTCCTCTGTGGAGAGCCGTTAAAGGCATCGCACCTATCGAGTGGTCTTGCAGGAGGTTTCATTAAGTCTAACATGATTTACGGGAGACAAGACACACTGCTTCAAGATTTTTCTATCTCTGCAGGAAGTGCTCCAGGGATATTGGGACTCACTTGGAATTGTTTTAGCTATGCTATTACCAGGGTCAAAACGGATGGCAACGTAGATCAATTAGATTGGAACCATTTTCAAAAAAACGGCTTCTGGACACTCCTAAGATGCGTTGACTTTGCATTTCTCCCTCTCCCTCTCCCCTCCCCCTGCAGGACTAACCTAACAATTGCAGTGGTTCACTTAACAAGCGTGGCAAGAGAAGTTGTAAAATGGGGTAGAGATTCACTTAACAAATGTCTCGCTTAGCAGCAGGAATTTGGGCTTCAATCTTCTCCTTCGTTATTTTTGCAAATAATGCAAGGTGGCGAACATCTCCAAAACATCTTCTTCCTTATGCAGCTGGCTTTCATGCCTGAGGGAGAACTAGAACTCCCAGTCTCCTCGTGACTGGCCCAAAGCCACCCAATCAACTTTCCTGTCCAAGGAAGGACTAGAACTCCCAGTCTCCTAGTCACCCAACCAGCTTTCATGCCTAAGACATGACTAGAACTCACAATTGCCTGGTGATCAGCCCAAAGTCACTCAGCTGGCTTTCCTGCCTAAGGCAGGACTAGAACTCACCGTCATCTGGTTTCTAGCCTGATGCTTTAACCATCAAACCAAACTGGCTCTCTAATTAAGAAGGACACCTCAAGAACTTGCATTCCGGATGGTGCTGTGAGAAGAAATCCACAGGATTTTTTGAAAAGAAAGTTATGTCTCTGCAAACCCACGAACTGAAGTAATTCAGTAAGTCCTGTCTAAACAATTGACTTTGCAAAGCACAGAGCGTTTTTAACAAAGCATTTCAAAATCTCCTGCCACAAAAGTAAGCCAAGGCACAAGAGAATCAAAACAATCCCTACTTTTCTTTTATTGTACACAAATGTTACCTATTTCCAAGCCTCAGGGCCCAAGAACAGACCGTTTAAAAAGCTCCCTTTTTAAAAAAAAAATCAAATCTTGCACCTTTTAGCAACTCGGTTGCAACCTCTTTGCACCTGCCCTACAGTTTGCGGAGGAGAGCATCCAACCAGGGAGGGAAGGGAACTGATCTCATTGAAGCAAAACGGCCTGTGGTTTTTGCAGGGTTGCGTCTTTTTCCCGTGTGAGTTTTGCGATGCAGCTACTCGAAAATTCATTATATGAAACATTTATCCCGTTATGAATAAATTAGAGGTTCTGCAATAGAGTGCAATAAAACTTCTCATTTTCTTCTTCTTAGGGTGGAGAGGATTTTCATGGGTAAAATTATGTGGAAAAAAAATAGTAATATGAAGTAAGATTCTCTTTTAGCCTAGAATAGTCTTTAAAAAGTCCTTTTAAAAAAATTAACCATGGCCCAGGTTTATACTCTGAATGGTGCATGAACCAGAAATCTCTCCCAGACACCAAGGTTTGAAGGACAAGCTCTGACATTTTTACTGCAGGTATGAGAAGAGCTCTGAATAATTTAGGAAATTGACTAGTGCAAACTCTACTGTTGAAGCATCTTAGTATATTTACCCATGTAGTAGGGCTGTATTACTTTTATGCTTCTCATCTGTTCTATTACCTTCTCTTATTGGCATCATTATTATGATTATGATTGTTATTTTGCATGCACACCAAGAACTTCTGCATTGGAGACAAATCCCTTGTGTGTCTAATCCCACTTGGCCAATAACCTATTCTATTCTATTCTATTCTATTCTATTCTATTCTATTCTATTCTATTCTATTCTATTCTATTCTATTCTACTCTACTCTACTCTACTCTACTCTCCTTGATTCTATTCCATTCTATTCTACTCTTTGTTCTCTTGACGGGAAAGGCTCACTCAGAATCAGAAGAACCAGGTTCCAGGGGAAAAGGCTGAACTCAACAAATAAGGCTCTGTGAATCCAAAAGAGGCTGCAGGAGATTACACATTTGAATTACGATGCCAGGTAGAGCCTCGCACTGAGAGTTTCAAGTACTTCCACATGTCTCCATCTCGGGAGAGTTGTAGATAATCCAGAAGGCATCCTTCACAGTCTCCCACTCATGGCTGTAACGTCCCTGTATTTATTCCACCTCTGCTTGCACCGGGCCTTTAATTTCCCTCCAGGCCCATATTTCTGCCACCTTCTCCCAGCCAACCAACAGCCTCCCCTTGATTTTTCTCCCTTCTTCTCGCCAAAGGCAAACTGCGCCTGTTGGGAATTTACAAGAGCATTCCCTGGGAATGTCGGAATAGGAAAAGCACCTCCGGGAAAGAAAATATGAAAAAGAAAAGGCAAGCTGGAAGGCGGCGTACAGTGGGAAGTTGAAGGAATCCACAGGGGAACAAAATAAATATTTTGCAATTCACCGCTACAAACGACACAGGGAAATGGCGGGTGCCAACGTGGAAGGGCAATTTCGGAACAAATTTACTCAGGGTTTAATACCCTTTGCACACTCCTTACAGAAATACAGTAATTTGTGTAATGGGCAATTAGGCGAGTTAGAGAAATATGGATCTCCTTTTGGCTTATGGTAGTTAATCATTAAGTAGTGTGAATATTTAGAAAGCTTTATGGTATTAAAGGTGAAAAAAAACCCACCTCTTTGCTTTGCACATAATGCAGAATATCTGGCTATTTTGGTGCGACATGAAGCACAAATGGAAATGATAACTGGTGTATGTTTTGGGCTATACATTTTGGTCTGTGTTTTATTTTTATTATTAGGTATTGCTTTATTTATTTTTTTCCCTCCCAGGTTGTGAGCTGAGAGTTTATTTATGATTGTGGCAGGATATGCAGTACATTAAGAAGCAAACAAAAAGAAGAAGAAACAAACAGATGCATATCTGGATGGTTGTATTTGCGATGGCTGATGATAACAACGAAACACACAATGCACTCTTGATCTGCACTCATAATGGAAGTGTGAAAGTATTCGGCTGTTTTTGCACCCTTAATGGGCTCCAAAATTGGTCGGAGAAAGGGGCTAGTGCACACAAGAACACTTTCTGAGTTGTGCTAATGTCTTGGTGATTGTGCTAAGGCCAGGCCTCCTCAGAGGATAAAAGTGAGAAATTGAGCTTTTGTTTACGTTGCAAAAACTAAAGATCTGGCCAGTGTTTTTTTTTTTTAATTAAAGCATGACTGGATTGGTTAGAAGATCATATATTAATTAAGTCATCACACCATTCCTTTTGAGTGTAAAAGTTGCTGGTGTTTTTTTTTTTTTTTTTGTTACTACAAGGATGCCCTCATTCTCCAGCCTTTTGTGAAGCTGTTGAAAGAATAATTTACATCTCATTTTATGGTGGGCTAGCACCACGGCTAAGCTCTTGGCAATCTGATCCAAGGCGTTTCCTACTCAGATGTAATTGAGATCAGTGAGGAAACTCATAGATTTCATGCTGTACAATACAGAGTTAGAGACCAGGAATTTCCAATCAATACATTTTGTAATCTGTAACATTCTTCTACCTCCTTTTCTCCTTAAACCAGGTTTGTCTAAGCTTGGTAATTTTAAGACTTGTGGATTTCAATAAATGCTTTTGCGTGTGTTCTAAAAAAAAGCAACAACCCAGATATAATAGAGAACTAGAAAGACAGAAATGACAGAATAACAGAATTGGAAGGGACCATGGAGATCTTCTAGTCCAACCCTCTGCTCAAGCCGGAGTCCCTCTACCATTTCAGACAAATGGTTGTCCAATCTCTTCTTTAAAACCTCCAGTGATGGACCACCCATAACTTCTGAAGGCATACAAACATTGACAGAAAAAACAGAAAAACAAAATAACAGTGCTGGAAGGGACCTTGGAGGCCTTCTAGTCCAACCCCCCTGCTTAGGTAGGAAACCCTACACCACTTAAGACAAATGGTTATCCAATGTCTTCTTGAAAACGTCCAGTGTTGGAGCATTCACAACTTCTAGAGATAAGTTGATCCATTGATTAATTGTTCTAACTGTCAGGAAATGTCTCCTTAGTTCTAGGTTGCTTTACTCCTTGATCAGTTTCCACCCATTGCTTCTTGTCCTGCCCTCAGGTGCTTTGGAGAATAGTTTGACTCCCTCTTCTTTGGGGCAGCCCCTGAGATATCATGTCTCCCCTAGTCCTTCTTTTCATTAAACTAGACATACCCAGTTCCTGCAACTGTTCTTCATATGTTTTAGTCTCCAGGCCCCTAATCCTCTTTGTTGCTCTTCTCTGCACTCTTTCCAGAGTCTCAACATCTTTTTTACGTGGTGGCAACCAAAACTGGATGCAATATTCCAAGTGTGGTCTTACTAAGGCCTTATAAAGTGGTATTAACATTTCACATGATTTTATCCCTCTGTTTATGCAGCCTGGAACTGTGTTGGCTTTTTTGGCAGCTGCTGCACATGGCTGGCTGATATTTAAATGGTTCTCCACTAGGACTCCAAGATCCTAGTGACCTGTGAAAGTCACTTCAGATTTCAATCCATATGTATACAACAAGAGAAAGAGAGAGAGAGAGAGGGACAGAGAGAGAGAGAGAGAGATCTAAAAAGGGAGGAAAAATTTGGGATAGAAACACATATTCTCCCCTATTTGACAACTGTTGTCATGTTCAACCTGTTCTATAACCTTATCTCTCCCCCCCCCCCCTGTGCATCATCTCTTAAAAATAACCCCCTCCCTTCCAAAACAGCAACAACAACTCACAATGCAATTCTGAACGGTGCAAAATTAGTTTCATTTTCTCCACGTGTCATTGGCTGCCTTTCCCCAGTAATGAGACATTAGGGTTTCCATGTGTAAGGGGGGGGGGGGGGGAGAGAACGCATGAAAACTACATTAGTCTAATGGCTCAAAACATGGATTGGGAAGGGAGCTGAAATAGGGTTGGTGGAAAAGAAAAAAAATCCCAAGATTTTTGAGAATCCCTTGGTTTCCCTTCTTCCCTTTTAAACATTTCTGGAGTCTTTCAACTTTTCTTCCTCCAAAAAGAAAAGAAAAAACAAGGAAGAAAACTGCAGACTCCTCACATCCTGGACATAAATTGTTCCAACTTCTATCGTCAAAACGACGCTATAGGGCACTGCACACCAGAGCAACTAGACACAGGGACAGTTTTTTCCTGAACGCCATCACTCTGCTAAACAACTAATTCCCACAACACTGTCATATTACCTACTAAGACTGTATTACTATTATTCTTCTCTTCCTTCCTAGTAACTATCTCTTCCCACTTATGACTATAACCATGTATCTTTAAAATTTATATTGTATTATTTGTTTCCTAGCATGATTTGATTGCTTATTAGTAACCCATGACTATCACTAAGTGTTGTGTCTTATGGTTCTTGATGAATGTATTTTATTTTTCTTTATGTACACTGAGAGCATCTGAACCAAAGACCAATTCCTCGTGTGTCCAATCACACTTGGCCAATAAAGAATTCCATTCTATTCATTCATTCTATTTGGAATTTATTTATTTGTTTGTTTGTTTTGTCAAGCATGTATTAAATAACATATATAAGTATAAACATGATTTTGAATACATGAAATTGATACAAATAAAAGGGAACATTAGGTCAGGGATGGTGGGCACATTGGTGCACTTATGCACATCCCTTAAAGACCTCTTAGGAATGGGGTGAGGTTGACAGTAGACACTCTAAGGTTAAAATTTGGGGGGTTTGGGGAAGAAGCCACAGTGTCAGGTAGCACATTCCAGGCATTGACAGCTCTGTTGCTGAAGTCGTATTTTCTGCAATCGTGTTTGGAGTTATTAAGTACCCACCCATTCCTCCTTCATCAAAATGAGCACATCATGTGAAGTCAACCTCCACAGTGAGCAGTTCAATTAGAGAACACAATGTTAAGGTGAGGGGAAATAAGCAACCAGCTCGCTCTTAATCCTCTATAAAATCCGACACCTTCAACCTGACTATAAATCACGGCGTCTGGCCGTGTCTCGCTGGGACTCCACTCCAGACTCCCAAAGGTAGAAGGCAACAATGCCACCTTGTAATCTTAACACACCTGCTGTGGGGCTTAGGGAGGGGAAAGAGAGTGAATCAGCAGTTCAACATAATGGGGAAGGGACTCTGGTGACTTTTCAATTCCCCAATAGGGATAGGCAAATCTGTCCCTTTCAGATTCTTTGGTTTCTCCCATTTGTGCATCTGCTCCCTTCAGCTGGGGAACGAAGGGGGTTTAGGAGACATTTGGGTAAAAAGGTGCATGTATTTTGGGGTTGCATGGATGTGCAGTTTACGCACTGTTGGAAGACCTGAAGGACAGTTTAAGGCAAATTGACTTAGACTTACATACCGCTTCACAGTGATTTACAGCCCTCTCTAAGCGGTTTACAGAGTCAGCATCTTGCCCCCAACAATCTGGGTCCTCATTTTACTGACCTCGGAAGGACGCTGAGTCAACCTTGGAGAACTGAACTGCAGGCAGCAGAAGTAGCCTGCAGTACTGCATTCTAACCACTGCGCCACCACGGTTCAAATCTAACCGAGTTAAGAGTGGAAGGCGGCCATTATTTTGATGCAAAATCTCAGTTGGCTTTCAAACATCCAGACTGATCCTGTTCAAAAGTGACAGGCCATTTTGCATTCCGGAAAGGTCAGGCCTGCCATTCAAGTCATTTGTTGGTTTAAGAAAACTCATTTTCTCCCCCACTGTAGCCACAAAACAGCTTCCCTTTCAGATCATTTGTGGTAAAAATAATGTTTGTCAGCTTCATCTTGGAGGAAACTAAAGGTGAAATAAATGACCAAGCCCGGTGGCAAAGCTGGAACTCAGAATCTCTGAATTTCCAGAATGTAGATATTTGAGCCATGATTAAAATGAATAGAATCAAATAGAATAGAATTAGAGTGGAGTGGAGTGGAGTAGAATAGAATAGAATCTTTATTGAGAATAGAATAGTATAGAATGGAATGGAATGGAATAGAATAATGGAATGGAATAGAATAGAATGGAATCTGGAAGGGACCTTGGAGGTCTTCTAGTCCAGCCCCCTGCTCAAGCAGGAGAACCTATACCATCTCAGACAAATGACTGTCCAGTCTCTTCTTAAAATCCCCCAGTGATGGATGGAGCATCCATGATTTCTGGAGGCAACTTCTGTTCCACTGGTGAACTGTCCTCACTGTTAGGAAGTTCCTCCTTAATTCCAGGTTGCTTCTCTCCTTGATTAGTTTCCATCTACAAACCACACATTGGTACAAGCCATACACTGTTAATTCATCCATTGAAATTAAAGTCTAGGTGGACTGTGATTCATGGAACATTGTATTCTGGGCTGTGATAATCATGATAATTACTTTAAAAACTTGTCCTTAGCAACTGGTAGCAAAAGTTGAAACCAACGTATTGCCAGGAAGTGCAGGTGAGCCCATCCAATGGTTGTCTGGATTTGTCAATGTTGAGGTTTTGTTTTTTTAACCACAGTTGAAGTTTATATGGGTGCTCCTAAATTTTCTTTATGTTTTGTGCTGTCTGCGTTTGAAGTGAGGGGTCCTTGGTGCTCTTTCTCTCACCAACATTTTGTACTTTCGAACTGTTAGGTTGGCAGAAGCTGGGACAAGTAATGGGAGCTCACTCTGTTACATGGTGCTAGGGATTCGAACTGCCAAACTGCTGACCTTTCTGGTTGACAATCTCAGCATCTTAGCCACTGAGCCACCGTGTCTTCTCTGGATTTGCTAGTCTCTTTAGAAAGCAAGCAAGCAAAGGATTACTTGTGACTACCCAAAACCGAATTAATCTCCGTACCAAATCAACTTTCCCTTCCCAGAGAGCATTCTGGCTGAAGTCTAAACTGGCAATAAATGGAGAAAGAAAGGAAATTCTTCCTTAACCAACTCATAATATATTTATTTTTAATCATTGTTAATCAAGGTGAGTGGCCGGGAACTTAAGTTACTTTAGATAAGGATTAAAGTAGAATAGAGCTATACTCATGTCAAGATCAACTATCTGAACATATCCAGGTTATTTTGGCAGGAACAACACAAAACTGACTTGAGGTTTCTTCTATTCCAATATGGTTTTTTTTTTACTTTCCCGTCTATAGCCTACAGCAATAGGATTTCCTTGGTAGTGTTCCATTTAGGTAATAACCATATCTGATTCTGTTTAGCTTTGCAAGACCAGCCAAGGTCAACTCAAAAGGAAATAGAACCTTCTAAACCGTTAACAAAATATACATTTCTTAAATTTACATCCTATCGTGCAAGAGCTCAAATGCTTCAATGGAAATCTATACCTTTATTTCTGCCCATTGTTGCAAATTTAAGAGGTAGAGTGGACGGAGAGGGAATGACTAAGATGATTAAGGGCCTGGAGACTAAAACATATGAAGGACGGTTGCAGGAATTTGGAATGTCTAGTCTAGTGAAAGAACTGACGCAATGGCTCAGTGGCTAAGACCCTCAGCTTGTCGATCATAAAGGTCAGCAGTTCGGTGGTTCAAATCCCTAGCGCCACGTAACGGAGTGAGTTCCCGTTACTTGTCCCAGCTTCTGCCAACCTAACACGTAAAAATGGAAGTAAAAAAATAGGAACCACCTTTGGTGGGAAGGTAACAGCATTCCGTGTGCCTCTGGTGTTGAGTCATGCTGGCCACATGACCATGGAGACATCTTCAGACAACGCTGGCTCTTTTGTCGGAAATAATTAGCACATATGTGCAAGGGGAACCTTTATCTTTACCTTTAGTCTAGTAAAAAGAAGGACTAGAGGTGACAGGGTGGCAGTGTTCCAATATTTGAGGGGCTGCCCCAAAGAAGAGTGGGTCAATCTATTCTCCAAAGAACCTGGAGGCAGGGCAAAAAGCAATAGATGGAAACTAATCAAGGAGAGAAGCAACCTAGAAGTAAGGAGAAAATTCTGGGACAGTTAGAACAATTAACCGTAGCTTGCCTTCAGAAGTTGTGGGTGCTCCATCAACGGAGGCTTTGAAAAAGAGAGTGGACAACCACTTGTCTGAAATGCCATAGGGTCTCCTGCCTGAGCAAAAGGTTAGACTAGAAGACCTCCAAAGACCCATGCAACTCTTCTTAGTCTGTATTTCACTGTGATTGACCAAAACTCCCACTTAATTTCTAGGGTGAAGCATGTAGTTGAGCCCTTGAAAAAAAATCCATTGGCTCTCAATAGGCTTCCTACATTCCTTCCATCTTTAAATCCCAACATCATGGCCTCTTTATCATAACACATCTACGGCTTTCATGGAGCACCAGGGTGACTAATGAAGAGCACAGTTAAGCAGAGATGATCTGCCTTGAAGGCTGGCATTGCGGCGGTCCCATTTCACTCAACCTTTGAAATAGCAGTGGGTTGAAGAGCGTGGGGTCAACAGCTGGTTGTCCAATAGCCATTGTTCATAATGCCCAGGAATTGACTCCGAGGTGCCCTTTGGCTCAGCTGGAATTTGTCTGCAATTGCCTGCGATTGTTGAAAAACAAAACCCGTCGTCTTAACTTTTGCAGCAAGGGCAAAGGCCAACAGGGAAGTAATTATTTCACTGGGCAGCCCGGAGATCAGGCATCTATCATGATGGATCTGGCTTGGAAGACCAGGCCTCCAAGAGGTAGCTGCTCAAATGCCCCAGCTCCATTCCCCCTTCCCCATGTTTGCTTAATGAATAGCTTTTTTGTTTCAGACCATCTCATTACCTGCTTGAAAGGAACAGATCGGAGTAAGACTCACATCTTAATACAGAAGGTTCTCAGGGCAGGAGTGAAATCCAGCAGGTTCTGACAGGTTCTGGAGAACCGGTACCGGAAATTTTGAGTAGTTTGGAGAACCGGCAAAACCACCTCTGGCTGGCCCCAGAGGGGGGGGGGGGAGGGAATGGGGATTTTGCAGTATCCTTCCCCTGCCACGCCCACCAAGCCATGCCCACAGAACCGATACTGTCTCAAAGTGAATATGAAGACAAAACCAGAAACTTTTCTTTTGGGTTTAATGGAAAAAGATTTGGTGGGGAAATGGGAACTTTGATGTTATTGATCAATCAGAATAGAGCTGGAAGGGACCTTGGAGGTCTTCCAGTCCAACCCCCTGCTCAAGCAGGAGACCTATATCATTTCAGACAGTGTCTTCTTAAAACCTCCACTGATGAAGCACCCACAACTTTTGGAGGCAACTTCTGTTCCACTGGTTAATTGTCCTCACTGTCAGGAAGTTTCTCCTTAGTTCCTTTTTATATATGCTGATGGCAGCAAGATTACTTCACACACACAAAATGGAAGGACCCCTTGATTCCTTCGTACTATCATATGTGGTGGACTTGTGTATATATAAATTCTCCAGGATGTCAGTTTTGAGTTTGTTTTTTTACTGCTTATTAATAATATATTTAATTAAAACATTAATTTCAGTGCATCTCCAACAACATAAATGCAACAAGACATTTCTAAAGTAGTGTTTCTTGCTTTCTTACTTGGCTGCAAATGTCCTTCTGGAGCACATGTTGAGCTTCTACAATCTTTGATTTTTAAAAAAAACAACCTTGTTCATTTGAGATCTGGACGACCCCCTGTAAATACTCCTCCACCAGGGTCCTCACTTAACAGCAGACACATGGGGCTCAATTAGGGTCGTAACGCAAAGATTATCTGTAGTTACAGGGTCAGTTTGGGAGGTTTCTGCTCTTTCACGGGCATTTTGAGTTTCGTTCCGTAGCTCGTAAACCAATGGTGGCTTCCTACCAGTTCGAACTGGTACCGGTTTGGCGGCTGGCCACATCCCCGAACCGGTGCTCCGGGGGACGCTGTAGGCACCGCCACCTTGTTTTTTGCTCCTGTGCATGCGGAGAACGATTTTTATTGCACTGCAGATGCGCACAAGTGTGCAGGCACATGCAGCGTGCCCACGAGTGAACCAGCAGTAGAGCCTGCTGGACCACCCCCACCCCTGTGGTAGACACATAAAGAAGGCAAAACACTAATAAGTTTGTTTCCAGCCACAGAGAGTATCTAATGCAGAGAATCTGGTTTAGCAGACGATTTACTCGGGACAGGCAATTTAGTATTTGTTTAGGCAAACCGTATAATTGGAAACTATGTCCATTTTTCTGCTCGGGCTAAATATTCTGTGTATAAATACTTTTCCCTAGTAGATAAATAGGGTTTTTATTTAGGCCTTATCACCTTCGTATTACATATTCATTGATTTCTAAACTGCTTTAAAACAGCTCGGTCGAGGCGAAACATTATGAATTCCATTTTGGCACCTTGGTATTAAATTTGCATATCAGGTCATGCTCCGCTTGACATACATTCAAAATTGCAGTGCAGCTATTTTATTACCGCTCACAAAAGATATTCGGGGAACTGCACACGCGGCATCAAAAATAAATTAAAGGGATAAAGTACCCAACTGTGGGTCACTTGCCATTCTCCAGGAGTGTCTGAAACAGTTTATTTGCGCCTGTCCGTAAATAAGAGTTAAGACTATAGCATTTTTAGATAATATAGATAGGTAGTCCAACCACAGTAGATAGATAGCAGGACTTCCTTCGCTAAGCGATGCGGTTATTAAATGAATCAGGCTGGCCAAAAATAAATCATGATCGGTACATGTTTCTTGTAGTAGCTGACATATCAGAGATCGGCTGGATTCTGTATCTCTCCACATTCACACGATGTGTTATTACCTACTAAGAGCCTCCCTTTGAGCATATTGGTTTTATATTTAGGCACTCCAACTTTCAAACTATTCAGGGTCTTCTAAGTAGTATAAGGGAGGACAGATCCTTCAGCCATATCCTCCTGTAACTCCATAGGCCCCTTCCTCCATCTTTTAATTCGAGTTTGTTCTTGAGTACCCTCAAGAATGTTTGTTGACTAGCAAGGACTAGCACTGATGCTGTTACTTAATTGGGTAATGAAACATCTGGAAGAAAACAACCAAATAGTCCTCCCCTTCCCCCTCTCTTCCCCACTTTCTTCTAGCACTGATGATGTTACCTAGTTTGGGTAGTGAAACATCTGCAAGAAAATAACCAAGAGCACCAGGGATCCTACAGACCTCCTCCTCTTCCTCCTCTCTGCAGATCCCACTCCCTTCTAGCACTGATCATATCACCTAGTTTGGCTAATGAAACGTCTGCAAGGAAACCACCAAGCTCAGAGAGAGCACCAAGCAGCCCTTCATTTCAACCCTGAGCTACAAATAATTCTCTGTCATTGGGACGGGGAAGTCTGTTGCTGGAGGCCAATTGCGTGAAGTTATCACTTTCAACCTCCCGTGGGCAACGGTTCTCCTGAATCTCTCCATGCCTAATCAATCCGAAGGATTGTGAGATTGCCAGTTAGTGCCAGGAGCACTGTACCAGGTGTGATTGTCCTCCAATACGTTGCAGAGTCTGGTGTGTATCCCCGTTCATCTGCATAATGCATGTTGATCAGCCTGACCTTATTTGCAGATGATCGGTGACAGGCATCCAGGACAAATGATGACAAGGGAAATTCAAGCTCAGCCGCAGAATAATTTGGCCATTTAGGTTGATTAAGAACCTTCCCGCAGTTTAACTTTGACACAGAAAATGGCCAGAAAGGCTTACAGATTATGCAGCTGGGGACATAAAATAAACATGGAGTTCTTTTGGGTCCCCGACCCTTTAAAAATATGCTAATGGAAAAGCAAGCTTTTTGACAGTTGCTTCAGTAAATCAAAAGGTCCATAAAATGCAGTGTCAAAGGATAATGATGGTCTAGATCAGAGGTGGTCTTCAGCAGGTTCTGACCAGTTCTGGAGAACTGGTAGCAGAAATTTTGAGTAGTTCAGAGAACCGGCAAATACACCTCTGGCTGGCCCCGCCCACATCTATTTTCTGCTCCCCGAGTCCCAGCTGATTGGGAGGGAATGAGGATTTTGTAGTAACCTTCCCCGCCACATCCACCAAGCCACGCCCACCAAGCCACACCACGCCCAAAGAACAGGTAATAATTTTTTTTAAAATCCCACCACTGGTCTAGATGCATTGCAGAAGATACAAGGAGTTCTTGATTTATGATCCCAACAGAGTCTGGCATTTTGGTTGTCAGTCCTTACAGTCGTTAAACAGGTCTCCAAGGGACATGCCTTGATTTTACAACCATTTTAGCAAACAGACAAGTTGCCAAGGATGGGAAGGAACATGTGAAGTTCGTTCGCAGAAGGTCACATCAAGAATTCCTCTGTGGTTGTGACAGAAGAGACTATTTGTAGCTCAGGCTGAACTGTAAGGTCTTTGAAGCTCTCTCTGAGCTTTGGTGGTTTTCTTTTAGACATTTCATGACCCAACTAGGTAACATCATCAGTGTTAAACATCTGTGACTCACCACAATAATACTCAATAGATACCTTTCTTGGGGTCTGAACCATACAATTTATCTCTAGGTAAAGAGGATGAGCTATGTGCTCAAATTGCAAATAGTGAAGATGAGGGTTGGAAAAGTTTCCTTCAGTTCCTCTCTGAAGGATAGACTGATTCCTTCTACACAACATTTCCTATATTCCCAATTTTTAATTCAATTCTCTGCCTGCAATGCGGTGGAGAATTCCATTCCACACCCACCTTTGAGGTCCAGTTTGACTCCACGTTCAACTGGTTTCTCTACCTGCAACTGGGAGATAGGGGTCACCTTGTTCTCTGCCTCCATCAATGCCTCTCTTGAACGAGCCCTATCAACTCCAACCTGTCCCAAAGCCAACATATCATGTAGCATTTCAAAAATAAGTTGAAGCATCATTTTACCAAGGATCGTATTCCTGATTACATGTAAACAGAGATGGGATCTTTGCATACAAAACCTATCGAGGGAAAAAATAAGAAGAAGAGCATGTCCTATATTTCCAAATATAATTTTTTTTTTGGTAGGAAGCTAACTCTTCACTCTCTTAGTACTTGGTAAAAATGTTTAATTTATGTTTATGTATTCTTATTCAAAATGTTAGTTAACAGCCTGCAGGGACCCGGTAATAGGATCCTTTTCCAGTTCTTCTTTATGTTTATTAGCTACATTAATGACTGTTTCTGCAACTCTCTACAAAGGTTCATGCTAATGAACACCAATTAATTCCAAAATGATTTTAAACAAAGGGTGATGAGAATACCCAATCAGCCGCAGCAGTGGAAAGAGCGAGCAAGTCACTCTGACCTATTTTCCTTCTCCTTCCGTGTTGCTTCTTCGCCAAAGGTTGACATCAGTGTTCTTCCAGCTCACCGATATATTTCTCCGGTAAATAAGATTTGCCGATAGACAGACACCCTAGCATATGCATAAAGATCAACCTGGAGTTTCCTAGGGTAGCTAAGGACAGAAGGTAAGCCAAGCCTTCCTTGCAATCCTGCCAAATTATTATTATTTAATTATTATTAAGCTGAATTATTATTAAGCACCTGAGGGCAGGGCAAGAATGGGTAGAAAGTAATCAAGGAGAAATTTCCTGACAGTTAGAACAATTAACCAATGGAACAACTTGCCTCCAGAAGTTGTAAATGCTCCAACACTGGAAGGCTTTAAGAAGAGATTGGACAGCCATTGGTATGGAGTGGCATAGGGTTTCCTGCCTGAGTAAGGGGTTGGACTAGAAGACCTCCAAGGCCTCTTGCAACTGTTACTCTAGTCTAGTCTAGTCTAGTCTTGTATTCTATTCCATTCCATTCCATTCTATTCTATTCCTCATGCCCATACACAAGGACCTTGTCAGTGTTCAGCATTAAATTGGCGTTAGATAACACTCAAGGGAATTCAAGAGGGGCTGGACGTAAAGTATATGTGGGAATGTAACTACTCTAGGCTTACTCCTCTCTTGACTCCACCCCTAAACTCTGCCTTATTGCTCAGAAATTAGAGTAGAAATTGAGACCCAGAAAAATGTGGACCCCTAAAACCCAGGGATGGTACTTCCTGTGAGATCATTTCCAAAGCCCATAGGAGATCCTGAAGTGGTCACCTGCTAATGATCCATAATGGGACAGAGCAAATGGAAGAATACAACGGGATGATCCCAAAGATGGTTTTCCAAAAGGCAACTCAGTTTTCTTGGTTTTTTTCCTTGAAAATGTTTTGCTTCTCATGAAGAACCGAAAGAGAACTGAAGAAGCTTCTTGGATGAGAAGCAAAACATTTTCAAGAAAAACCAAAAAAGTCCAATTGCTTCTTGGAAAAGCATCTTTGGGACAACCATGACTTGTATGATTGAGAATCTCCGGAGACACAATGCAATGTGTCTCTTCTATAATACATATCATTCTGAGCTCTATAAGAAAGAGACACCAAATAATACATAGGGATTTAGTTAATCAATCAAGGACCTAGGAATACTCATCTCAAATGATCTAAGCCCAGAGCTCACTGTAACAGCATTGCCAAAAAGGCATTAAGAGAGGTTAGCCTAATTTTGCTTCTTCTCTGGTAACATTATACTGCTAACTAGGGCATACAAAACCTTTGCCAGACCAATTCTCCAATACAGTTAGTCTGCCTGGAATCCACACTGTATATCAGACATTAATACAATTGAGCGGGTCCAGAGTTATTTCACGAGAAGAGTCCTCCACTCCTCTGCTCAATCCCTTACGCCACCAGGCTCGAAATTTTGGGCTTGGATAATCTGGAGCTGCGCCGCCTGCAGTATGATCTAAGCATAGTCCACAAAATTGTCTGCTACAACATCCTACCTGTCAACGACTACTTCAGCTTCAACCTCAATAATACACGAGCAAACAATAGATACAAACTCAAGATAAACTGCTCCAAACTTCATTGCAGCAAATACGACTTCAGCAACAGAGTGGTCAATTCCTGGGATGCTCTACCTGACTCCGTTGTTACTTCCTCAAACCCCCACAACTTCAACCTCAAACTGTCCACCGTGGACCTCACCCCATTCCTAAGAGGTTTTTAAGGGGGTGTGCATAAGCGCACTAGTGTGCCTACCGTCCCTCTCCTCCATTTATTTGTATTCATTTCATGTGCTCATGTCCAGAGGTGATGTTCAGCAGGTTCTGACCAGTTCTGGAGAACCGGTAGTGGAAATTTTGAGTAGTTCGGAGAACTGACAAATACTATCTCTGACTGACCCCGCCCCCATCTATTCTCTGCCTCCCGAGTCCCAGCTGATTGGGCGGAACTGGGGATTTAGCATTTTCCTTTCCCTGCCATGCTCACCAAACCACGCCCACCAAGCCACACCACGCCCACCAAGCCACGCCCACAGAACTGGTAGTAAAAAAATTGAATCCCACCACTACTCATGTCCATGTTTATACTTATACCTGTTATCTCAGACATGTTTGACAAAATAAATAACAAACAAACAGACAAACAAACCCAATCCATGGCATCCTTTCCAAGGTGTCCCTGTGTCTGCCAGTCATTATTTCTACCTCAAAGAGCTTCGTAACACCTGGTGCAGGAAAGGGAAATAAATGTTTCTGTTTAAACAATGCAAGATCTGCCCCCACCCGCTTTCCCCAATAATTAAATTACATTTAGCCAGCAGCTATTATTATTCTACACCGGTCCCCCACCGAGGCAGCCACGGTGATACGATTTAAGCAGCAATCTAGCAAAGCACTTTTCATTGCCTCTGATTGTTGTGCTGAGTGTAAATGGGTTGCATCACATTTGACTCTAATTTGGGTTCTTAGAACCGTTAATTTGAACTTAAGCACCTATGGAAACGTCATTATCGAGAAGGTATCTGTGCTGGAACCCGGTTTAAGAGCTCCCCTTGACGTTTCTGACACCCGATTTATCAGGCCTTGATTAGGAAATGTCAGAGGGAAAAGGTTTTCCTACACACCTCTGGCGTTTTATTTATTTATTTTATTTTATTAGTTTGTCAAACATGTACAAGACAGCAGGTATTTTTGCAATGTAAATTTCATGGGAAACTCAATTCTGGAAGGATTTTGTTTTTTAAAGCCTCCAGTCCTGAGCAAATATATATGAAATAAGTTCCACCAAACAGTTATTTACTCTGATTAGTCAGGTCATTAACCACAGATGATTCAGTACCTAGATAACTCGGTTGTGTAACCCTACACTGGCACTGATGATGATGTTACTTAGTTTGGGGAATGAAATGTTTGCAAGAAACAATCCACCTCTGAGAGCATCAAGGACCCCACAGTCCTTCCCCTCCTCCTCTCCTCTCTACCTCCTTCCCTCCCAGCACTGATGGTGTTACCTAGTTGGGTAATGCAATGTCTGCAAGAAAACAACCAAGCTCAGATATAAAATATTTTCCTTCATTGAAACGCCACACTGTTGGTTAAGATCATCGTCTTATGAACCTTAGAGAATTTTTAAAAGTTTTCTTGCTGTTCCTGCTCTACAACCTCTACAAAGGTGGGATTCAGTAGGTTCTGACTGGTTCTGGAGAACCGGTAGCGGAAATTTTGAGTAGTTCAGAGAATGGGTAAATACCACCTCTGATTGGCCCCGCCCCCATCTATTCTCTGCCTCCCGAGTCCCAGCTGATCGGGAGGGAACGGGGATTTCGCAGTATCCTTCCCCTGCCACGCCCACCAAGCCACGCCCACAGAACCAGTGGTAAAAAAAAATTGAATCCCACCACTGACTTAACTAGTAAGAAATTCTCCCATTTTTTCCCCATGTCTACAGATTTTGAAATGTGGAGGCCTAAAATGACATCTAGGCATTTTTTTAAAAAAACTGGAAGCAATTGAAAATTCTTACAAAAAGGAATCTACAAATCAAAAACTAGGCAAGGATTTCTAGGCCTGGGGGGAAACGCCTGCCATTTTCCATGTGGGATTTTGGAAAAAAATAAAATAAAAAAGAACTGGCAAACCAGAGGGAACGTACCCCTAATCTCCCCTATTTTACTCGTCAGAACGTGAAATGCAGTGATTTGTCCGTTTCCTACATTCCAGACCAGAGTGTTAGGAACATCGTTACACGACTAGAATGGATTTCCTGACCCCCAACCACAATAGATGTTTCAAAAATCAAACATCGGTGGACATCTCCATTGTTTATTTATGGCTCCCATGACAATCAACGCGGGTTCTGTGCTACAATGTTTGACAGACAAAAAAGAATGATTTACAGCAGTCCCGTTAATTATGCATGAAAGTGGAAGTGTTTCTGGCCTTTGCTAAGTCCTTCTTCGTTCGTTCTTCTCGGAGCTTGTGTGTTTTTTTGGGGGATCATTGGAATGAGCCGTTATAAATGCTGCCTCTTATCTATAGTAAAAGGGTAAAGGTTCCCCTCGCACATATGTGCTAGTCGTTCCCGACTCTAGGGGGCGGTGCAGGGGTGGGTTCTGGCAGGCACTACTGCGGGTTTGCTTGTGGTCCTTCTCTTCACTAGTTCAAAAGCATGCAAATGCGAGTAGATCAATAGGTACCACTTCGGTGGAAAGGTCACGGCGTTCTGTGACCTCATGCTGGCCACTTGACTGCAGAAACATCTTTCGTCAGAGACGGCTCAATGGCCTTGAATGAGCATCGCCCCTTAGAGTCAGTAACGACCAGCGGAATAAAATCCACAAAGATTTTCCCTTTTTTTAAAAAAAGTATCATCTTAATCTCCGGAGCCTTAATTCAGAACATCCCTTTGTCATCTTATTCCCACCTGCCTTGTTTCTGAAAGCTTCTGGGGGAAAGAAGGAAAAAATGGATCCCTTCCCATGTCTTCAAAAAGAAATGAAAAAGAACAATATTGTTTTTTCCTCACGGAGGAAAAACAGATTCAGCCAGTCCTCGATTTGCGATGACACAGCCCTAAGTTTCCATTGCTAATTAAGAGAGTTGTTCAGTGGGTTTTGCCCCTTTTTACAATCTTGCTTGCTACAGTTGTTAAGTGAATCACTGTAGAAGTTAAGTAAGTAACACGGTTGTTAAGTGAATCTGGCTTCCCAATTGACTTTGCTTGTCAGGAGGTTGCAACAGGGGATCCCATGACACCGGGATACCGCAACCGTCATAAATATGAGTCAGTTGCCAAGTAGCTGCCAATTTTGGTCACATGACCATGGGGATGCTACAATGGTTGTGTGAAAAATGGTCATAAGTCACTTTGTTCAATGCCGTTGCAACTTCAGTTGGTCACTAAATGAACAGTTGTGAGTTGAGGCTACCTGGAGCAGGAAAGGTATGAGAGGGGAGGCCACCTGTCAGGCCGGCAGCCATCCTTTCTTTTGGATCTTTGACCTGCCACTCTTTCTATTATCCTACTATGCATTTTCTACTGTGGGAAAATGGGAGGGGGGATTGTACGGAGTTAAATGATAGGTAGCCATAACAAAATTCCTTTCTAGAAAGCCAAGGTCATCCTTTGTCTTTGCACCTCTGCACCTGACCGGAACTGGATGGGTGGAAGCTGCCAGCGTGGCAGTGGGAGATCGGACTATGGGATGGACTTGTGGGTGTGAGGGCAAGATCTTGAACTTCCAACTGGGTGGGGAAAATCAGGAAGCTTCCAGATTCGGGTTTTCCCAGATGTGCCAACATGGCTACCTTAATCAATTAGAGCTTTGTGGAATCCTTTGCCTTGGACTCTGATTTACTTTTGGAGGCTATTTGGAACGCTGACATAGTTAACTGCCACCAACAATTCAGGAAGAGACGTGATTGTATTGAAGACAAACTTCGATCCGCTTAGATAGTTTGACCAAATTGGCAATGCAATCCAATGAAATCAAGTTTTCGACGATACTTCTGATTGGATGGTATCAAGTATTGAAAAAGATTTTTCGTATAAACCTAAGAAACGACAGCATTTTTTTTAAATGCCTCAAAAAGAGACGGAAGGGGAATCCTGGGAGTTGAAGTCGACGTGTCTTCAAGTTGCCAAGAGGGAGAAACTTTTCCCTACCTGATAATTGAATCCAGTCTCAGATGTCAGAGCATGTTCAAACCGAAATCAAGACATATCCAAGTTCTTAACAAGGCCATCTTGACTTCTAATCTTCCCCAGGTGGTTGGTTTTTTTAAAATGCTGGTTAGAGGTCTCTTCCAGAATTTTGCTAGGTAGTTAGTGAGAACGGGGAAATGTGCGGGACTCTTAAACCGAACCTTTGGCATCTCTCTTGAGTAGTGCTATCGTATGGTCTTCATTAAGAGGAACTGCCAAAGCTTCTCACAATATTTACAAATATAAACCACATGGCCATACTTTCAGAGTACAGCTTGAACGTTGAGGCTCCAGTTTGGGGTTTGGCTTCGCTGATTTCATTTAATTTTATTTGAAATACGAACCCGGCAAAAAGAATTTCAGCCTAAATGCTTGTTCCAGTCCATTATTTTTCACCCTCTGAAGTTTTTTTAAAAAAAAGCAAAACTAAAAGACTTTTTTAAAAAATAAGGGAATGAAAGATCCACCCACGAAGAGAGAAACTCACGTTTTGGCACACTGACATAAAATGAGGCATTAATTAACCTGGGTTTATCCTGTGCTGCTTCCCCCTTTCCTTCCATTAAAACAATGAAACAAAAACAATAAAGTACTCCCAAAAAGGGACGCGGTGGCTCAGTGGCTAAATGCTCGGAAAGATCGGCGGTTCGAATCCCTAGCGCTGTGTAACGGAGTGAGCTCCCGTTACTTGTCCCAGCTTCTGCCAACCTAGCAGTTTGAAAGCAGATAAAAATGTAAGTAGAAAAATAGGAACCACCTTAGTAGGAAGGTAACAGCACTCCGTGCGCATTTGGCGTTGAGTCATGCAGGCCACATGACCACGGAGACGTCTTCAGACAGCACTGGCTCTTCAGCTTAGAAATGGAGATGAACACCGCCCCCTAGAGTAGGGAATGACTAGCACATATGTGCAAGGGGAACCTTTACCTTCACCTTTTTTTAAAATAAGGGAATGAAAGATCAACCCACAAAGAGAGAAACTCATGTTTTGGCAAACTGTCATAAAACGAGGCATTAATTAACCTGGGTTTATCCTGTGCTTCTCCCCCCCCCCTTTCCTTCCATTAAAACAATGAAACAAAAACAATAAAGTACTCCCCAAAATGCCCTTATAAAACTGACCGTGCCAGTAAAATTTGATACGTCTGATATAAAGCTGCTGGCATTTACAGCTCAGCTTGAGCTGATCAATATGGTTATCTACCTGTCAATTTTCTATAGTCTTTAATCCCCAAAGAGTGCTGGCCCATGTGCAGATATGTATATCTCGTCGAGATAGGACAAATCAAAGCATTCTGTGATAAGAGAGTGATTTGTAAAGCATGTAACAAAAGCTTTATCCTTTCCCTGTGTACTGAGCCTGTCAAAATATTTTTCTTAGAAGGAACACCAAGAGAAGCTCCCGTCCTTCCTGCGTTAAGTGGGTGGCAACAAACAAGGTAGAACTTCCATCGTTGCACAGTTGCAAACATTGTGTAGACAAGACCTGGCCGTTTTAGGGGATCCCCCAGGGCCACATCTGGCCCTTTGGCTGTCCCCATCAGGCCCTCCTGAAATCAATCGTAAATTAGAAATCAAATGGAAATGATGTATACAAGCAACACAATTGAATTGTCTCAATTTGGAAGGCGACTGCTATATCTTTTCCAATTTATGTGCATGTGTGCTATTATCGATCTATCTATCATCTAACTATCATCTATCTAATTATCCCTCCCTCCCTCCCTCCATTCATCCATTTATACATCTGTCTGTCTGTCTATTTACCTACCTACCCACCTACCTATCAATCTAATTATCCATCCATCCATCCACCTATTATCTATCTATCTATCTATCTATCTATCTATCTATCTATCTATCTATCTATCATCTATCATCTATCTATCTATCTATCTATCTATCTATCTATCTATCTATCTATCTATCTATCTATCTATCTATCATCATCTATCACCTGTCTATGGATGAGAACCCAGAGTGGTCTGTCTGCCTGACTGTCTGTCTGTCTAATTTATACAGCAGCCCATATTGCAATGCAATTAAAACTCTGGTGTGTTCAAAGGTATGCATTGAGAATTAATTTGCTGTCACAAGCTAGAATGGATGCTAGAATGGATGCTAGAATGGATGCTAGAATGGATGCTAGAATGGATGCTAGAATGGATGCTAGAATGGATGCTAGAATGGATGCTAGAGTAAAAGTGTTGCATGCTTCTCTTTGGATCAGGGAGTTTTATGTTGAACTTCCCTACGGATGGATCCTATTTGGAAATATATTTCCAAATATATTTACTGCATGGATATATTTTCTTCCTCTGTCCCAAGGGCTTTGGGATCAGCCCTTGATACTGTCATTAACCCCAGTTGTAGCCATGCAGGGAACACCCTCAATGCTCTATTCCGACTTCAATTTTCATGTTCAATTTTTTTGTTTTAATGGGTTTGGGATTTTTTTTTAATAGACAAGGAGAGCAAACATATTTGTCTGCTTTTGCAATCTCATTATTTCCTTTGCATGCAATTATTTCCTTGCCAAACAATAGCAGTGACAAATTGCAACAGAATCCTTCAGCAGATTTTTAACCCAAGGTAAAAATAAACAGAAACATCTGTATAGCAATTGTGTACGCAGCTACGTTCATTAACAAATACATTTTTCTAATAAAACCATGCAAGTAACCCTCAGCTTCGACTTGATAGAAGTAGGCCTCTTTTCCCCTCCAAGTTTTCCGAGGCTGTTCCCAGAACGTTTTTCCAAACTTTCCTGCGAAACACATCTGTCTTCGTTGGTCTTTGGAATGTGAATAAATAATGGTGAGGGATTTCACCCCCCCCTTCACTTTCTTCTTTAAACCAGTCAGACAAATTACAGGCTCAAAACAATTACTCCCAGAGGTGAAAAGAAAGCTGATGTCAACCAGAAGATACCTTTGGAATATACCTTTGCTTATATTTAATATAAAATATATAGTGTTGGCACTGAAACCAAGATTTGAGGAATTCTGGATCAGTTCTATTGTTTTGTTCTGCTTCTGATCTGCCAATGATCTCTCAGAAGCTAAATACTTCCCGTGGATTCACTTTGGACCTGGTATTGAGAGGCAGTGTGGTTTAGTGGTTAAGCCCCCAGGCTAGAAAGTGAGAGGTTGGAAGTTCTAGTCCTGCCTTAGGTTAGGGTTAGGGTTAAGGTTAGGTATGAAAACCCGCTGGGTGTCTTTGGGCCAATTACCAGGAGACAGAGAGTTGTAGTCCTGTCTTAGGCATGAAAGCTAGCTGAGTGGCTTTGCACCAATCACGAGGAGATGGTGAGTTCTAGTCCTGCCTTAAGCATGAAAGTCAGCTGGGTGACTCTGGGTGAAGGAAAAGAAAAGGGAAAGGAAAGAGGAAAAGAAAGGGAAGGGAAGGGAAGGGAAGGGAAAGGAAAGATAAAAAGAAAGGAAGACTATTGAGAAGGGAAAGGAAAGGAAATCCGGGCAGATATGAGGAAATACCAGGATTTGCCCCACTGCAGTCCAACTTCCTGGGGGGGGGGGGGAATCTATCTACATCTTGGCAAGTTTTTATTTGTTTTGTCCTAAGATGGAAAAAGAATTGCCTATGTTGACCTCTGAGCATAACCATCAGGGATCCTTCAGCAACCCTTGGAATTGTGCAAATATTTCCTAACCAAGGCAGGATTGGAAGTCAACCCCATCCAATTGGGGAATTAAATTCCCACATCCAAATATCGATTGGAATCACCAAATCAAGGCCAACCTCTCTGAGCGCATTCGAAAGGATGAGAAGTTTCTGCCCAGATGCCAAAAGCCTGTTCCCAAATCGGAATGGAATCATGCCTTGTCCCCTAATGGATGTCCCCTAGGCAACTGTCTCCCAAAGATGCTCCAGTGGGGGTTGTTTGTAAGTAAATATACAGCAGGTCCGTTCTCAGTTTCTCCCCCAAAACATTGCTATATTTCACAAAATATTTCATATTTTTTTGTTCCCCAAGTTGTCTATTCATTCAGTATTTCTGATCCTATTCATGTCATAAATCCTATTTTTGCCTTCACAACAACAACTCAAAAGAAATGCTATCTTTAATTAGAAAGCCAAGTGCACTGATTGCCAACAAAGCCTCTTAGGATTAAGACTAAGATACAGTGTACAGTCCAACACAGAGAGAGAGAGGGAGAGGGAGGGAGGGAGGGAGAGAGAGAGAGAGAGAGAGAGAGAAGACTATGCAAAACGAAACAAGCTCCACAACCACAACCTTCCTTTTAACTTATATCTAGCAAGGTGTTTTGGACATTAGCGTAGGTCAATTTTTGAAAGCATGTGCAGACAGACCCATAACGTCACAAGCTTCTTGAGCATCCCTAATCCCTTGTCTTTGTTTTTTTCCTTTTCAGAGAGGCAACAGACTGACGTAAAGTCAACCCCCCTGAGACACTTGCAAATGAAATGAAACCCTCCTTCATAACACCCTGGTTCCCCATTAATTCTCTGGCCGTCCACAATCACAGGTCGTTCTTACCTTTTGGTGGTAAGCAGTGTATTCATTGGTTCTGCGAGAATGTTTTGTTTCCCCCTGGACCTAAAGCCGAAGCCAACATCTTGGATTTTGCCACAGCCTATGCTACAAATGGTTCAAGTCTATTCTTTTGCTTTGGGCCACCTCTGTCCTCCCCTCTTTTCTTTCTTGCCAGCACTCAGAAGTAGATTCTGAAAAGTCATGCCGGCTATGAATCATGAGAGTTAGTGAAAAGAAAGTCACTTTGAAGAGCAAAAAAATCAACCACCAACAGTTCTGTTGTGCACCTCTGTCACTGCTAAGTTGACTCAACTTCCAAGGGTCCAACTTCTGCCAAATCGGCACGCAATTTTATTCCGTGGAAAGACCACAGTGACCCCATCTGGATCAAGGCCAGAACATGCGAGGACGTCTGTGTGTGTGTATGTGTTTTATAAACCACCCTCCCCACAAAGACACTTGTGTTATTCTTTTTAAGAAAACTGCAATTAGTGCCAACAGAGAAGGAAGGAAGTAGTGCAAGGATGACAGTGGATTGCCCATGGAGGCTCTCCATCATCCAGTTCATGGTTGTCCCAAAGATGCTTTCTTCAAAAGCCAACTGGACTTTGTTTTTCCTTGAAGAAGTTTTACTTCTCATCCATGAAGCTTCCTGAGTTCTGAAAAAGAATTGAAGAAGCTTCTTGGATGAACAATGAAACATCTTCAAGGATAAACAAAGTCCTGTTGCCGCTTGAAAAAAAAACACCTTTGGGACAACAACAGTTGATGACAAAACAAACCAGAGACTGGATAAACCCACCAATACATTGGCAATAAATCAATAAAAGCTGGAGATGTGCTTTGCACTTGGTTTGGTCCTATAAATCCAAGGAAACAAATACAAAAGATGATAGATAAGAAAGATAGGAATACCAGACAAGAGAGAGAGAGATAGAGAGATAGAGAGAGAGAGAGAGAAGAAGAAGGAGGAGGAGGAGGAGGAGGAGGAGGAGGAGGAGGAGGGAGAGAGGGAGGGAGGGAAGGAATGAAGGAATAAAGGAGGGAAAGAAAGGGAAAGAAAGAGAAAGAAAAATGGAAGGAAGGAGGGAAGATGAAAGGAAGGAAGGAAGAGAAAGAAAGAAAGAAAGAAAAAAGAAAAGAGAAAGAAAGAAAAGCTAACACTTACTTCACTCATTTGAGGAATGGTAAGCTTTGGTAGTTTATTCTTAGAACTGGATCCGGTGGTTTTCCCTTCCAGCAGACTTCCAAAGGATTGGTTTCCATAGACCCCCTCAGTTTCTAGGGGTGGTTTTAGTTCTGGGGAGTCATTCGGGACTTGATCCTGGCCATCCATGGGCCTAACGTAAGCGGTGGGCTTCTGCTGGATCATACTGCTCTTACAGTGGAGTCCAGGAGGAAAGTTCTGGTTGGAAAGATTGTTAGCGGCGGATAGCAAAGATGTGGAAGGAAGAGGAGATCCATGACTCAGGAAATCAAGATCCACTGGAGACTTGGAGTGGGTGGTTTCCTTGTAGGAGTGCTCGGCCGCTGTGGATTTGGAGTGATTGTGTCTCCTTGAATGTGAAGATGAAGGAGGGGTGTTGAGTTCCTCCCCTCCTCCGGTTTTCTGCGGCTCATTCTGGCAGGGATAGAGGTCCTCATATCGGCCTTGGGTTGGCTCATGGGAAGAGCTATGTTTGGTCCGATTGGGCTGGCTACTGGGTTGGGTCGACGGGCCCCCACTAGAGCTGTGGTTGCCACGGGACCAATCTGTCCGGGATTTCCTGCTGCTTTGGTGGCCATTCAGCAAACTTGGATTGGATGATAGGGAAGGCGGTGGGGGCATAGACGTGGAGGTGTTCCCACCCATCCGGTTCCTTTGCTCGGGGAAAAAACTCGGCTCATTTTTGTCTCCCGGGGTTTGTGGCACAGGATTCTTTGGGATGCCAACAAGGTGGCTCTGGTTGGAATGGTTGGTGAGCAGATCCTTCATCTCATCGTAGTTCCCCAACGTGTTCTGCACACGGTTGGCAAGAGCGTCCCCTTTGCTGGTCTAAAACATCAAAAGAAATCAGGGTTAAGAAAGGTGACCCACGAACAGAGATGGGACAAGGCGAGAAAGGAGGAGACCGGCCCTTTTCTCAGCCCATAACATCTCAATCAGGGATGTCCAACCTTCGCAACTTTTAAGACTTGTGGACTTCAACTCCTAGAATTCCCCAGAAAAACATGCTGGGAGTTGAAGTCCACAGGTCTTCAAGTTGCCAAGGTTGGACACTCCTGGCCTTCTAAAAAGGACCCCATTCCTTGGAATCTTTGCTTTCTCCTTAAGTTCATTGATGGGTGTTAAGAAATGTCTTCCAAATCCTCCAAGCCATGACTGGCATATTCTTAAGCCTTTATTTATCTGAAATATTTCTAAGTCAGTGTTGTGGACCAAAAATATCTCCAAGGGTATCTTACAAGAAAAAAATCACACATAATCAAAGCCATGTCAACCCAACCAACATTCATAAAACAATCCCTGGATTTATGAATTAAAATCCTGCTCCAGTCATAAAAACAGAGTTGCAAATAAAACCTGGAAGAGACCATTCATTAAAGCTTGTTCCATCACAAATGATAGGAAGACCTCAGAAGAAAACCTGCCCAAAGGGTTGAGCCTACTGCAAAAGAGGCTCTCGGCAGTGCCTTCAAGGCAGAAGTTACTTGAAAAGGGCACCTGTTAGTGCTCTCAGGGTGAATGCCAGGATGCTTTCCTCCTGCTAGTAACATTAATCATGGGAATGACTGGGCAAGTGGTGGAGATGGCGGAAGAGCTTTTCTTTTGGACTTCAGGCCTGCCGCACTTTCTACTATTCATTTCCTACTGTGGGAAAATGGGAGGGGGGGTTATATGGAGTTGGGTGATATGTAGCCATAACAACATTCTTCTTAGAAACACAAGGTCATCCTTTGTCTCTGCACCTGGCTGGAACTGGATGGGTGCACTCTGTCTTCCTGGCAGTGGAAGATTGGACCATGGGATGGACTTGTGGGTGTTGGGGCAACTTTCAACTGGGTGGGGAAAACTGGGAAACTTTCAGATTCGGGTTTTCCCAAATGTGCCAATATGGCTCTTTTAATAAATTGGAACTTTGAGGAATCCTTTGCCTCTGCCTCTGATTTAATTTTGGAGGCTATTTGGAATATTGACATTAGACCAAGATTGGGGAAGGAATGCCAGAATCAACGAGTGGAGTTAAAAAAAGTGATCAGCCTAGAATCCCTCCATAGTCACAAAGTCCAACCTCCCTTTAGTTCCGTGGACACTTATCTAACTCCAGAGCAGATAAGGGTCCCCCTGCTACCCATTAGTTGAGAAGATTCCTGTACATAAGCTTTCAGCAATAAACCAGCTCAATGAGACCTTCACCATGGAACTGATAGTTCACATCTGACAAGGCCAAAGAGAAGCGAGGTCAAGTTTCCATTCCATTACGGAAGCTGGATGGTTGACTTTGGGCAGACATTTTCATTCACTTAGGCATAACCAGGTTAAGATGGGGGGGGGGAACCACCCTAGACTCTTTGGCCTCCATGCAAAAAAGAGGGATAAAAATGCAGTAATAAATCAGCTTCTTTCTCCCTCTATTACTATGGCTATGGGACATAGTCTTTGGTGGTGGATCACCAGGAAGATGGCAGTTTGACTGGTTGGGGATGGACTTGATGTTTAAAAATGGAGATGTCACTCACTGATTGTTTCCTGGTTGCTTATTTGTACCCTATGACTATCATTAAGTGTTGTACCTTATGATTCTTGAGGAATTATGTACACTGAGAGCATCTGCACTCAAGACAAATTCCTTGTGTGGCCAATCACATTTGGCCAATAAAGAATTCAATTCAATTCAATTCAACTCTAACTCCACTCTATTCCTGTTCCTGTTCCTGCTCCTGTTCTATTTTATTCTATTCTATCCTATGCCATCCTATCCTATTCCTATTCCTATTCTACCCTAGCATAGCATAGCATAGCTTATCCTACCCTACCCATCCACCCTATTCTATTATATTCTATCGAACATGCCATTCTGGCCCCAGCTTCAACCAACCAATCAGCTAGGCTGGTTCAAAATGATCACCTACTCCCCAATGGGTAAGGGTACTAGCTCACCGAGAACCTTTTGAGCTATCAACTAAGAAGGAAGAGAGAATTGCTGGGAAGCAGTGCAGAGCTCTCTAGTCTGTCAAAACAGTGGGGGTCAAAGTAATTGCCAACCAACTTCTGCTCCCGCATTGTGATGAATAACAGTTTCAAGTGTCCTTTTTTTGTATTGTTCTGAGTTGCCCCGGACTACTAAAGATTTTGATTCTGGATGCTTTTTTTGGCCTGCGTCCAGCTTGGTTACTTCATAATTTCTTTCAAAATGAGCATTCAGGAGAGCCTTTTTTTAAAGAATCAAAGAACGATATAAATACAGTTATCAGCTGTATTTGCAAAATTCAGTCGCCTTTATTTTCTGGAACTACACAGCATGTATTTTTGCAAATCAATGATTCACAGTCACTTTCTGTAAAGCACGGCAATTATTAGGCAAATTCTGACTCATTTTTGGCATTATTGTGTTTTCCTCCCCTGTGTACTTCTTGCTCAATTTCCTAGATTTTATCTGAGGCATCTCTTTCCCCCCACCCTCCTTTTCTGAAAGGCCCTTTAAAAGATGGGGCATTGGTCTACAGATTATACCTGTAGTACAGGGTGAGTGTTCTGATGAGCAACGAAACTACACCTGAGCAATTGGTGGAAGTATGACGGTAGAAGTGTTGTGGCCCACCAGCAGCCAGGGGAGCTGGCAGCAGAGTCAAGACAATGAGGGGGTTGGGGAGGAGCATGGGCCACTCCTGGAGGCTGGGGAAGGCTCTGATGAGGGCTCTGTGTCGGAGGCAGGGAGGGCGCCAGAGCAGTCTGACAGTTAACAGCTGCCTTTGAAGCTAGACATCAGTGAGGCAGAGGAACAGCTGGGGCCTGTTCCCAGTGTGTGCATGCGCAGAGCTGCAAGAAGAAAAGAACAGCTCAGAAATCAGGGTAGACTTGGGAATAAAGCCACAGGTGGAAGGTGCTTGGCTCCTCCCATAGGAAATAAAAGAGGAGCAAAAGGGGAGGGGGCTTTTGTAGGAAGCAATTTGTTCGTTTGGTCATTAGATTCGTTTCAGGAGTGTGAAGATCTGTCCGTGAATCCCAGAGACTCTGTGCCCAGACTTTCCTTGCACAGCACCTGATTTGGACAATATTGACAGGGCAGCTTCCCAAGACAGATAAGCTCTGTAGGCATAAATGTTCCGTTGAATGACTGTTTGCCAGGCCTTTGCTGAAGGTGAATGAGAGGAATTCACATACATGTAATAAAAGGGGTTTTGTTGGGACCAGGAACCTGCCTCATGCTTTTTGGGGAAGCCTAGGCCAGAACAAAAAGGAAGATGATTGTTTACCAGAAGAAACTCCAGTCCTGAGAGTCAGTGGAAGAAAAAAGGAAACCAGTCTTCCAAAATTATTTGATACATGATTCCTCAGATAAATGGGTTCCTCCAGGTATGATCGAAATGCATGGTTATTTGTTCTTGTAAACAAGGAAAGCAAGTTAATTAGACCCAAAGGTGTTTTTTCAGGAGGCAACTGGACTTTCTTGTTTTTCCTTTGAAGATGTTTTGCTTCTCATCCTGGAAACTTCTTCAGCTCTGACAGGACAGTGGGGAATGGAAGAATTTATATTCCCTGCAGACAGTTGGTCATTCACAACCTTTCGGAGGTTCCTTGAAGCATTTGGAGGTTTCTCTGTGTCCTCAGGGTCACCTGAGTGGTGCAAATGGTTCCGTGTAGTCTGCAATTTTTCCCCCTCTGGAAATCCATTCCTACTCCCACTCCATTCCAAGGGTCTTCATCCCAAACTGCATAGCTAAAAGTCTGTAGAGATTCTCAGTCCTCCAGGTCACGGTTGTCCCAAAGGTGCTTTTTCAGGAGGCAACTGGACTTCCTGTTTTTTTCTTTGGAGACGTTTTGCTTTCTCATCCAAAAAGCTTCTTCTGCTCTGGCAGGATGGTGGGGAATAGAATCCTGTCAGAGCTGAAGAAGCTTCTTGGATGAGAAGTGAAACGTTTTCAAAGAAAAAGCAAGAAAGTCCAGTTGCCTCTTGAAAAAGCACCTTTGGGACAACCATGACCTGGATGACTGAGAATCTCCATATACAGTGGGTTGTAAAGCACTGTGAAGCAGTATATAAGTCTAAGTGCTATTGCTATCTTCTTTCAAGATGCTGGAGAATAATGTCTAGCTGTGGATCTTGTAAAACAATTCGACCCCTTTCAGCCTTCTGGTGAGGATTCATGGAGAACTAGATGTCCCTGAAGGAGTGATGGAGATCAGCAGCTGGACAGTTATCTCTGGCTGACAAGATCTCTCCAGATAAAGGAGAGATGGTGAGATCGCCCATCTGTAATCGGGACACTCACTCCTCACGCTCCTCATGAGCAGACTAGGGGAACTGAGGTTTCTGTGGTCAGTTCATAAGTTGCATGAAAAAAAGCTTTGCTTAGTCTGAACTCCAATCTTCATTGGAATGATACGATAATCCTTTTGTCTGGAGTTGTATATTGTTTGCACCACAACGTTTCTGTTGGAGTGCAAAGTTTTGGAATGGAGAAGTTGGGAGTGGATTGGAGATGGAAACATGATATTTGTATGTCATTTTTAAAAAAGGAAATGTTTCCTTTCTATATATTTGAAGCAAATCTTTAGAAATTTAATCAATTGTGTAGAGGGAAGAATCAAACGGTATGAAGAAACAGTGTTTTGTTTGGTGTACATGGGTGGTTGTATTTCTTTTCTTTTTTCTTTTTAAAGAAAAGCTCAAGGAGGACATTTTTGGGGCCAAAAAAGGACATTCCATTTCAGCCAAGAATCAAATCTTTGTAGTGAGCCCACCTTCGTCAACCCAATGCACAATGAACAATGGCCCAACCCAGCTTTGACACACTCCCCCTCCTCACTTGACACAAGGAGGACCCATTGTGTCAAGGGAAGTGGGGTGGGGAGTGAGGAGTTGGAGGCCAAACACTCGTTCGCTTGTTCTTCTCCTCTCCAGGCAGCCTTGCAGAAATGCTGAGGCAGCACTTGTGCAAAGAGGCTGGGCAGGTGATTGCCACACAGGGCATTCTTTTCTGAAGAACCTCAATACCTTTGCAGAATTCACCAGAGTTGAAGTCCACACATCTCGAATCTGCCATGCCTGACAAAAACACTGACATGTACAGAGGATATCATTATCTGAGAATGTGAATGTGAACCTACATATAAAACTGCAGAAATGGTCTTTGGAAGAAGTCTCATACTCATACTCATGGGTGTCCAACATCACTGAAGACCTCAAGTTGGAGAAAACATTTTTTCAAAGAGCTCACCTTCTGGGCTTTTTACCTCTTCCCTGCAGGATTATGTTCCCCATGGGCCTGAGGCACAAGGAACTCCAGAAGGAAGAAGTTGCCTATGGAACTCAATGCATGTTAAACTTGTCAACTTCCAGCATTTGACTTACCTTGTATGGCTCTCCAAAGAGATTAAAGCCAGATGCGAAGAGGTCTTCATCTTGCTGGATTTCTTGATTTCTCCGCTCCCATTCCTTCCTCTTAAGTGCGTTCCGATCTTGTTCATAGTGGCTGTAATTTTATTTGAAAAAGAGAGGAAAATAAGAAAAATGTCTGTTCGCCCTTAAAAGTCTAAAAAAAAGAAAACAGTCCGTGAAAGATTTGTTTGTTATGTGGCTTCTCTCCCTTCTTTTCTCTCTCCCTTCATGTATCTATCTATCCATTCATCCATGCAACTATGTATCAACTATATATCATTCACTTTCAATCCTTCCTTCCTTCCTTCCTTCCTTCCTTCCTTCCTTCCTTCCCACCCTCCCTCCCTCCCTCTCTCTCTCTCTCTTCCATACAGATTCCATACAGCTTTCTGAACTCTTAAGGCAAACCAAATACAAGTGGTCCTCACTTAATGGATGGTTGCTTAGCAAGTATTCTAATTTACGACTGACCTCCCTAGAGCTATTTGACCTGTTTTTGGAGTTTTGACAGTCATGTGCATGCAAACACACACAGACCACAAATAAGAAAGTAACAATAATGGCCCAATATTTTTCCAACTCAAATGCCCGTCTTTGTGTCATTACAATATCCCTAAATTATTTATTGCAGCCATTCGGACGATCTAGGGCAGTGATGGCGAATCTTTTTTGGCTCGCGTGCCACAAGTGGGGGGAGTGCAGGGGGGTCGAGTGCGGGCGTGCCGTACCCATAATGCAATGCGCGATCCCCCCAGTGCGCATGCGCGCAAAACGCATGACCCCCCCATTTTTACATGGTTTTTTTGCCCTCCCCATGCTCCAGGGGCTTTATAGGAGCCTGGGAGGGCGAAAAGAGCCTCCCCCGCCCCCCCGGAGGCTTCAGGGACCGTCCCTGAAGCCTTCGGAGTGCTTAAAACGACCCTCCGAGCAACCCGGAAGTCACTTCCGGTTTGCTCGGAGGGTGGTTTTAAGCGTTCCGAAGGCTTCAGGGACGGTCCCTGAAGCCTCCGGGGGGGGGGGGCGGGGGAGGCTCTTTTCGCCCTCCCCAGGCTTCTATAAAGCCAATGGAGCCTGGGGAAGGTGAAAAATAGCTTTTAAAAAGGTGAACTCAGCTGGCCAGCGCGCACATGCGCGCTGGCCAGCTGACAGGGCAGCGCCTCGCGTGCCCTGACAAATGGCTCCGCGTGCCACTTGTGGCACGCGTGCCATAGGTTCTCCATCACGGATCTAGGGGGTTGCACTCCACACACTGAGCCAAATCCATAAGTTCACTGCCTCTCGTGCTGTTTATGCTGGCAACATTTCTCAGCTTGTCCAAGGCTGGAAGGCTCTGCCCAACCCTTTTTATACTCCTTCCCTTCCTTCTAAGGAAAGACCCTGAGAATCAGGCAGGGAATGGCCCACATCCCCATTCAAAATGCAAATCTATAAAGTTCCAAGCCGAAACCCTACAACTTTCCATGAATGAAATGTGATCGATGGAAGAAACAAAGCAGATAAATCTGTGCTGCTTCTGAATGGACACATTATCCCAAAAGATGCAGTTCAGCAGTGAGAAAATCAAAGTTCTGCACTTAGATGCACAGATACAGGATAGGCAGGCCTTGGCTTAACAGTGGACAATCAACAGGCCTTGTTGTCCTGGTGGACAACCATTTACTGTATTTTTCGGAGTATAAGACACACTTCCCCACCCCCTAAAAGAGGGTGAAAAATCTCTGAGATGGTCAAGCACCCTAAACCAACAGAAGATGGTTTATGAAGATGAAGATGGTTTATGAAGTCAACGTGATTGCTTTCCTAAGCCATCCTATTAATGGAACTGAAGTTGAACATATCTGTAACAGCAGGACTGGAGGCTGTGTGCAGATGAGACATTTTAATAAGAGAAATTTATTTATCCAGAATGTTTTAACAGTATGGCTTTAATTTTTATTTTTTTAAAAAAAAAATCCTTTCTACTGCTGTTTCCGTGTTTAATTAAATTCCACCATCCTAATGCAGCCTGACATAACTCATTACTAAAACATAATTATATAGTAAACAAGCAATATAGCATTTACTATTTCCTAGTAAGTTTTTTAAAAGGATTAATAAAAACGAAGCTCTGTAATTGCTCAAATCAATGTGGATAATTATAATCTGCCCTTCTAGGTAATGTAGAAATATAGTAAATGGGATCCAAACGGCTGTAGCTCTAAATCAGTATTTTGAAAAAGGAAATGATTGCGTCGACATGGGTCTTTAAGTCTAGGAGAAGAAAACCAATGGGTAACTTGGGACATGGTGGCTCAGCGGGTGAGATGCTGAGCTTGTCAAATCAGAAAGGTCAGCAGATCAGCGGTTCGAATCCCTAGCGCCGTGTAACGGTGTGAGCGCACGTTCCTTGTCCCAGCTTCTGCCAACCTAGTAGTTTGAGAGCATAATGCAAGTAGAAAAATAGGAACCACCTTTGGTGGGAAGGGAACAGCATTCTGTGCGCCTTCGGTGTTGAGTCATGCCGGCCACATGACCACGGAGACGTCTCTGGACAGCGCTGGATCTTCTGGTTTCCGGCACCCTGGTCTTCATGCATGCCGTAGTGCTGCAAGACCAGCTGGCCAGTGTGCATGCATGTGCCGGCCACCTGGTATTCGGGTTTCCGGTGCTCCAGCATGCGCAAAGACCAGCTGGCTGGCACACATGCACATGCCAGAATCCTGAAGACTACATGGCTGGCGCGAACATGTGTACCAGCCATGCGGTCTTCAAATTTCTGGTGCTCTGGTGTGTGCATGCGTTCGCACGCACATTCCAGTTTGGGCACTCATTGCCAAAAAGGTTTGCCATCACTGGACTAGACGCAGCTACTTCCCTCCATCATTCATCCTATGATTTAGCCTCCCAACCCCTGATCATCTTTGTTGCTCTTCTCTGCGGCCTTTCTAGGAACTTAGCAATTTATCTTTGGAATTGTGCTGACTTGCAAGATTAATAAAGTAGGCTTCAGGTCTTCCCGAGAGCCATGATTCGTGATGGTGGCCTGCCCAAAGGGCTGACACAGGTGAGAAGAATTTAGGGTATGGACAACAATATACACAGCTGCATCCAATGGACCAGAGCCTAAGCCAAAGAAAACAAACTTGCAGCCAAGAATAAAATACCTCCAAGAAATGATAAAGCACTTAAACTTTCCCGACTTCCTGATCCCCATCCCTGGGCAACCAGACAGGCTCTTAAGCACTTTCCGGAAGACCAGCAGGGTTGGGGGCCAATCAAATCTCAAGTGGGAAACCTTCCTTTATTTCTTTCTGTACGCTCACACGCAAACCTATATTCATACGGCCTTAGTGACTGTCATTGTTTGCAACACCCGTGTTTTTCTGGGAGTTCAGGATGGCTGATGTCCAACAACATTCTTGTGAAGTAGGCCAAGCAAAGAGAGAGCGAAAGAGAGAGAGAGAGAGAGAGAGGGAGAGACCTTGATTCATGGCTGGATTTAATTCACCTTCTAGATACGACCACATGCAGCTGGCCAAGAACAATGTATCCTCACGTCTCTGCTGGGGCTGGATTTAATCTCATTCTAGCCCTTTTTCTGCCCAAAGAAAATAACCGTATCTCAACACCAGTCTTTTCAGCTCAGCAGGCCAACGTACTGGAGGATTCACACAGCGAGCTATAATGAGGAATAAGGCACACAGCCATTGGGCTTTTGCAGAGGGTACAGAGCCACCGGTTTCTCACAGAAGCCGCAATGACTAATTTGAAGTGCTGTCTAATTAAAACCACAGCTATGTATTTAGCCTCTTGTTATGCCCCCTGCCGCTTTCTAATTACAGAGAACTCTTTATCTGCACAGCGCAACTTCTTCGCCAGGATGCGGACAAGCTTGAATGCCAACCCAGGAGCCCCCTCAAGGGCAGAGGGCAACCCAAAGTCATGCCCTTGAGGGCTCCTGAGAGGGGTACTCCACTGCGGAACAAAAAACGGGAGTGTCTATGGAGATTCTCAGTCATCCAGTTCATGGTTTCCCCAAAGACGCTTTTTTTCAAGGTGGTGGGGAATGCAAGGTGGGGAATGGATGGCAGGGAATGGATGGTGGGGGAATTCCATTCCCCGTCATCCAGTCAGAGCTGAAGAAGCTTTTTGGATGAGAAGCAAAATGTCTTCAAAGAAAAACAAAAAAGTCCAATTGCCTCTTGAAAGTCCAGTTGTCTCTTGAACCTAGGAAGGTTCAAAAGAATGCTGGAGGAACATCTCGTTGAATAACTCAAGTTGAGTGTGGTGCCAAAGACAACTCAATTTCAATTAGATACACCTAACGTGGCACCTTCCAGATCTGAGAGGACTTCAGCTTCTAGAATTCAAAAGTAGAAACCACTTGGAACAAAGTTGGTTTTGGTTTTGAAATCTCAACTAAATATTCTGATAGTTGAACTTTTTTTCCATGAGGAACCTGGCTGTTCTGCTATTTCTTTCTTTCTGAATGAGTTGCCTGGGTGATCCTACACAATCACACCAGGCAGCAGAGTGATCTTTTGTCCAACATGACAACATCATCCAATATCAGCTGTGAAAACATTTGGTTAATCAGATTGGACCTCAACCAACAGCAATCTAAGTGCAATGAAGAATAACCCATGCATTTTTGCCAAGGATGGCTGACAAAAAATACAAAAGAAGGACTTTTTTAAAGCACAAAAATGGTACGTAGTTTCTGCCTCTGGTTGGAATGTTTGAATTTTCACTTTTAAGTCTTCAGCTGTGACCGAAGACTTAAACCATTTGCATAAACTGGTCTTCAAAAACAAAGATGGATCCATTTTCATTTCTCAGGGATGAATCAGAGTTTCAACAGCATCTGAAGGCAGGACAAGAAGCAACAGGTGGAAACTAATCAAGAAGAGAACCAACCTAGAACTAAGGAGAAACTACCTGACAACGAGAGTAATTAATCGGTGGAATGGCTACCCTCTAGAACAGTGGGTCTCAACCTTCTTAAGGCCGTGACCCTTTAAGACAGTTCCTCATGTTGTGCTGACCCCCAACCATAAAGTTATTTTATGTTTTCCATATTTTTTCAAACATATGTGTTTTCTGATGGTCTTAGGCGACCCCTGTGAAAGGGTCGTTCGACCCCCAAAGGGGTCCCGACCCACAGGTTGAGAACCACTGCTCTAGAAGTTGTGGGAGTTCCATCACTGGAGATCTTCAAGAAGAGATTGGACAACTGTCGGTCTGAAGTGGTGTAGGGTTTCCTGCCTGAACAGGGGATTGGACGAGGAGACCTCCAAAGTCCCTTCCAACTCTGTTATTCTGAAGAGGATTGAAAGAATGCTAACCAACTCTTAAAAATTGGAGAACTCCTGACTCATTTCTTGTTTACAACTTAGATACACATCATTGTTATGCTGACTCAAGTAGAAGGTGCATTTGAAGTGCCATGAAGACCCTGAGAATAATGGTGAGTCTCACACCAACAATCTAGACATCACATCCTATCAAATCAGCTCTTCAAACTACTCAGATTTGTTCCTATGGTTTCTTTTAAGAGCTGTCCTCTCATGGATCTGTAGCACCTCAAAGACCATTACGGGGAAGACAGAATGTACCCAGAAGAGTTCTATGAAAAGATATTTCGATATGGTGTCTGCTTTCAAAACAGGAATCTTCCCCTTGTCTAGTTCAAACAGATCCAGGCGGGTGAAATGAGCATACCATGTTCTGCCTAATGTTTTATTCAGCTCAAACGGTAGAAGCACCATAATGACTATTGAAAGCAAATTTTGTCTCTTTAAAGCTAACCTTCAGAACAAAACAAAAAACAAAAAAAAAAACCTAAGCGAGAAACGACTCTTTTATATTACGTTTAATAGATATCACAGAGCTGGTGGGATGGGGGAGGTATTTCAAATTTCTAGATGGGAAAACCAGATTCCTCTGGGCCACCCCCATTCATCTACCAGAAAGATGAACACACAAATAAATATTACAGAATTCATCAGAAAGCTTTTTCTCTAGGCATGTCACCCATCTGCCTGATTTTATTTTACTTTATTTTTCCCTCACTCAGCTTTGCTAAATACCAGTCACAGCAATGACTATACTTTTTTCCTAAAAATGGAAAAAAGATGTGTGGTTTATGTCCCACAAAATGACCGGTTGGAATTATGCTCTGGGGCATCCTTCCTTTTCAAAAGACCAAAAACTCGCTTCAAAAGAAAATAAATTAAAATAAAAACTTAAAAGTTCTCTGCTTAGGTCCACAATAGGTACATCAAGTTCACTTCTCTTGCAAAGATGTATTATTTTGCAGGTTTTCCAAGAGTTTATTTGTCTCTGATCTGGGCCAGCTTAAGGCCTGTCCTTCTCCAGAATGGAGAAACAAAAGATGTTTTTGGTCTCCAGAATTTATTACAAATCTCTCTTCCAAAGCTAACATGCAGGGGTGAAATGCTACCAGTTTGGGCCGGTTCACCCAAACTGGTAGTAAAAAATGCTACTGATTCACCTGAACCAGTAGTAAAGAAAATGCTACCGATTCATCCGAGCCAGTAGTAAAGAAAATTCTACAGATTCACCCAAACCGGTAGTAATAAATGCTACTGGTTCACCTAAACCAGTAGTAAAGAAAATGTCGAAGCGGTAGTCAGCTCTGTGACAATCAGCGGTGCCACGCAATTTATATTCACTAGAAATCGCTCGGCGCAGCTGATTGTTGGAACTTTAAAAAAACTTTTAGCGTTTTTTTACTACTAGTTCAGGAAGTCAAGGTACCTGTAATTCCCCAAATCCATCACTTCTTGGCTATTGGCTAACATCCAGGGTATCCATTCCACAATATCCCTTAGTTATGACTGCTGCTTCCCCGGGTCTCCTTTAAAGAGTGCTGGGTTGTGGTTATTTGTGTGTGTGGCTTTTGTGAAGCCCAAACAAGACTTTTGTTTATAGGACTGTGTTTCTCTGTAATAAAAATACTTGGGTCAAGATGGATATATGGAAAAGGTGAGAACTTTCCTCCTATTTGCCAAATTTATTCATCTTTTTCAAAGCTGAGAGATGCAGACCCACAGCTCAAATTTCATCTCTCTTCCTCCCTCTGCCCCCCCCCCCTGAGCCTTCACATTCTCCTTAAGAGTCACAGCAGGGTGCCTATCTAACACAGCCTCTTAATACTCAGCCTTTATCTTGGATGTAATTTATCTGGTGCCAAGGCTTCCTAATGAATTTCACACATGTGTACTTAAATTTGTTACAGCTTACCAGTTGAGTATGATAAGCAGTAAGTGGAGCGCTGAATCTGGAGCTTTCTCCCAACAGACACATAAAGGGGCTTTGCCATCCGCCCAAGGAGGGAAGGAAGAAGCGGGGGAAAGGAAGGGATAAAGTTTAAATTGCAAATCCAGCAAAATGCAAAGCAGGGAGGAGGTGGTGGAGACGGGGTTGGGGGAAAGTCAACGCAGGCAGGGTGGATTGCTGGTGGCCAAGGAAGCCACCTTTCTTGAATTCAATGCTGGTCTAAACTGTCATTTTATTATTCTTCCAATTGATTGATGTGACACTTACAATAAGGCAGGGATCTGAATAGTTACGTCAGGTAGGCTGCTTGAGTGTCCGTCGTTTTAAGAATGCCACGTCAGACACAAAGAATAGAGAATAGAGCTAGAAGGGGCCTGGGAGGCTTTCTAGTCCAGCCTCCTGCTCAAGCAGGAAAACCTATACCAGGGATCAGCAAACCTGCAGCTCTGGAGCCGCATATGCCTCTTTCATCCCTCTGCTGTGGCTCCCTCTCGCCAGTTGTTTCCACAATTAGGACAGGTAGAGGAAAAAGGATGCTGCACTAGGAGGAGACTCCGTGGTGGGGGAACTGGATCTCTGGTTGGCTCCAGAATTGAATGGGGGGGGGGGGCTTCCGTTTAGGATCTAAGTGGCTGCTGGAGAGTTTAAGGTTGCCGACCCCTGGCCTATACCATCTCAGACAACGGCCGTCCAGTCTCTTCTTAAAAACCTCCAGTGATGGAGCACCCATGGTTTCTGGAGGCAAGTTGTTCCACTGGTGAACTGTCCTCACTGTTAGGAAGTTCCTCCTTCATTCCATATTGATTCTCTCTTTGTTTAGTTTCCAAGCATTATTTCTTGTCCTGCCTTCTGGTACTTTGTAGAATAATTTGCCCCTCTCCTATTTATGGCAGCCCCTTAAATACTGGAATCCTGCTATCACGTCACTCCTAATTCTTCTTTTCTTTCGATTTGCCAGGCCTAAAACCTGCAGCCTCTCTTCGTATGGTTTAGTCTCCAGGCCTTTGGCCATTTTAGTCGCTCTTCTCTGAACTTTTTCCAGGGTCTCAACATCTTTTAAGTAGTATGGATCAAGACCGTATGTTAGGTTGCTGTTCAAATGTTCAAGCCCAAAATTGAGTCAACTACAAGTTTTCAACACTAAATAGGCACCGGATAAGAGTCGATGGAATTCAAGAGGGCTTAGATGGTTTGTGGCAATGCAATGACTCTAGACTGATGACACCCTTAACTCTGCCCTCCAGCTCTGCCTCCTCTTCTCCTACATCTAACTAAGAATGAATGTCGTGATGGCCAGCAACCCAGAGAGAAATCTGGAGAATATTGAGCAATTCCTGGTTAGGCACCTTACTGGATGCTTGCTAGCTCGCTCATCTTATGTTCTATTTAATTGCATGTTGCTGGAAAGAGGCAATTAATTGTCAATTGTCAATGCAAGGTCTGTGAGAACATTAGAACAGCAAGGGTTCGTGCCTCTCTTTATGTTTCTCTGTTCTTTCCTGAGCAGTTTTTAAAATATAACCGAATAAAAACCGAATGGTTAACCGAATGGAAGAGAGCGGAGTTTTGCCATCAAACAGGGACTGTCAGCAGGGTTTTTTTTCCCATGGCACATTAATGTTCACAATGATGCTATTAGTTTTTATTTTCTTAAATAAAACCTTATGCATTCATGTTTAACTATCATATGTTTAATGGGACTATTCTGATTACAGAGCGATTGGGCTGTGATTTACGTCACCATTACCTGTGCGGTGGGAAATGACTGCCTTCCAGGTCTGACAACAAGGCGGCAGAAGCCCATAAAGCTTCCTACTTCCTAGCAATTCTTGATAACTCAGAGCAATAACTAATCATTTTGCGAAACAATACACTGTGAAGCAGTAAGCAAGCCAATTTCTATAATTAGGACCACTGTTGTGTGCTTTTTCTTCTCCATCAATAGGTCTATTGTCAAGCAGGTTAAAATATGCCCTTTGCTCCAGAAACTCTGCCAAGGTTTGCCCGGTTTGAGGTCTCCAAGAGACACTTATTAGAAATCTCAACAATTTAAGTCCCACTCGGGTTGAAATCTACATCAGCTTGACTGTTTATTAGCTATATTTATAAACTGTCCTTCAGTCATAAATGCTCCCTGAGTGGTTTTGCCACGAAGCAAATGAAAATAACTCACAAATAAAATGGAATAGTAAATTTAAAACAAAATGAAGTTTTAAAAAGATGAAATGGAATAATGAAATGAAATAAAATAAAATAGGCAAATGTTTTCCCCCAGTCAAAGGAGAAAGTCGGAATAATGATTCTACTCCAGAGTCCTATAAATGCAAATACAGCCCAGACTGTAAATTATGACTTAGTTAATGATAGTTTAGTGCCAGGCCACAAATGCTTTGATACAGAGAACCTATGAAAACATAGCATGCAGTTTCAAATCACAGGGAATTGCTGGGAGACGGGCAGTATACAAATTTAAATATGGATAATCATAACAACAATGCAACATTTGGAAAATTGGTACCACAGAGGGCTGGGTCACATGTGCTCCCGACACACCCCAAAAATTTTCATCATGGTGATGTTTGAATGCAAATCCTTCTTCAAACGTGGTCTTTTCAACCCAGGGAAATTGAAGCCGCAAGGACTTCAATTCCCATAATTCCCTGGTCAGCTATGTTTATCAAATTAATTCAGCTGACAAGAAAATGACAGATTTGAGCCAAAGGACTGGTTCATCTAATAGTACTTCATTGCAGAGAATTATTTCCATTTCCAGCAGGCAGGGATTGTGTTTTTTATTCAGTGCTCAGAAAAGGACCCAAAACTAACTTCTCAGGTTGTCCATTTCTACGCTACCATTTGTGTCACACTCCCTACCTTTGCCTAGAATGGGAACTTCTCCTCATAATTTGGGTTTATTTTAGGAAGCATATTCATAATTATTGCTAGAGAGTGGTGCGGTGGCCTAGAGGGGGAGCTCTCGCCTAACAATCAGGAGGCTGTGAGTTCAATCCTAGGTAGAGGCAGCTATTTCTCTCTCTGGGCACATTGAGAATGTATCTGCTGAATATAACTCTGCAATGGCGACAGGAAGGGCATCTGGCCAGTAAACATTCAGCAGCATTCCGTTGCCCAGAATCCACCCTGCAAGGGATTATGGGGTTATTAAATGAGGATGATGATTCATAATTATTGTTAGACTCGATTATTAATGTTCTTCTCTCATACACACATACAGACGTAAGGATGTAATGCTTATTTTTATTCAATATTTTCTTCGCATCTGAAACGGAACTGAGTTGAATCGAACCCAGAGGTTGCTTATCTGTCAAGGTTAGCTCAATTGTACCGCAGGGGGAATATCGGCAACCTCCTAACGCATCTCGCACTGTGTTTTGTGTCGCTGCTAAAAATGCGTATCATGCAGCTCATGGTTTTATCATCTCAGAATGATGCTTAATACCGTCTAATACAAAACAAGACTTTAAGCCCCAAATCATAATTTAGCGGAACAACCCTTATCTCTCCCTCTCTCTCTCGATAGCGAATCTTGAGTAGCAGCTACTACTTGTTATTGTGTCTTTAGGAATTGACATCTTGCACGAACGTGCTGATTTCCTTTTCAAGGCCCGGGCAATTGGCATTTTATTCCGAGGAACACTTAAGTCAACAATAGCTCTTATCACGATGAGATGTTCTTGAAATTGCTGATGTGGATTTCATTCTCTCCCCCCCCCCCCCCTGCCAGCTTCCACCAATGCTCCATTTTCGCACATTGACTGCAAGCAGGCTTCCTTTTAAAATATAAATTGCACACACACATCCACACACACAAAAACACCCCACAACCCAACAACATGGAAATACAAATGAGATGCCTTCACTTATCTGCCTTCGCTTATCAAAAGGATTGAAGAAACAAGTCAAAACAAAGATTTGCAATGCCTTCAGAAGGGAGGTGAACAAAGACTGTGCAAATGAAATCAGCATTAAGGGTGTCTTGGCTACACTATTCTTCTGACACACTGAAAGCTAGTTCTATGGCAGCCTGAGTAGCTGGAGTCTGTGATTTTGAAGGACCACTTAGGGATGAATTTCAAACGCCAATCTTTAGAAAGGAAAGGAATTCCGCCAGATGCATTTGGCATTCTCAACAAGAGCCTTCTTAATGCTGGAGGCCTTGGTGCTCTCTGAACTTGGTTGTTTCCTTGCAGATATTTCATCACCCAACCAGGTTACATCACGGATAATGTTCCCTAGCTGGGTCATGAAATGTCTGTAAGAAAACAACCAAGCTCAGAGACCACCAAGGACCTCATAAGTTCTCCATTTCCTCTTCTTCCTCCTCCTCCTCCTCTCCAGAAACCCCTTCTAGCACTGATGATGTCACCTGGTTGGGCCATGAAATGTCTGCAAGAAAAACCCCAAGCTCAGAGAGCACCAAAGACCCCAAAGTCATGCATCTCCTCCTCCTCCTCCTCCTCTCATATCCCTCCTCCTCTCCACTAACCTCAGCTCTGATGTTCTTAGCTCTCACTTGCGCTGGCTCTTCGGCTTTGAGATGAGCACCGCCCCCTAAAGTCAGGAATGACAAGCACAGAAGTGCAAGGGGTACCTTTACCTTTATCTGAACTATTTGGCTAATGTAACATCTGCAGGAGAAGAACCAAGTTCAGAGAGCACCAAGTTCAACCCTAAGCTACAACGATTCTTTCCTAATGGCCTTTTGATTATCCAAAGCACCAAAACGTAAGGAGGATTTATACCCTCAGGATCTACATTACGTCTACATTAGTTATTCACGGCTCTATGGTGGTGTCCACCCTTCAAGATAGCCCACACAAGAAGCACAAGCTGTAAGTACTCGTGGTACCTTTAGCGTGAAGTTTTAACAACAGAATCTTGCCAGTCTGAAGACACTTTCCCCTCTCCTTTACTTTTACTTTCTTCCACACCCCTTTTCCTTCTGTGGACTGATTGTTGTCCTTTTGCTGCCGATGGCTGTCTAGCCCTAAGCCTAACCCTGATGTGTAGCAATGGATCGCTGATATATGTTGGCTGTCGAATGTGAATTAGAACTGCAGGGTTTTCTCATCCACAGGACAAGGAAAACCTTGGTGGAATTATTAGAATTATTCCGTTTATAAATAACTTTTCCAAACCCTTTCTCCGCACCTCCACGTGTCCCAGTTTTTATGACTGGGATGATTTAGTGTTAAAATAATACCCTTGTATTAACTTTATGCATTTATTCTTTCTGCTTTTTAATTAGTGTGTATTAGCATCTATCTATTTATCTGAGTATCACATTTGGCTTCCAAAGCTCTTGGAGAGCTTGCCTGCTTTAAAAAAAGGTGACACTAGAATCATAAATATTAAGGTGAGAGACAAGGAAATAATTACATACCGCTGGTCTTGTTTGGTTGTAACATTTCACTTTGTTTAATTCTTTTGTTTGTTTGTTTCTTTCTTTCTTTTTCCGCAGCTAATTTTACACTGTTTGGCTCGCAAATACTAATTATTGCCTAAGCTTTGAAATGGGTGGGTGAGCATTCAAGAAAAAAGCACAAGGGCATCAATAAACTCAAATGTTATACATCTGATAAACGAAGTTATCGCAGGAGCTCTCCGCGAACCTATCCAAATAACACTGCCCTGGATGTGGCTAGGGAAGTAGCGGCTATTGTACCATGGGGAGAGGGAGGGAGGGAGAAAGGGAGGAGGAAGAAGAAAGGAAGGAAGGAAGAAGAGAGAGAAAGAGGAAGGCAGGAGGGAGAAGAGAGAGGAAGATGAAGGGAGGGAAGGAAGGAAGAGAAAGAAAGAAAGATAGAGGGGGGATGGAGGGAGGGAAGAGAGAGAAATACAAAGAAAGGCAGGGAGGGAGGAAGAAAGAAAGGAGGAAGGAAGGAAAGAAAAAGAAAAGAAGGAGAAAGATGGAAGGAAGGGAGGGAGGGAAGGAAAAGAAGAAGATGAAGAATGGATAGAGTGAAGGAAGGAAGAGAAAGAAAGAAAGAAAGAAAAAGATAGGAAGGAAGGAAGAAAAAGAAAGAAAGAAGGAAGGAAGGAAGAAGATAGAGAACGAGGAAGGCAGGAAGGGAGGGAGGGAAAAGAGGAAGATGAAGAAGGGGGGAGTGAAGGAAGGAAGAAAGGAAGAGAAAGAAAGAAACAAAGAGGGAGGGCGGGAGGAAGAAAGGAAGGAAGGAAGGAAAGAAAGGCAAAATAGTGACATTCAAGGATTTGAAAAGATTTCTTAGAGAAAAAGACCAACTGTACAAAGTAACAGACATGAACTTATATTCTCAAGTTACCAGAAGATAGTTTCCTACTTTGGGTTGGGGGGAAAATAATAATAAAAATAAACCACACTTGGCTCCATGCGTCTCCACAAGCCTTTGAGACAAACGATGGAATGAACAAAAACCAAGCGCTTGTACTAGCCTGATAAAAAGTCACAATCCCAGGCAGATGTGGCTTTCTTACACAACATGGTGGAAAAATCCAAGTTGGAGATGATAGCATGGGTTCAACAGCTGGAGTATGGATCCAGAGGTGGTATTCAACAGGTTCTGACCAGTTCTGGAGAACCGGTAGCGGAAACTTTGAGAAGTTCGGAGAACCGGTAAATACAACCTCTGGCTGGCCCCGCCCATCTATCCTCTACCTCCCGAGTCCCACCTGATTGGGAGAGAATGGGGATTTTGCAATAACCTCCCTTTGCCACACCCACTAGCCACCCCATACCCACCAAGCCACGCCCACAGAACCGTAAAATGTTTGAATCCCACTCCTGATGGATCCTCATGTCCTGTTGCCCCATGGACTTGTAAGAAAATGGGAAGGCAAAACGGGCTGCCTTTAATATTCTTGGAACATTGCAATGGATTTGCAGCTACAAATATTTTTAACTCTCCCACTGTATGTGAAAGAGACAAATACACGGAAGGATATCTTAATTTGCACATTTTATGTACCCGGGAATAATGGTCTTAAATAGGTTGAAGAGAATGCCATATTTATCTCTCCAGCATAATGATTCAGAAACGGAGAAGCCAAAGATTGAGTCACGAATGGAATATATATTGCTTCTTTTCAATATATTATGTATTCCGTTCTTACTAAAGGCCCCAAAGGCACAACTGGGGAAAAGGAAAAGAGAGAGAGAGAGAGAGAGAGAGAGAGGGAAAACCTAAATGTTTCATTCCTACTCAACATAAGTCATCTCCTCCCTACCTTTTACTTCTCTTTTCCTTTTAATATATAGTTTTATATATTACTATTTCTGGGACCTCGGAATCTGGAATAGAATAGAATAGAATGAATGGATGGGATGGAATGGAATGGAATGGAATAGAATAGAATAGGGAAGGGACCTTGGAGGTCTTCTAATCCAACTCCCTGCTTAGGTAGGAAACCCTACACCACTTCACACAAATGGTTATCTAATCTCTTCTTCAGAGTCAGACAACAGTGAGGCAGGAGAACAGCTGGAGCCGGTTCCCAGTGTGTGCATGCACAGAGTTGCCAGACGAAGGGAACAGCTAAAGAACAAGGGTCAACTTGGGAATAAGGCCACAGGCGGACGATGAATGGCCCCTCCCAGAGGAAATAAAAGAGGGGTGAAAGGGGAGTGGAGTTTGCAGGAGACAATTAGTTTGCTTAATTGGTTCGGGACTCTTTGAGACTCCTTGCCAAGTTCTGCAGAGATCGGCCTGGCAGCTCTCCAAGCCAGAGAAGGTCTGTGACTGTAAATCCTCCCTTGAAAGACTTTGCTGGCTGTGAATGAGCAGAATTATCTGTAAATTAATAAAAGGGGCTTTTGTCCCTTTTTGAACCCTCCTCTGCAGTTAGAAACATGACCAGGAAGCTTAGGTTTCCTCAAAACCTGCCCATCTCTTTAATTTCTTGAGAGGACCTTTGGGTCTTGGGATCAGGGAGTCCATCCTACCTCATCAGTTGATTGTGGAGCTTCTCAACCATCCAGGTCCCAAGGGCACTTTTAACAAAAGGCGATTGGAAAAGCCCCTTTGGGTCGATCACTTGATCCTAACTCATCCTAACCGATCCCAGTCGCAAACGTTCTAAATGTATTTATGAAAAGCCAATGAGAGGGAGAGAGATAACAGAAATCACTGTTCTCCTGGAAGTAGAAACGAAATTAAAATATAAGTCCCTGGGAGAGCCTTGGATCTCATTCCTCAGATGATGTTCCCAAGGCAGAGGTTGGGACAACACAAGAGATTCGGGGACAAAAGACAAGATTCTGTTCCCTGGGTTGAACTTCCTTTTAATGGAGAAGAAAAGAAGAGGAAGAAAAGAGGGAAGGAGGAAGAAAGAGAAGTTAATGAATTGGGCCAAGAGGACAAAACAAAATCAGGCGCCTCTATTTTCTTTCCCTCCAACCAACCGAGAGACAACGCTTCACGAAGTGAGCTGGGTTGGGGTATATTCCCCAAGCAATCATTTGTTACTGACAGTCCATTGTGCAAAAGTTATGGCTTGTAGATCTGCGTTGCCCACGGCGAGTCATGAGAGAGCCTTCAGCATCTATAATTTGAAATTCAGCTCCGCTCCATCAGGTAGCCTTCGGCTGGGAAGCCACTGGGTTTCTTTATCGACTTTTCCAGTCACCGACCCTCACGCCTCTTCAAGCACAGAAAAACAATAAAAAGAACCTTTTCCACCCAACCTGGCATTCCGGTGCACGCATTCTGGATCATCAACTCTGTACACAGCTGTAATCCGTTCCAAATAGAATAGAATAGAATAGAATAAATAGAATAGAATAGAATAGAGAAACTGAATAAAGTAGAGTAGAGTAGAGTAGAATAGCATAGCATAGCATAGCATAGAATAGAATAGAATAGAGTAGAATTCTTTATTGGACAAGTGTGATTGGACACACAAGGGATTTTGTCTATTTTATCCTATCCTATCCTATCCTTATTCTAATTCTTTCTATTCTCTATATTCTATGCTATTTTATTCTTATTTGTATTCTATTCTAAAATAGAATACCTATTCCAGATGTACCTTCAAGAGCCCATCCATTGCATCCAGTATAATTTAGTTTTTAACATCTAATTATTATTATTATTATTATTATTATTATTATTATTATTATTATTATTATTATTATTATTATTATTATTATTAATCCAACTTATATGCCGCACCCACTCCACCAAGGGACTCGGGGCGGCTACTCATGGTTAGTGGGCGAGTTAAAAACATATTAAATCGATAGGCTACTTCCAGGTGGTTCCTTTACGGTAGCACAGCATGCTCAGGTTTTATGGCATGTTTTAAAAGCTGCCCTTATTAAGCATCTACAGGAATCGACTGGTACCGTTTTCTGCTTGGTCTGCAGGTGGAGGGTTTAGTTCTCAGCATCCCTTTCTAGCAGGATCAAGCAGGTCTGGAGGAGACAAAGAGAAATCTTGGAAAGCCTAGGACAGAGGAGCCAAGAATATTTCACTGGCAGGGCTAACTCTTAAGCCAATAGAAGAAAACGGTCTTATGTTTCCACGCCAATTTAAGTCGAATTATTACCGCCTATGTTTTCAGGCAGAAATGCTTTTGAGCTCAGCTACCTGATAAAACTTTTATAAAATTTATGATTGCCACGAGCTTCCCAGCTTTAAATATCCATATGCAATGTATAATGCATACCAGCCTTGAGAGCGTCATAGAAAAGCATTGCTTTAAAGGAGCTCCACAAAAGCCACACACCCCACACTGAAAAAGAAGCGTCTTCACAAGGCAAAATTGGGAATTGGGAATGATTGGGCAAGCGAATCGCAGATGTCCTGCCGTGCACACAAGTTGCTAAGGCAAAAGGTGACGGCTTTGATGATTTGGGCCCTCCTGGTTCATCTGGCAGGGCTCTGCATACCTAGCCCAGTGAGATTTATTCGGTGTTACCAAACTCTGCCGCAGAATGGACACCTCTGCTGGATCCACGCACTAGTTCATACAGTGGGCTTTATTTAATCATGGGTTAAGGAGACGTTGGGTGGCATCGCCATATGATAAGCAAGTTACCCCCTGTCCAGTTTTGTACATTTCTTTGAATCTAAAGCATCAGCCAAGCATGATATATGAGCCTCCTCCTGTTTTCAAATAATGGTTTATGGCAGTGGTGCAATTCAGCCAGTTCTATTCGGTTTGGGCTCTGCCCACCCACCTGGACGTCGTCATCACATCCCATTTTTGATGCTCTGCGCATGCCTGCGCACTCACATTTGCGAACCAGTAGCAAAGGTAAGTTGACTTCACCCCTGGTTTTATGGCTTAGTCTCTAGAGTGAACAATAGCAATAGCAATATTATAATAGCAATAGCACTTAGACTTATATACTGCTTTACAGTGCTTTGCAGTCCTCTCTAAGCGGTTTACCGAGTCAGCCTCTTGTCCCCAACAATCTGGGTCCTTATTTTACCCACCTGAGAAAGATGGAAGGCTGAGTCAGCCTTGAGCCTGGTGAGATTTGAACTGCCAAATTGTAGGCAGCCGGCAGTCAGCAGAAGTCACATGCAGTACTGCATCTAACCACTGCGCCACTACGGCTCTATGCACAGTTTCATTAAAAAAATGGGAACAAATTATTTCCGATCGATCCATCTAGGACCATAGCTGTCTAAAAGGTAAAACAAATTCTCTCAAGTAACAGGCAGCTAGGCAGATGGTACTCAAACTATATAGGAGTTAGGCTTCTTCCCCTGCTCCAATAGCCAAAATATTGCCTTGGATGAGTATTACTGGAATGCAATGATTTTATATATTTAAAAATATAAAGCATGTTTTAGTGAATTGTAATATAGGGGGAAGGAGGGGAGGGAGGGAGGAAAGAAGGAAGGAAAGGGAGAGAAAAAAGTGGGAAGGGAGTAGGAGGAAAAGGGAGTGGGGGAGGAAAAAGAAAGAAGGCAGGCAGGAAGGAAGGAGGAAACAGGAGGGAGGGGGAGAGGAGAGAAGAAAGAGAAGGAAAGGAAGAAAGGAGGGAAGGAAAAGGGAGAGAGGAAAGAGAGAAGGAAAGGAAGGGAGGAAGGAAGGTGACGGAGAAGAAGGCAGGAAGGAAGGCAGGAAGGAAGGAGGAAAAGGGAGGAAGGAAGGAAGGAGTAAACCAGTACGATTTTCCAATGATGTACTTTTTTGATACTCAAAGTAACAACTCCCTTTATACCATTCTTTTATCCTCAGTTCAAGTTCATCGTATCCCCATGAATTTGGCACACGCAGTCCGAAAGTTTCATCATGAGCGAAACGTGCCATAAGCCACACCTTCTTTGCCATCCATTTTTCATTTGTTCCTCGACTACCTAGTCTGCCACGCATAACTTCTCAGCGGCACACGTAGCAGTCACCGGTGTAGTGGACCGAAGGCTGGGGACACAGCCCATCTCCTTCCTTTAGGCTTCTCTCTGCTCCCCTTCCAGTTACCCTCAAGTCACACGTCTTCTCCTGGCCTGCTCAACAGTCAATCTTGATATGTATTTACACTCTAAAATTATCCCATCTCTCAGTTGCCATGGCGATGTGTAAAGTAGAACAGTGCTTAAGAGCTGGGGTGGTACAATGTCCAGCCAGCTCCGAGCTTCACAACGTCACCAATTGTCTTCACTGGCAGATGCAACCACAGATTCCGAGCTGTTCCAAGAAATTTCTGGCAGCTTCCTCGGTGGAGGACAGAATATTTCAACTATGTGTTTTTTTTTCCTGAGCTCGTAAAATACTCCCATTGCTTCAGCTATGGTCAAATGCACAACTGTGTCAGTGATCTAAGGTTCCCCTGGCCAGTTAGTTTCTAAAAATCGAGGAGGAAAGAATTCTCGTTTCCTAGAAGAAAGCTGACCATGTAATTCTGCAAATTATGAGGCCACCTCTGAGATCTCAACCGATGGAGAACCTCATAGGTCTTGTCACAAAGCCCAGGAAACCATTTTCCATTCATGTATCAGGTCAATATAAGTCTGTTGAACAGAGGTAGGGAACCTACAACCCATTGGGTGCTACAGAACTACAGTTTCCAATGGAGCTAGCTAATGTAGCCAGGTGTGAGGGGAACTGGGAATTGTAGTTCAGCAGAGTCTGGAGAACCAAGAGTTTTCGCCCCATCAAGTCAAGTCAAAATTGAATCTTCTTGAGAATAAGTGGGCCTTACACCCCCTTCCCCTTACTTCTTCCTGTAAGACTAACTCAATCCTCAAGCATGGCAGTGCCAACATCTCTTCCTGGACCTCTTGATCAAATCACGAAAATAGAATGAGAAACACTCACTGGGTTCAAAGCACTAAAGTGCTTATTATTGCTACTTATACATCAGAATCCAGTCAACTAACAGTCAAAACTAAATTGGCGCCAGGTAAGAATCAATGGAATTCATGGAGAGCTGGACTGAGGTTTCTTGTGGGAATGCAAAGATTCCAAACAAGTTTAACCCCACCTTCCAGCTCAGCTTGCACAATTCCTATATACAACCCTTTGTGTTGTGGCTTTGCTTGGGTCAACACAGCCTTTATCGTTTGTAAACCATTGCAACAGATGCAAGAAAGAAGAGGATGAATGAAGACCGTTGCATTATTGCAGTTCTTTGGTCAGCCACCCTTGCAATGGGCAGGCTGACCAGATTCTGACCAGCTCAGATGCTCAGTTATCAACCAGTTCTTTGGATAGTTTGCCCGCAAATGCTTTTCCCCCCGAGTCAGCGAAGGGCACCGTGTGAAACAATTAATGCATGAAGACAATAGCAAATGATTAGTATAATGAAGACACTGGCTGTTTTAATTAATGCCTCATGTTTAAATGCGAAGAGGAAGGATGACAGCATAAATGCCAAATCCTTTTAAGCTACTTCTGGAATGCACTTTTTTAAAGAAGTTATCGGGTTTTTAACGTCTCCTTTGCTTTTGGTTACAAAGTCCTTTTAGCTCCACTACTTATGAGTAATTTAGCTAATAATTGATGCTTTTTCTGGTACCCATAACTACATGACAGATTTTACATAGTTCTTTGTGTCAGACAACTGGTAGAAAACATCCAGGCTAAGTTTTGGGGAAGGGGGAGGGGCTCTGATAAAATAGGGCCGGTGATAGCAAAGCATGTTTTTAACATCCTATTTGAACATGGATGAAGTTGGACATCCAATAGAGGAGAATCTCTTACAGCTCAGGGTTGAACTATGTCTGAATTTGGTGGTTTTCTTGTAGACATTTGATTACCTGACTAGGTAACCTCAGCAGTCCTAGCGAGTGTGATATTTGATCCCTATTTACATACAGTAGCCCGTTCTTTCAGTTTTGGTGGGTGTGTTGTTTTCTCCTTGGTAGTTCCTCAGTTAGGATATTGATTTCTGCTTAATTGTTTGTCTGGTGTTAATCCCTGCTTATCTGGGTGTTGGTTGCCTAAGTGTTGTCTTAAACACTGGAGCCAATCCCACCCATACATGCTGATATTAAAATGTCCACAAGCAAACGACCAAGCTCAGAGGGCACCAAGGACTCCAAAGTAGTCCATCCTTTCCAACCTTGAAAGTCAACCTAAGTAGATCAACGTCTAAGAAGCAAGGCCCTCACTGGGTACCAATGTTCATACTCATCAGTCTTTCAACACCTCTTTGGTTTGAATTTGGTTGGAATCCTTGTACATTTCCAATATAACTACAGTCATGATCCAATTCTGGAAGATCTTTTTTTTTTTTTTTAGTTTAGCTCCAGAACTTTGCTAACTACGGCGACCATGAGAGTAGCAGGCCACCAAAAAGCTGGAAGGTAGGGGGGGGGGGGGGTCATGAAAACAACAACTGCACAACATGCAAATCACTTAACAGCTGGGAGGTTTTGTTCTGAGCAAGCTACTGGCCAAGCTAACCACATCTTCTCCCCCTTAGAAAAGGTCAGGGACTTGAACCCCAAAAGCCTTAGTGGTGTTGGATGAGACGAACCAGGATTGAAATTACTGTAGCCCTGGTAAGAGCTGAAACTTAGGTTTGGGGGTTCACAAACCTTGGGACCCTATTAACGTTATGAAACAGGTTCTTGGAAGGAAGCAAGCTGAAACTACACCGTTTAACAGATGCCCTCCTTAGGAGGCAAAATAGAAACTGAAAGGACAGATGGCAGCGATTGATGGAAACTTGTAAGCAATGCATGAAACAAGTCAATGTAATTTAATTTTACAAAGTCAAGGTTTGAGAATCTACAGACTCAAAATACCTACAAATAGGTCCAAAACTGTGTGTGTGTGTATTGGCCTTGGGCAATGAACTCATTAGCTGACTGGAAGCAACGGGTTTCTATCTTTAATTATGACTTGGAGATCTTCTCCGGATCTCCCTACATTAGAAGTCTAATGGACAATGGATCAAGCCAGAAACCTTTGGCCTTTGCCTTCTTGGAAAAGCCAACTCTGGCACATTGTTTTGACTTTTCCACTTTAACCGAAAGCCGGAATTCTACCTTTAAAAACAGGAATTCCTCGGTGCCATTTCAAAAATGGAATTGAGCTGCTAATTGCATTTAAAAGTTGCTTTTGTCGTTGTTGAATGATCAATTAGGGATTAAAGAGAAATTTCCTGTCGGTGAGAACAATTAAGCAATGGAACAGACGTTGCCTTCAGAAGTTCTGGGTGCTCCATCCCTGGAAGCTTTTAAGAAGAGACTGGAGAGCCACTTGTCTGGAATGGTATTGGGTCTCTCCTGCTTGAGCAGGGGCTTGGACTAGAAGACCTCTAAGGACCCTTCCAGATCTGTTATTCTATATTCTATTCAACTCCTGACCAACTCTTCTCTTTCACCAAAAACCAAGGCGACACCTTTGGAAACATGAGATCAAGTATCTTTCCAAAGACAGAATTTGATGGCTGGATGCATAAAAATGTTGTTAGCCTCTTGTTCTGTCTGCTCTTTTTGTTGTCGCTGTTGTTGCTGTGCTGGGTGTTCACACTGGGAAGGGATGCAGGCATTCAGAACACAAAATGCAGACCCCAAATGGAGATTTCATGGCATTTCCTCGGTGGGTGAAATTTCCTCCTGGTAGTGATTTAATCTCGTCCCTCACTAGCCACATAAAACTCTATGGTGTCTGACTGCTTAATTAGGGCCTGGATGAAAGACAAGGTCTGTCTTCCTCAACTGGGTTTAATTGCACAGATTTGGTTTTATATGAAAAAAAAAGGGGGGGAAACCTACAGGAATCTCTGAAATACGGGTTAGTAAGAGAAGGGATGGGTATGTGACAGCACCATCCATCTATGCAATCGGATTAATCCCCCCACCCCGTGTCATTAAAGGATGAAAGTGAAACCATTTTCCTCCGACTGATCGTGTTTGGCAATTTTAGAATTATTTTATGATTCCCGATCAATGTAATTAATGAGAATGATGGTTAATTAGTTACACTGGCAGGTGGGCAATACGAGAAAGTGCTGAATGGCAAGCAGTGTCAGATTTCATTTTCATTCTATTCTATGATAGATAGATAGATAGATAGATAGATAGATAGATAGATGATAGATAGATAGATAGATAGATAGATAGAGAAAGAGATAGATAGAAAGATAGATAGATGATATTGATAGATAGATAGATAGATAGATAGATAGATAGATAAAGAGATAGATAGATTATAGATAGAGAAAGAGAAAGAGAGAAAGAGAGAGAGACAGAGAGAGAGAGAGAGAGAGAGATAAATAGATGATAGATAGATAGATAGATAGATAGATAGATAGATAGATAGATAGATAGATAGATAGATAGATGATACAGATATATAGATAGAGATATGAAAAAGATATAGACATAGAGATATGAGAGAGGGGGGGGAGAGATCCTCCATCTATCACCAACACCCCTAAGGGAAACCTGAACAATTCTAGATGAGGTTCTTTTGCTAATGAAAAAATCCTTTGCCAAAGCCACCAGGAGATCTCAGGGGGAGGGAGATCTCTTGGGGAGGAAACCCAGTTGGGTTATAATTTCATTTTTGACTCAAAATAAAAGCTCCGTCTCCTCCCCAGGCTCTCTCCCATTGTAGGAAGCAAGTTCTGTTCTTACTAAGTAAGAGAAGTGTCACAAACAAGACCGTGTCCCCTGCCTCTTTCAGCTTTTCCTTTTCCCTTCTCCCTCCCGGCACCTGAGGAGAAAACCTTCTGAAGAGGGACACCCCTTGGGAAGGAACTGGAGAGAGATGCGAAGTGTTAACCACTTTCTGATATTGTGTACCTAATTAGCAACGTGAAGAATTTAATGGCGGTTCTCAGTGTCGAGGGACTGACAGGCGGTCCCCAGGGAGGAGGGTGAAGGCAGGTTGAGCAAGAGGTTGGATTTTATGTGGGTCTGGAAGGGTGGTAAGCTTTGCAGAGTTCTAGTCCTTCTTCTCAAAAGCTTCTCTATCGCCTTGGGCCTTTCCTCTCCCTCACTGATGATTCTCCTCCTCCTCCTCCCTCTTGAAAAAAACAGTCCTCTTCTTCCTCTCTTTCGCCTTCCTCTCCTCCTCCTCCTCCTCCTCCTCTTTCTTCCTTTCTCCTCCTTTTCTTCCCTCTCCTTTCTTCCTCCTCCACCCCCTCTTTCTCCTTCTACTTTTCCTCATCTTCCTTCTTGAAAAAAACGTCAATTTTCCTCTTCCTCTTCCTCTCTTTCTTTTTCTTCCCTATCCTCCTTTTCTTTTCTTTCTCCTTCTCCTTCCTCATCCTCCTCTTCCGTTCCTTCTCATTTTCTCCCCTCCCCTCCTCCCCTCCCCCTCTCCTCATTCTCTCCCTCTCCCTCTCTCTCCTCCTTCTCCTCCTCTTCCTCCTCCTTCTTGAAAAAACCAGTCCATTCTCCTCCCCCCTCTCCCTCTCCTCCCCCTCCCCCTTCTCCTCTTCCTCCTCCTCTACCTCTCTTTCTCCTTCTCTGCTCTCTCCTCTGCTTCCTCCTCCTCCTTCTTGAAAAAAACAGTCCATTTTCCTTCTTCTCTTCCTCTTTCTTGGAAAAAACCCCAGTCCATCCTCCTCTTCGTCCTCCTCCTGCCCCCTCTTTCTATGGTCAATGTCTGATCTAAAGTTGCATTCTGTTCCGCAATGGCCAGCCAACGGACCCTAGGAACTCCACCAACACAATCCGGTGGCAGCCGTTTTCTCCCTGGGAGTCAGACCACATTTTCAACCTGGTGGCCTGCCCAGTTAATGATCTAAGCCATATGTCATCCACCCAATGAGCCTTCTGACCTCCAAAAGTCTACCGTTGGGGTGAGGGGAGGAGAAACACGCTTTCCCTGAATTCTTGCAGAGTTGCACAAGTTATGTCTGATGAGAAAGAGTTCGGATGTAGAGAGTCGTTGTGTAATAAGGCAGCTGTTGTAACCGGGGGTCCATAAGGGTCGTTTTCTTGCAGGGAAAGGTTCTCAGGTTCTGGACTCTCAAGGCCCACCCAGGTCGACAGTTGGCTCTTTTCAAATGGAAGGATTTGAAAGGCATCTTCTGGGCTTCGCACTGTGCTGGCTTGCAATCCCAGCTTGTTGCTTGGCTGTGCAAGAGCCTCTTGGCTTGGTCTCTTGGCTCCATCTCAAGGGCAGCTTTCAGTTCAGCTGCAAAAAAAAAAACCCTTCCCTGGAACTCTGCAAAGGGCAGTTATGAGAGCTGCAGGGCCCGCGCTGGTTGGCTGCAAGTTATTTCATTTTATTTATTTTATTATATATCATATCATATCATATCGTATCATATCATATTGTATTATATTATATTATTATATTATTATATTATTATATTATATTATTGTATTGTATTGTATTGATTATATTATTATATTATATATTATTATATATTATTATATTATATATTATATATATTATTATTATTATTATTATTATTATTATTATTATTATTATTATTATTATTGTCACCAAGTACAGGGAAACAAGTATGAAAACACTTGGAAAAAAATGGCACAAATAAATGGATATAAATAAGCAAAACGTAGCCATAAGCACATAAAAGGAGTCCATATAAATGGGGACAGTAGGACAGGGATGGTAGGCAGGCTGGTGCGCTTATGCACGCCTCCTTAGGGACCTCTTAAGAAATGTGTAAGGTCCACTGTAGACAGCTTAAGGTCAAAGGTATGGGGGCTAGAGGAACTAACAACAGGATCAGGTAGGGTGTTCCACACGTTTACTACTCTGTGGCTGAAATCGTTTCTCCTGCAATCAAGATTAGAAGGGATTGTGTTGAGTTTGTCTCTATGGACGGCCGTTGTGTTCTTGCAGTTGAAGTCAAAGTAGCCATTCACAGGTAAGACGTTATGGCAGATTATCTTGTGCACTCAGCTCAGGTCAGAAGATGTTGTGTAGGGTAGGCCTCATCTGGAATACGGATTGGTACAGGAGGAAGTTCCGTCAGGCACTACTGCTAGTTCGCTCACATGCTCTTGATCTGCCCATGCGCAGAATTGAAAAAAGAAAGACAGCGGGGGCATGGCAGGTCTGGGCTGCTGCTGGTTCCACTGGACTGGTAGGAAAAGGCACATTTCCTCGCTTAACCTGCTTTAAGTCAGTGGCCCAGGTGGGCAGTCCAGTGACACCAAAGCCACAAAAACCCTCACATCAAAGGACAACATTGTGCGGCTGTGTTGATTTCACTGTTTAAATAAAGGTTTGGTTCACAAATATTTCACTCCCGGGCTACGTTTATTGACACGTGGCTGGCAGAATAATGCCTTGGTAAGGCCACCCTTGGAATATGGCATCCAATTTTGGTCACCACAATGCAGAAAAGATGCTGAGACTCTAGAAAGAGTGCAGAGAAGAGCAAGAAAGAGGATTAGGGGACTGGAGACTAAAACATATGAAGAACGGTTGCAGGAACTGGGTATGTCTAGTTTAATAGAAAGAAGGACTAGGGGAGACATGATATCTCAGGGGCTGCCCCAAAGAAGAGGGAGTCAAACTATTCTCCAAAGCACCTGAGGGCAGGACAAGAAGCAATGGGTGGAAACTGATCAAGGAGAGAAGCAATTTAGAACTAAGGAGACATTTCCTGACAGTTAGAACAATTAACCAGTGAAACTGCTTGCCTCCAGAAGTTGTGAATGCTCCGTCACTGGAGGTTTTTAAGAAGATGTTGGATAGCCATTTGTCTGAAATGGTATAGGGTTTCCTGCCTAGGCAGGGGGTTGGACTAGAAGACCTCCAAGGTCCCTTCCAACTCTGCTATTGTATTGTATTGTAATGAATCCTAGTAGCCTTTGAAAATCCTGCTGAGCCCCGAATGATGGGTTCTCACTTCACCCTAAAGCACAGACCCCTCCAAAAAAACCAACGGGTTGGGGTTTAGCAGCATGTCTGAAGGTATCCAGCCTGTGTGATTTATAGGGTTGCAAATTGTTTGAGCCTTAGACATGCCGTTTGGCCAGGCCTGAGCTAAGCATGAGACATCAAGCCTAATGCAGCTTCTCGGTTGCGGTCCATCCGTTTTGTAACCTCGTTGGATTTTGCTGCTGCCGTCGGCCAGCAGGAAAATAAAGAGGTGATTATACTCATAATGGGCCACGATCCATGGAGGGTGGACCTTCAACCTGGCAGACATCATGGTTTTATGGCCATCAGAAGAGCTTTTATTGCAAAGTTCAATGATTGCTCTGAGCTTCTTTAAATGCTTAGAGAAAGCATTCCACTCCTTCTTTTCTGGGCTGTCTCCTTCCTCCCTCTCCCTTCATCCCTCCCTCCATCCCTTTCCTTTGTTCCTTCCCTTCCCTTCATCCTTCCCTCCCCTTCCTCCCCTCCTTCTCTTCTTCCCTCCCTCCCTTTCCTTCCTTCCCTCTCTTCCTCCTTCCCTTTTTTACTTTCCTTCCTTCCCTCCCTCCTTCTTTCCTTCTTTCACTCTCCTTCCTTCCTTCTCTTTTTCCCTCTCTCCCTTTCCTTCCTTCCTTCTTTCCTTCCTTCCCTCCCTCTCCTTTCTTCCTTCCCTCTCCTTCCCTTTTCCTTCCTCCCCCCTCCCCTCCCTCCCGTTCCAAAGCTTCTTCACAGTATCTTACATTTTGCATGACATGACATGCTGACATTTGGGGATGGACTGCAACAGGAAAATGTATGTCAATATAGGTCTCATCTTAGATGAGCTTGTCTGACTGAGAAAGATGGCAACCTATCTTCTTTTCTCCAGACTCAACCACACCCAAATATCTTCACATCCTTCCATTAAAACATGGAGAAGAAGGTAGCTTTGAAGACGGGTCTCATAGGATCCCCCACCTTACACTAAGTCAACTCATTGGTCTAGTAGAGAACCTCTGACAGTTATTAAATTCAGGCTAGAACTAAGTCACGATTTGTTGAATCATTGGAAGACACAACAATACAAACTCAAGCAAATGAGTTGATGATTGAGGACAAATATGGGAAACAGTGTCCCTGGTATCACATATGGACTACCCATATACTGTGTTTCCCCGAAAATAAGAACTTGGCTTTATTTTCGGGGAGGTCTTATTATTTTTGAGGTGCGGGAGGTGGCGAGCGTGGTCACCTCATGGCTGCTGCTGGGTTGCAATATTTTCGGGGAGGGCTTATTTTAGCACATGAGCTCAAAAGCCCCATTGGGCTTATTATTTGGGAAGGTCTTATTTTGGGGGAAACAGGGTAACTTCTGTGGTTCTCAAACCTTCCTTGGATTGGATAGAACTCAAAATGTCCAGCTTTGCTGTTATTACGGAATGGGTTTCAGGAGAAAAACGGACCTCTTAAAAACCTAAAACATCCCTCCAAAACACAGGTCCTATTCTCACTTTTCAGAGCCACTTTCCCCCCGGCCCTCTCCATCCTCAACATGCCATTCGAAACCTGCTCTGGAACGGAAAAGAAGTTATACCTTTCTGGTTTAGGAGGAACCACCCACCATAACATCCAACATCTCTTCAGGCTACGGAGCCAGAATCATCCCTCTGATCTCAGGATCCGTGGAAAACACACCTGAGGTGAATTCGTAAGGGGCATTTACTCAACCACTGAGCTGTGATACCTGCATCAACTGTCAAAGATACGTTCACCAAAAGGGACCCAAACCCTCCTTTCTGCCTCGTGGGAACCATCGTCCCTTGACCATGGGCTGGTAAAGACGAGGAGAAGCCTTTGGAGCTTTTCTTTTCTGCTTTGTGTCACACGTCTCGTCGCTTATCGGAAACATGCTGACCCACGTAGGGCGTGAAGGAAAGCACTCGGCCGCCGGGGTTAAACAAGAAAGCCTTTGCCCCCGCAGCTCTGTCAGCCCTCCCTGAGGCAATGTGGCAAAAAATCGTTCCTGTTTGTTGTGAGTAAAGAACCTCCTGCTGTGACCAAGCTCCCAATCAATTTGGAGACATGGCAGGTCAGTGTGGAGATGCGAACAACATTGTTTGTGGAAGATTTCCAGTTATTAGAGCAAGCAGGGAGGTGAAAAGGAGCTCCTTCGCTTCAGAAATAGGCCAAGGTATTAGCAAGAAAGGAGGCAAAGGAAGAGGAAGGACTTTAACCTGATCTAGTCATGGAGTCTGTTTCCACCAGGAAATTGGACCGATTATCTGACGATAAACAGCTCGAAAGGAATGTCGGTGGAGATTCTCCATCATTCAGGTCATGGTTGTCCCAACGGTATTTTTCCAAAAAGGCAAACTGGACTTTGGTTATTTTCCCCTGGAAAATGTTTCACTTCTCATCTGAGAAGCTTCCTCAGTTCTGAACTGAATCCTGAACTGAAGAAGCTTCTTGGATGAGAAGTGAAATGTTTTCAAAGAAAAAAAAACACACAAAGTCTAGTTGCCTTTTGGAAAAACACTTTCGGGAGCTCCAAAGGAAACATAACCATAACTTAACTGCTGGGATGCACCCAATCTGTCAGGGAGAAGGGATCAAACACAGAGTTAGCCTCTTGTGTCCCACCAGTGGCCAGTGGGCCTGGCAGCAGAGTTGGAGATTGGGGAGGAACCTGGGCCAGTCCTGGAGTCTGGGGAAGGCTCGGATGAGGGCTCTGTGTCGGAGGCAGAGAGGAGACCAGGGCCATATGCCAGTTCTCAGCTGCTTTCGGAGTCAGACCTCAGTGGAGCAGAAGAACAGCTGGAGCCTGTTCTCAGTGCGCAGAGTGGCCAGACGAAGGGAACAGCTAGAGAACAGGGGTCGACTTGGGAGTAAGGCCACAGGTGGATGATGAATTTATCTCCCAGAGGAAATAAAAGAGGAGCGAAAGGGAAGTGGACTTTCCAGGAGACAATTAGTTCGCTTAATTGGTTCGTGACTCTCCGAGGCTCCTTTCCAAGTTAGATCTCGGCCTGGCAGCTCTCCAAGCCAGATAAGATCTGTGACTGTAAATCCTCCCCTGAAAGACTTTGCTGGATGTGAATGAGCAGAATTCACAGGAAGTTAACAAAAGGCATTTTTTGTCGGGACCAGGAGTTTGCTTCAGGCTCTTGGGAAGCCTCGGTCAGAACATAGCCTGGAGTTATTGCACAATGACAAAAAGGCTAGGACCAACCCCTTGTAAGTTCCCTGCAGTCTTACTGAGTTGTTCCTAAGAGTAGGTTGCCCATACGGGAAGATTCCTGTATTATAGGCCAAACATAATAAAGTAGTTAGCTTGAACTTTGCACTATGCGGGCCACATTATTCATGCCTGACACTTACTCAGCCACAAAACTACTCCTGGGGATAACCACTGAAAACAACAACTAAGTCCAATGCTGTCTAGAGTCTTCCAAGATTACTTACTTGGTGACCCATCCCCTCCTTCCTCCATGCAAAAAAGCTAAATTAAAAACGGTCTTGGTGCTGCCCCGATTGGCGGCCATAGGAGGAAAGGCCTCAGGGTGGTTGAATCCGCTTCTCTTCCTACAACACTCCCAATGAGTCTAGTTAACATTTTATAAAAGAAAGCCGCACCTGCCTGAGAAGTTTAGTGGGGAAGCAAAGAGAAAGGCAGAAAGAAGCAGAGAAGATCAAGGGAATCTGGAAGAGGACCACACGTGGGAACAGGCAAAGGAAGCAGAAGCAAAATGGGCTGCCCACCTGATGTGCCCAAGAGGTCCTTGAAGCCTGGTGTTGGCACTGCGTGTAAAAGACTGACTGCCGCTGGCATGCTTAGTTCAGAAGCTGGTGGCTCCCATCTCCTATTTGTTGACACGGCTTGAGGAACAAAAGATACAGAGCTGTCAAGCTGCTAACGACGGAGTAGAAACCGTTTGGCCTTCAGTCAAGCAGAGTCCCTCATGCCGAAGGAGAAGAAGGGGCAGAGGATGTGCCTTTCAGAGCCTAGGTGGACCTCCTGGGGTCTCTTCGAGTCCCTTGGGCTCAGACACTTCAACGTAAATCAATCTAGGCCATTCGTAAAATTGTTCCTGAAAAAGGACATGGCCCAAATGTGGACAACTGGGAAAGGACGATTAAAGGATAATGATGGTAATGAGAACGAAAGGACTTTGGAGGCGAATCACTCCCACGCTGACTGCTAAAACACCAAACTCTGAAAAAAACAGGCCGAAACTGCTGGGTTTCCCTTAGTACAAAGTTTGGAAATAGCTGCATTTCTGATAGAAAGAAAGAAAGAGAAAAAGAAGGAAGGAAGGAAAGAAAAAAAAGAAGGAAGGGAGGGAGGAAAGAAAGAAAGAAAGGGAAGGAGAAAGAGAGATAAAGACAATGGAAGGAAGGAAGGAAGGAAGGAAGGAAGGAAGGAAGGAAGGAAGGAAGGAAGGAAGGAAGGAAGGAAGGATGGATGGATGGATGGATGGATTAAGGAAGGAAGGAAGGATCCACCTGGACATTTTCATCTTGTTTCTCCTCCTTTTCTTTTAATTTTTTAAAAAAATTATTTTGAAAGATACTACGAAGCCAAGAGTATTTTGCTCGCATTACAGGTGACAAAGATTGCCAATGAATCTGAAACCTTGCTCACCACCTGGCACATGCTCTCTCTATTATGCTGACAATTTGTTTTGGCAAAGCACCCTAGAACAAGTGAAGGATTGTAGACCGGAGCTGCCTCTTCCCTTCTCTGCATTTATATCTCGCAGCTGTGCTCTGTGAATCTATTTTTCACAGCTTTACTTTCTGTCTTCGGTGCGGTGTTAATAAGATTGGTAGTTGGAACATACCTGGTTGGGTCTGCATCATGGCTTTTTTATCATCGGCAAGAAGAATCTGGGGAACATTTTCTGCCAGCATAAATATGCGCCCCGGAACTTTGCTATCTTTTGCTTTATTTTTAGGACATTTTATTCTTATTTTTGCAAAAAGCACTAAATGACAAACATTTGCGGTGTTTCCGCTAAGCCCACGTGTTGCATGCATTGCAGAACTTACCCACCTCACACCCGACACTGTGTTACCTGCACGAAAATGTATTTAGCACCATATTTCAAAGTTTTTGCAACACGCCAACATGCAAATTAAATTCTCCGTCTCCAAATGTCAACAGGGAAGTGATTTCCTGCCACCTGGAGCATCGTTTTCCTGAAGCAGTGAAAGTTGCACAGTCAATCTCAATCTTATCTCCCTCCTTTCCAAAGGCAACACACACTGTCCTCAACCACACGTGGTACCCCACTCCCGTGGGGCTCCCACATCTTTTGTGATTCACACTCTGAAGTCTCTGTTACGGCTCCAGCTTACTAGAGCTGATTGGAGTGGAGAGAACGGTATACGAATGGAGACGTGTTCCTGTGTCAAAGCTGCCTGTTTAGTGAGAGAAACAAGAGTTCTGTCAGTTGTGTAGCAGTTTTTAATTTGGAGGAGTAAGCCCACTGCTATCAACAACCCTGGAAGGATGTCACATTATCACTTGAAAGAGCAAAAAAGGAAGTTGCTATATTACAGTGACATTCCTGGGCAGGATTCTGGCAGGAAGATCGCTTAATGAAGCTCGGTGGGACTTGGCACAGAACAGAACTTGTGAAGTAGAGAAACCCTACGCAGGACTTCAGCACGCACATGCACGCACACGCACACACACAAACACCATTATGGAAATCAGGCAGTGTTCGCTAAAGGAGGGAGCACCCACCCTTGACAGCTTGAGGACTTGAGGACTTCAACTCCCAGAATTCCAGGTTCCTGCTGAATTTTATTAACATGGCAGGAAGCTTTTAAGCTGCTTTCTTTTCAAAACGTGAATGCTTTTAGTAAGAGTGTGAGGTGATTTGGCGAGGTAGGCCAATAAACGATGAAAAGGAACCAAGAGCGTAAGATTGTGGCAGTTTAGAGCAGAAAGTGGCAGGCGGTATAATAAGTGGCATTCCAGCTAGAAGCTGTGAAGTGGTCGGAGTCCTCCAGGTTGGTGAATCTGAAATCCTTTATATCCTAAATCTCCCATATCTGGGAATATTTTATTCACTAGTTCAGTGTTTCTCAACCTCAGCAACCTGAAGCTGTGTGGACTTCAACTCCCAGCATGCTGGGTGGGGGGGGGAATTCTGGGAGTTGAAGTCCCCAGAATAGTCAAGGTTGGACACGCCTGAACTAAATTCTTGTAGGAAGGAGAGAATGGGAGAACAGGACCTTGGAGAGCTCCTCCAGGTTTGCCTTGTGATTCTAGCAGGATATTGTCCCAATTATTCTCTGAAGCAGGGGTCTCCAACCTTGGCAACTTTAAGACTTGTGAACTTCAACTCCCAGCTGGCTGAGGAACTCTGGAAGTTGAAGTCCACAAGTCTTAAAGTTGTCAAGGTTGGAGACCCCTGCTTTGAAGAGTAGAGAGACTTTATGTGAGGAACCACTGTCTGGTTACTTACAACCACACTACCTTAATGGATCCTGTTGGGACTTTTGAAGGGGCTCACCCTAATTTTGGATCAGAATTTTATGGGGCTGGAGAGGAGGAACTTCTCCCAGTGTTTTATTTTATCTATTCATTTGCTTACTAGATTGTTATCCCAGCCTTTTTTACTCTATAAGTAAGTCAAGGTGTTGAACATAGATAACACCCCTTCCTCCTCCTATTGTCCCAAGAACAACCCTGTGAGGTGAGTTGGACTCAGAGAGAGTAACCTGCCTGAAGTCACCCAGGCAGATTTCCTGACTAAGGTGGAACTAGAACTCACTGTCTCCTGGTGCTTGGCCCAAAATGATTCAGCTGGCTTTCCTGCCTAAGGAGAGACTAGAACTCACTCTCTCCTGGTGATTGGCCCAAAGTCACCCAGCCAGCTTTCGTGTCTAAGGCATGACTGCACCTTCTTTCTTAAACACCTCGGCAGTTAAGATCTGGCGCAGTGGTTTGCAAACTCACACCTGCATGTTGTTTTCTCTATACTTTGACTAATTTCCTTGCATCCTAAGGATTTGGGTTCTATCTTTCTATTTAGCTTCCATCTTCAAGCTGGGTGATCACAAGAAGAAAAAGGTGTACAGAAGCAATTAAGAAGCAAGTGACCTTGGCTAAAAATAAACACACACTTTGGTGCCTGCAAGCATTGTAATGACCACAGCAATAATTCTTTTGTGTTCCTTTCCAAGGGAAGATCTCATTTCCTGCTGCCCATCTCATTCTCCAGAACACTGATGGTGAAGCTTTTTGAAAACGCATGCCATCTATCTATCTATCTATCTATCTATCTATCTATCTATCTATCTATCTATCTATCTATCTATCTATCTATCTATCTATCATCTATCATCTATCTATCATCTATCTATCTATCTATCATCTATCTATCTATCTATCTATCTATCTATCAATCATCTATCTATCTATCTATCATCATCATCTATCTATCATCTTCTATCATCCATCCATTCATCCATCCATTCATCCATCCATCCATCTTCAGTACTGAAGAAGATTCTTGGATGAGAAGCAAAACACCTTCAAGGAAAAAATAAATATTTTAAATATCCCCCCCCCCAAAAAAAAAAAAATTCAAAGGCCATTCCTTAAAAGATCCAAGTGGCATTTTGGCCAAAACAGGCATTGTTGGGGAATATACCATATTAGAAAGCTTTGAGTGATGCCCGCTTTGAAAAATGTGATTTTCAAGAAATGAAAACGAGCCCAGATGAAAGAAGAAAGAGAAAGAAAGAGAGAGAACAGCTAAAGAGAATGAGGGGAGCGGGGGGGGAGGGGAATTAAAGACAGGAGCAGCTTCACCCAGCCAAGTGCCTCTTTTTATGTTAATAAATTGCTACTTTACTCTCTGATTAATTTCCCTGTTCAAACAGCCAGGAAATCAAAAGAAGAGATTTTTAGAGCACCTGATGAACTCTGTGGAGACTTGGACAAATAATAGCATAAAATGGTTTATGAAACCAGAGGGTTTACGGTCTATAAATAACTCCCGAGTCATTTTTATTCTTTACACGTACGGCATTACAGAAGACTGGATGAGAGCTTTTCACAGGCGCTTGGCTCAGCTCCTACAGTTCCACATGTTTTGAAGCCGTTGGGTGAAACACAACACATACACAAACATACACACTGTATAAACACACACACACACACACACACACACACAAAGGCTGAAAACAATGGTTTTAATAAGGGAGGGATTTGATCAGATTTTTTTTCCCTGCAAAGAAATATTTCTCTGAAATGCCACTCAATTCATATACAATTGTGCCACAGAGTTCTGGCAATACTATCTTTAGGATATTGCATCTTTATATTTATGGCTTCGGAGGTGGGAGCTGCACACACAGAGAGAAGGATCTGAGACTGACTTGAATTTATGGAGACCCGGGGATGATGGCTAGCAAACGTCTCCAAGAAAACAAGAAAAAACGAGAAAGAAAATTCATCCCCCCCCCTCTTTTTCTTTAGGATGTAAGAATGGGCAACTTGGAGATTTGGGGGAACTAAAATTCAGCGTGATGGCATAGCTTGGGTTTCCATGGCTACTATTTTGAGAAGGAAGGTTATTTATTAAGACTGATGCCATTCCAATGGTGCGCCTTCTAGGAAAGAAAAGAAAAACCACTTCCCTTTATTCTCCAAAGCACCAGAAGGCAAAACAAGAAACTATGGATGGAAACTAACCAAGGAGAGAAGCAACCAAGAACTAAGGAGGAATTTCCTGAACCATGGGAACAATTAACCAGTGGAATGACTTGCTACCAGAAGTTGTGGATGCTCCATTACTGGAGGCTTTTAAGAAGAGACCGGACAGCCATTTATCTGAAGTGGTGTAGGATTTCCTGCTTGAGCAAGGGGTTGGACTAGAAGACCTCCAAGGTCCCTACTCTGATGGTGATGTTGGGAAAAAGAGTTATGTAAAGGATATGGTGACTAGCTACTAAGTACAAGTGACATATTTTGACAGCATTACATCTTCAATATGAATGTCTGTCTGTCTGTCTAGCTAGCTATCTGGCTATCTATCTATCTAGCTATTCTATCTATCTATTCTATCTATCTATCTATCATCTATCTATCATCTATCTATCTATCATCTATCTATCTATCTATCTATCTATCATCTATCTATCTATCTATCTATCATCATCATCATCATCATCTATCTATCTATCTATCTGGCTATCTAGCTATCTGTGTAGCAAGCTAGTTATTATATGTGTCATCTGTCTATCTATCCATCCATCCATCCATCCATCCACCCACCCACCCACCCACCCACCCACCCACCTACCTACCTACCTACCTACCTGGCTATCTATCTATCTGGTTATCTGGCTATCTATGTAGCTAGCTAGCTATTATATCTGTCATCTATCATCTCTCTCTCTCTCTCTCTCTCTCTCTCTCTCTCCATCTATCCATCCCAGGTTTTTTTTTTTTTTTTGCAAACAATGCTCATGACAAATTGCTTAGTCATTTTGCCCAAAAGCCGAATTGCTCACCTACAACTAAGGTGATTCAGCTCATTTTTGCCACCAACATGACCTTGGATGTATTCCCCCCAAAATCTAAATCCATTATGGGAGGATATATAGCTTAGGGAAAGGGTTTCTGGAGCTTTGAAGAGACACACTGTTTTAATTCAGTGCACTCCTTCAAAGAGACACTTGGAACAAATCACTGCTGAATCAAAACACTCCTTTGAAGCTCCAAAGGAGCCCTGAGTGGCTCTTTTCTGATTACAGAGCTGTTTTAAGGACACAGCAAACTTCCTTATAGCATTAGTCCATGTAACACAGTGCTGTTTATAGAGTAAGGAGTTTGGAAGGGATCACGAGGGAAATCTTACCCAACCCTCTGTAACTTGGAGGAAAACCAATTAAACCAATCTTGAAATATGGTTGTCCACACTCTCCTGCAACATCTCAATGGATGGAGAAGTTTAATACCTCCCCAGGTTGACTATTATATGTTTGTACAATTCTAATTGTGGAACTTCTTATCTGTAACTGAAATCTAGGAAGCTGGATCACACATTCCTCATTTCTGGTCCTAGTTTTTCATCAATGGATAATAACTCCTGAACATCTTCCTCATGATACTGTTTTAGGTACCTGAATCCAGATTTAAATGTCACCCACCCATCTGTCCTGAAAGGTATATCTTCAAGTCCATGCATCCATTTGGCCACCCTCCTCTGAATATATTCCAGACTGAGGACCATACTTGGGTTTGGGATGGGATGCTTCCGGCTACACTTTGGAAGATAAAGGTCAGAGTTCCTTAAAGAGAAATGGGAAGTCCCACCTCATTGAGCTTGGCTCCTGGGGACCTTCTTGACAAGACCATGTAGTTTCCCCATCAACAATATGGAATTGTTCACCAGTACCTTCTTTTGAAGGGACACGGTGGCGCAGTGGCTAAGACACTGAGCTTGTCGATCAGAAAGGATGGCAGTTTGGTGGTTTGAATCCCTAGTGCCGCGTAATGCAGTGAGCTCCCGTTACTTGTCCCAGCTTCTGCCAACCTAGCAGTTCGAAAGCACATAAAAATGCAAGTAGAAAAATAAGGACCACCTTTGGTGGGAAGGTAGCACCGTTCCATGCACCTTAGGTGTTTAGTCATGCTGGCCACATGACCACGGAGACGTCTTCGGACAGCGCTGGCTCTTGGGCTTTGAAATGGAGATGAGCACCGCCCCCCCCCCCCCCAGTGTCAGGAACCACTAGCACATATGTGTGAGGGGAATCTTTACCTTTACCTTCTTTTGGGAAATTTCTTCTATCTTCCACTTGGTTTAAATTTCAATTCTGGCTTTACTTGGTCCTTATCTGAGGTGGCGCAATGGTTAGAGTGCAGTACTGCAGGCTACTTCTACTGACTGCCAGCTGCCTGCAATTTGGCAGTTCAAATCTCACTAGGCTCAAGGTTGACTCAGCTTCTCATCCTTCCGAGGTTGGTAAAATGAGGACTCAAATTTTTGGGGGCAATAGGCTGACCCTGTAAACCGATTAGAGAGGCCTGTAAAACACTGTAAAGTGGGATGTAAGTCTAAGTGCTATTCCTTCCTTCCTTCCTTCCTTCCTTCCTTCCTTCCTTCCTTCCTTCCTTCCTTCCTTCCTTCTCAGTTGTTAGAATGCAGTATTGCACACTAACTCTGCACACAGCATGGAGCTCGATCCTGACCGGCTCAAGGTTGACTCAACTTCTCATCCTCCCGAGGCGGGTAAAATGAGGACCCAGATTGTTAGGGGCAAGAGGCTGACTCTGTAAATTGCTCAGAGAGGGCTGAAAAGCACTGTGAAGTGGGATATAAGTCTAGGCGCTGTTGCTATTATCTACTAAGTGCTGACCAAGCCCACCTCAGGTTGCTGGAGATCCAGATGGTTAAAGGCTGCCGATCTTTACTACGACAAGAACTTAACATATGGATCAACCAAAGGTTCTGCAAAATCAGAATTCTTCATCTCCACCCCATGGACCCTACGGGTGAAGCACATCCCTTTTGTGGTGGCCAACATTTATCACATGTTCTAGAGATCGGGGTTCCATTATAGACCTTCCTTGAATGTATGCACCATACGATGCCGTCTCTCCATCATCACGATGGGAATTTGCTAACCTAAGATAAGCAGCACCGGCTGTTTAAGGAAAGTGTCAGCAGAGCTTTAAAACTGTGAGTATTTCACCTTTATGTGCTCCATGCTTGTCACTTTATGACATCTCTCAGTAAACCAGAATGCTTTTTCTTTTCCACTATCCAGAATATATGCTAAAGAAACAATGCAAGGAAGCCGAAAGGAAGGGGAGGGAGAAGTTGATTTATTGTCCCACTGAAATAAATTAATGAGCTTTGATCACTGCCGGCTTCACAAATTTCCCCACTTAATGAAAGGTTGCAGCTAACTTTCCTTAAATCTCATCAAATGCAAACTAGAAAGGCAAGTATAAACCAGTATTTTCCAGTTCATTTTTTTTCTTTTGCAGAAATAACATGTTATTTTTTTTCCCAGACAGAGGAGCGGTTGGACTTTCTCTTTATGAGACTGTACCTCCTACTGTTTTATTTATGCTGTAAAGCAAAAGATGTATACAATATGTCAGTCTTCCATAGAAGAAACTGGGGGCTGTACAGTCAACGTTAAGCACCCTAGGGCAGCGTAGCATGGTCATTTTCTCCTAAATGTAAATCTCCTTCAGATCTTCTGGTGTGCAAGCTCACCCTATTATTTCAGAAGAAGTGAAGGATTCTTAGTAGCCTGGCATTCAAACACAGGAGTCCCGCATCCACTTTTGGTTACCACACTATAAAAAAGATGTTGACACTCTAGAAAAGGTGCAGAGAAGAGCAACCAAGAGGATGAGGGGACTGGACGCTAAAACATACGATGAACGGTTGCAGGAATTTGGCATGGCTGGTCTAGTGAAGTGGAGGACCAGGGGAGACAGGATAGCAGCCTTCCAATATTTGAGGGGCTGCCCCAGAGAGGAGGAGGGGGGGTCCAGCTATTCTCCAAAGCACCTGAAGGCCAGACAAGGAACAATGGATGGAAACTTCAACCTGGAAATAAGGAGAAATTTCCTGACAGTGAGAGCAATCAACCCATGAAACAGAAGTTGCCTTCAGAAGTTGTGGGAGCTTCATCACTGGAGGCTTTCAAGAAGAGTCTGGACTGCCCTCTGTCAGAAATGAGGTAGGGTCTCCTGCTTGGGTGGGGTGACCTACAAGGTCCCTTCCAACTCTGTTAATCTGTTATTCAGCAGTCCAGCAACATCTGGAGAGCTAGATTACGCATGATAATCTAGTCCTTGGTCTTTACCTTGGCCAAGACCGTGATGAAAACCATGTGAATTTCTATTAGCAGCAAATATTTGGCGGATGACAGTAGACTTCTTATTCTGGTTCCAACTCTGTTAATCTGATCAATGAAGCTTGGTAGGATCACACACAATCTGGTGACTGGTTCAAGGACCCACACAGCAATGGGAGAAGTCAGCTCAAGGCAAATGGAGTCAACGTCATTCCCAGCAACCAATGAATGGACATCATCCAGGAAACCTTCACCTTTCACCAAACCTACAAAGCTGAGATCAGCTCTTTATACAGATAACAATCACTGCAGGTAATCTTCAAAAGACCTGGAGCAAGCATTTGCAGATATCCTAGTACCCTCCAGCCAGGATAAGCTAACAGCTAAGTAAGCACAGTCTTCCTACTACATGTGTGGGTCAACTTTCAGCAGGCAACTTTCACAGAAAGACTTGTACCAGGGGTAATGATAAAACTCTTCTCCATGACCAGAGTCTGAACTTGGCTGGACCTAGACTTATGGACTTCAACTCCCCATAGCTGGCTGGGGAATTGTGAGAGTTCCCACAGGTCTTCAAGTTGCTAAGGTTGGACACCTCTGCTGGATCCATGCACTAGTTCATACATCGGGCTTTATTTAATCATGAGTTCTGGGTTAAGGAGAAGTTGGGTGGCATCACCATATTGTAAGCAAGTTACCCCCTGTCCAGTTTTATACATTTCTTTGAATCTAAACCAAACAAGAGTGAGCCTCTTGCCCCCAACAATGTGGGTCCTTATTTTACCCACCTCGGAAGGATGGAAGGCTGAGTCAACCTTGAGCCTGGTGGGATTCAATTGCCAAATTGCAGGCAGCCGACAATCAGCAGAAGTAGCCTACAGTACTGCACTCTAACCACTGTGCCATCGCGGCTCAACAAGTCCACCACATCATGCTAAACCATGGGTTGGTTGAAGTCTAATTCTAGACCAATAAGTAGTTGGAGAGGGAGAAGAGAACAGAGACTTAAATGTTATGATGCAAAACTTTCTCCTAGGGCACAGATGGAGCATTGGCTTCAAAACACAGTAACTTTACAAGAGACAATCAGGCCTTCCAGAGGTATCTCATCGGTGGCTTTTTCTAAAATCAGAAGATGATGCAATTCAAAGTGACATTAAAACTGGGCCCAAGGAGGATCCCTCTTCTGAATCTCCTTAAGGTGCTTTGAACCCCAGCCTGATGCGCTCAAGCTCAGAAAATTACATTTTTTACACTCATTTTTTCCCCTCCACCTCGAGCGGAGAGAGAGAAAAAGGACTGTTTATTTTTTCACATATCACATGACTTGACTTTAAAAAGAAAAGGGAAAAAAAGAAGAGATTAGCTCACTACCCTTTCAGGGTACACTTCTGACCGAGACCAAGACACACCATAATTTTCTTGACAGCAAAGAATAGGCTGAGCATATTTACACCATATCATAAACTGTAGGATGTGACAATAAAAATTGCAAGAGGGGAGAAAAAAATAGTAAAGATTATTCAGTGCGAGAAGACGAAGGTGATGGAAGAATTTAAAAAGCAGCCCTCTCAATTATATACCAAGGAAATAAAAGAAACATGCTATTTGCTAATTAAAGTGCACTCTAACGTACCCGGGAAATGCCATAAATTATACCAACATTTAATTTTTGGACTGTTTAACAACAGTGTATGGCTGCCTTACCGAGTAAAAAGGCAGGAGAAAAAGCAAGCAGAATTTTTGCAGGGATATACAATATCTTCCCTCCGCTATTTCCTTGGGATTAAGGGCATTTTATCATCCTTAACACACTGGTTTGTTCATTTCAAAGAAGGAAACGAACCAGGGCTGAAGGGAAAATAAATAAATAAATACTGTCCTATATTTTGTGGCCAGGAATGTATAAATAATATACGGTCAGGGGTGGGATTGAAAAATGTTAGTTCTCTGCCCAGTTGCTGGGTGGTGGTCATGGTGGGTGGGGCCTACTTGGCCTCCTGCACTATGGTAGGGGAGGAGGGAGTTTTCGCTTCCCTTGAGCCTCCGGGAGGGCAAAAACAGCCACCTCCGGGCTCTGGAGGCTGGAAATGGGCCCGTTTCCAGACTTCCGGGAGGCCCCCGTTTGCCCTCCCAGAGCCTCCACGCGGGCCCTGCACTTACCTGTCATGGTGATTGGGCCACGTGGAGACTCCTGGGAGGGGAGGGGCCAGCCGGTCCTTGCAACAACCAGTTCGGCAAACTGGATGCAAAATTCATATCCAGTTTGCCAAAACTGGTGTGAACCAGCTGAATCCCACCCTGTTCTGATGTAGTCCTGACTCTAGGGGGCGGTGCTCATCTCCATTTCAAAACTGAACAGCCAGCCCATCCGAAAACGTCTCCATGGTCATGCGGCTGGCATGACTCAACGCCGAAGGCACACGGAACACTGTTCCCTTCCCACCAAAGGTGGTTCCTATTTTTCTACTCGCATTTTTTACCTGCTTTCGAACTGCTAGGTTGGCAGAAGCTGGGACAAGTAACGGGAGCTCACTCCATTACGCGGCGCTAAGGATTCGAACTACCGAACTGTCGACCTTTTTGATCATCAAGCTCAGTGTCTCAGCCACTGAGCCACCATGTTTAATATACAAAAGTAAAATACCGACCTTAAAATGGAGCAAACTGATTTTTTTGGGGGGGGAGGTATGTGTGTAGCTCAATGGGCCTTTTACAAAGCAAACACACAATATCTAGACCGATGTTGCCATTTGGACTGAATGTAATGGGTGGACCCACACAGGTGGGGCTGGTGCTTCAGCACAGTGCTTAAGAATCCCTATACCTGTGTTGTCAACCTGGCATTCAAAAAGCAAACGTCTGCAGAGCCCTGAAGAGCTTGATTGATGGAGGAAGCTCCCTGAAGTCTGCAGGCTACGACAGCCCTTGTTAAAGCCACACACAGAATCTGTGGGGCTCAGTCTGACTTAGGAGCAGAAACCCAAATTCAGATGTTTACCGACTTTGAACCATGAAACAACAGAGTTAGAAGGGGCTTCAAAGGTCTTTGCTAATTGTCATAATTAGATAGTTGTCCACTGACCGATATGCTCTGATGCACAGATCTAAGCATAAAGAACAGACAGGAGGGAGAGAGGAAAGGAGGGGAAGAGGAGAGGGGGGAGAGAGGAGACAGAGAGGAGAGAGAGAGAGAGAAGAGAGAGAGAGAGAGAGAGGAGGGAGAGAGAGAAAGAGGGAGAGAGGAGAGAAAGAAGAGAGAGGAGGGAGAGAAGAGAAGAGAGAGAGAAGAGAGAGAGGAGAGAGAGAGAGCAAGGGAGGGAGAGAAAGAGAAGAGAGAGAGGAAGGAGAGAGAGAGAGAGAGAGAGAGCAAGGAAGGGAGAGAAAGAGAAGAGAGAGAAGACAGGAGAGAGGGAAAGAGGGAGAAAGGAGAGAGAGGAGAGAGAGGAGGGAGAGAAAGGGAAACAAAGTCTCCACTCGGGCCCTGCATTTATCTATCATCCAAAATGGGCAGCGTGGAGGCTCCTGGGAGGCGTGGGGTGGGCGGGGCCAGCCAGGAGTGGGATTTGGCGGTTCGCCAAACCACGCAGAATCTTTGCTAGAGGATTGCCCGAACCCAGGCGAACTCGGATCAGCCCACCCCTGGGCATAACCATCGTGGCTCTCTTCCCCGAGCTTGAGCTAAGTCAAAAGCAAACCCATGATGACTTCATGCTCTCCCTTCAACCACTCTGACCCATAGGCCAAAACATCCATGCTCCTTTTTTTTATGAGCTTCCCGACATCATTTGCTACCAGGGTTGCCTTACGGGGAGAAGCCGAGCTGATTGCTTGCATTATCACAAAACAATCCTGCTTGCAAAAAACGTTCACCCTGCGAGGCAGCTGTTTATGAAGGATTGGGGGGAGGGGGTATCATGTCCCACCCCCTGTAAACTGAAGTGTTTACAACCACAGAGATTATGAAATCTGTTAGGAACAGTTCAAACCTCCGAGCGTCTAAGCCTTCAAATCCGCGTCTTTTATGTTTGACTTGACGTTTCCAAGATCTGACAAGGGGACCATGGCTTGCAAACTGATTCCTTCTGCTCACACAACTGTGGGGTGAGATTGTGGCAAACGTTGCTTGCCGCAGAGAGGACGCATTTCATAGAAACAGAGAGCAAGAGTGTGTCTAATATGAAAAAGCCACAGATTGGCTGCTTCCCAGCTCATCCATTTTGATGTGAATAGATGGGGATGTTTGCTGCTTATAAATATCAAACTGAAAAGAGCTTCCTCTCCCCCCCCCCCATCCTGCAACATACTAAATATACTTTGAGGATATCTGAGGCTCTTGAGTTAAAAAACAAAAAAGTCCAGTCAATAATAAAGATGGACTTTAAAGTGAGACTGAACTCTAATTATCTTGAATTACAGAAATACAATAATGCTTTGCAAGCTACAGGACTCTACTTTAGGTAACAAGATTACATGCTTCTTGATTTCAAAGAGAGGTGGATGGATATAGGCAAAACATTTAACAGGGGGTTATTTTGGGGGACATCCGAAAAGATTAAATGGAGGCATCCAGCATTGAAGAAAAGCAACCTTTGAAAATGTGTGGCTGGATAAGTGAACATTTTAGCATCTTCTTGGTCTCCAGAGACGCCTGAGACCCAACTAAAAATGAATTGAAAAATGACAGGCTATAAGAATGATATGGAAAAAGATGCTACACGGGACATACAAAATGAAACCAGCTTGTGTGTTAATAATTAAAAGGGATACACAAATAACAAACCCAAAGTGACATGGACATGTTTCTTAAATTGTTAAACGTTTAGACTAGTTTAGACTTGTTAAACTTTTAAGAAATTCTGTAAGAAGGACAAAGAAAAAGAAAGATAAGTTGTAGGATATGATTTGAAGGGGCTAAAGATCAAGATTGTTAAAAGGAAAAAGGAAAAGGAAGCAACGTGAAGTTGGCTTATTTGCCCGAGGTAAAAATGTTCTCTCTGGTAACTCTTAATGGACTTTGCTTAACTGATGAGACTTAATGTATTTGTTTACATCTAAGAGATTGGATATGGGAAGAAGAAAGAGAACATACATTTGATTTTAAGAGGAGGAGATAAGTTACTCAAACTGTTTATCCTTTTTATGATGAAGGGTAAAGTCATTTCTTTATGTATCCTTTTCTTTATTACATTCTTATTTATTTTATTTCCCCCCCTATTTACACTTGTGTATGCATGTGTATTCTGCCCTATTTTCTTTCTTTTTCTTATATATTTTGCTTTTCTCTTTTTAAAGGGCACCTTAAAGGAATTCAAATTTCCTTTTGAAGACCAAAGGGGGGGAGGAGAGAGGAGAGAGAGAATGGGAGAGGGGGGAAAGGGAGGAGAAAGAGAGAGGGAGAGGGAGGGAGGGAGAGAGAGAAGAGAGAGAGAGAGAGGAGGGAGGGAGATATGCTTGCACTTTAAAACAGATTTTTGTGTATGGATTTTTGGATTTGGTGCATGGATTTTTCTGGGGGAGAACATCAGAAAACCCCCCCAAAGATATTCCCTTGCATTCATTTGCTCAGCTTCCCAGCCGATTTGGCTCCCATCAGCTCTTCAATACAACAGAGGCGAACGCAGCTTCTTAGCATCTTGGCATTTCGTCTCGTTTCCGGTCCTGTGGCGAGCTCTCCTTCTTAAACTAGACGCTGGAAAGCTACCCTGTTCTCTTCTCATCGTCACCTTGTTTCTATAGAAACAAGAAAGAATCTCTGCTCTTTGATTAATCTCCCCCCCCCTCCCCAACCTCCAGTTAACACATATTGGAAGTTTTTCATTGTACCACACAGGGGGAAAAATGTCTCCAGCATCCTTCAGCCAACTGAATTAAAGATAAAAGACGAAGGGGAATTTAATTTGTGGGTTACGTCATCTTTCTTAGCCTCTCTTCGTCTATCCCTACAGGACACCCCCCCCCCCCATATTTTCAAACCCCCCCCCCCCAATATCTAAGGGGTGAAAAAAATACTCTCGACCACATCTTCACTCACAATAATGACAATTTGCTTAACCACTGCTTCATCTTTGCAGGGTTTTAAGGTTAGCTGTTGGCAGCTGTTGTGCCACTGACATAAAAGCCATATCAGTGTCATCTTCAATTATTCTCAAAATGCCAAAGGTCTTAATTGGGTAAGGAATCTCGCAACCCAGATGGCTGCCCTTGTAGGCTTCAGCTAACAATTAGACTTCCTTGTTTTGTTATCGGGATTCGGCGCTGGAGAAGGCAGATTTGCACAGGAATTACTAGAGTTTGTAAATATTGTATCTGCTTTCTTGTAAGTGCTAGGCAAACATATCACTGGCTTAGCCAAGGGCTTTCTAAGAAAGGTTGATTTTGACACATTTATTTACGTTGAAACCAAAAGAAGAGAAGGCACTTAGGGTCGACCTAAAGGGGGAAGTGGCTTGTATAAGAATCGAAGGGAAATATTTTGTCTCAGAGAGTTGGATCCAACAAGTGGTTCTCCTCAATGGATATGTTTGATTGTACACCTTTACTAAAGACAAAGGTCTATAAAAATCTGACCTGGAGATTATTCTGAAAGATTAATAATGAGACTCTGGAAAGAGTGCAGAGAAGAGCAACAAAGAGGATTAGGGGACTGGAGGCTAAAGCATATGAAGAACGGCTGCAGGAACTGGGTAGGTCTACTTTAAGAGAAAGAAGGACTAGGGGAGACATAATAGCAGTCTTCCAATATCTCAGGGGCTGCCCCAAAGGAGAAGGAGTCAAGCTATTCTCCAAGGCACCTGAGGGTAGAACAAGAAGCAATGGGTGGAAACTCATCAAGGAGACAACCAGTCTAGAACTAAGGAGGAACTGACTGACAATTTCTTCCTTCCTTCCTTCCTTCCTCCCTCCCTTCCACATCCTTCCTTCCTTTCTTTCTTCCTCCCTCCCTCCCTTCCCTCCTTCCTCCCTCCCACCTTCCTTCCTTCCTTCCTTAACAAATACAATAAAGAAGAACATTGCCTACTAGCTTGGTTCCATGGACAGCTGGATGGAAAAACTATGCTTCGAGGGAGCTGAGACTGCTCTGGCCAATAGTTTTGTGTTTCGCCTTTCCAACTAGCCCTGGGAAAAATTATGCCATAAAACATCCATGAAACCTTGCTGGAAAAACAATTTTACTAAACCTTGATGAAAATACGGATAAGGCTTATTGAGTGGGGAAAGAGGGCCAGAAGCCGCTTCTGGGGTCACGGTGGCCGTCGCTCACCCCAATATCTAACCGCCGCGAAATTATCAACTTTGCGCCTTGTGACATTTGCGATAGAACCGAAGGTCGGCCTTGCCAAAGTGTAAAACGTTTTGTCGCCATACCGTAATTAAATTAAGTATAGTGTCATTACACCCACCGTGAGCTTCGCAGGGCAATTTCCAAAACAAAGCAAAGCTTGCACACTTTAGTTGTGGATAAAGAATTCCAACAAAAATGCCCGCTCGCCTGGCCTCTAAACACCACAACACACTTTGCTCGGGTGTGCACCTTAATCAAATCCCTGTTTCTCACACAAAAGAAACATCCTAGGGGGCCTTTGGCAGAATTAGTCACATCGAATGTCTGAGGACTAAAATTTCAGAACAGGGAGCTAAAAGAACAGGCGGTGGGAGACCGTTCTCCTCACAGCCATCTGCAAATGTGTCGTGGCTCACCTCCTATCTCCGCACCCACATGAGATACGCGGCCATAAACGACAGAGGCGAAGTCAAAAATTATACTCCGGACAAGGCCAGGTTGGAAAGAGGGCAAGGAAAGAATTCACCCCGTGGTGCTTGTTGGTTTTGGTGAGAAAGGGAACTTCCAAACCCTTCTCCCATGCTGCCCATTTCCAACAAAGCTGCCAAGCGTGCAAGCATCAATTAAGGCATTACAGGGATGAAGGCAACGGAGAATAGAAGAGGAACATTAAAAAGAAACTCACCAGAATGCATGGAATGGGAAAAGGTGGAGCTTAAAGGGAAAAGAAGGACTTGCATGCTTATTATGTATTTGGCAGTCAGGTTAACAGGGTAAGAGAGTTGGAAGGGACCTTAGAGGTCTTCTAGTCGAACCCCCCTGCACAAACAGGAGACCTTGTACCATTCCGGACAATTTTCTCCTATTCTATTCTGTTCTGTTCTGTTCTGTTCTGTTCTGTTCTATTCTATTCCATTCCATTCAATTCCATTCCAATTTTCTCCTATTCTATTCTGTTCTGTTGTATTCTATTCTGTTCTATTCTATTCTATTCTATTCTCAATAAAGATTCTACTCCACTCCACTCCATTCCACTTCTATTCTATTCTCAATAAAGATTCTATTCTACTCTACTCCACTCCATTCCATTCCAATTTTCTCCTATTCCATTCCATTCCATTCTAATTTTGTAAGCTTTAAGGGCCTCGTTTGAAATCAAAGGTTATTCCATGTGCCACCATTAAGCACCACAAACGGTACTAGATAATATTGATGTCACTCTTTATGTAAAGCAATATAATTAGTAATTCTATTACTCCTATACTTTCTTTGTAACCTTAATTGCATGGCCATAAACATAATTTTTCCTCCAGAGGAATGGGAGAGAGAGAACTGCTTCGGTTGGGTTTCCTTTTTCTTTTCTTCTTTCAAAAAATCCTGCCTTCCTCCCGCTGTCCCCCCACCACGTTCCGTGGCAAGACATTAAACCAAGATGCAAATAGCTACTTGTCCTTTTCCAGCATTGCTGCTACAAGCAGCCGGGAGGTTCCTGACCTACCAAACAAACTCACCACGGAAGGCAATGAATCAAACTGACAGTATCACTGGGAAGGGAATGAAGGAGAGGCAGGAATGGGGGTGGGGGGGTGGGGGAAAGGCTCGGAGTGGGAATGCGGCATGTCACCCACCGTCTTCGTCTGGGGTTGTTGATTGATGACCCACCCAGAATCAGAAGAGAAACGCACAAGGTTCAACTCCAGGATTAGAATTAAGATTCGGTTCCCAGTCAGGTAGAAGAAGATGCAAATCCAATAGACAAACATCTGTCAGACTTAATGTCTTTGGAGTCTTTCAGTCATCTAGGTCAGGGTTGGCTGTCTCTCAAGGTGCTTTTTCAAGAGGCAGATGGACTTTCTTTGTTTTTCCTTGAAGTCATTTCACTCCTCATCCAAGAAGCTTCTTCAATTTTCTACCTGCCTGCCTGTCTATCATATCTATCTATCTATCTATCTATCTATCTATCTATCTATCTATCTATCTATCTATCTATCTATCTATCTATCTATCTATCATCCATCCATCATCTATCTATCTATCTATCTATCTATCTATCTATCTATCTATCTATCATCTATCTTCAGAACTGAAGAAGCTTCTTGAATGAGAAGCAAAACGTCTTCAAGGAAAAACAAAGGAAGTCCAGTTGCCTCTTGAAAAAGCACCTTTGGACGGCTCTTATTGGACAAGTCTTGGCTGCAAAACAGCAACTGATTAGAAGACACCAGAATTTGCTATAAGATGGGCAGCTGTATTATGTTTTAAATGATTAGACAGCAACCAAAATATATGCATAAAAATAAATGCCAAACCATCTAGAAGTCTGCCATTCAGAACCACATGGAGACCAAACCTGACTACTGATTAACACAGGTCAACTGGCCACTGAGGCTTTCAAACTGACCCCTTGGATCGTTAATTATGGTTATGCCTTGTGGAAGATGGTCTCATTTGTCTCCTTGGGAGCCTGGTGGCCCTGGGTGTCATTTGGGCCAGAAGGTAAAGCAAATATCTCTCGCTCCTCAACCCTGCAGAGGTTATACTGACGTGTGTTCCTTATTAAAGAGCAGATGGCCCCACCCTTAGCAGCAGCTCCAGAAAAGCTTCTCTCCTTTCTCCTTACACCATATGAATACAAAACCACATTGATAGTCACAAGGGCTGCTTTAACCTGGTGGGTATAACTGAGTTATTCACGAACAGAATTACAGAATTGGAAGGGACCTTGGAGGTCTTCTAGCCCAACCCCCTGGTCAGGCAGAAGACCCTAGAGCATTGCAGACAAGTAGCTGCCCAGTCTCTTCTTAAAAGCTTCCAGTGATGAAGCATCTAGAACTTCTGAAGGCAACTTCTGTTCCCCTGGTTCATTGTTCTCCCTGGTAGGAAATTTATCCTTAGTTTTAAGTTGCTTCTCTCCTTGATGAGTTTCCATCCATTGCTTTTTGTTCTACCCCCAGGGGCTTTGGAAAATGAACTGAGCCCCTCTTCTTTGTGGCAGCCCCTCCATTTCTCTCACATGCAAACACACCTTGAAATGGTCTGGTTTTCACTGGCAATGTTGGGTTTCCTTGGCTACCCTACATGCCCATTCATGTATGAAGGGCTCTCATGGGAATGCAGACTTCACACAATGCCTACATTTCTGTTTCCAGTGCGCACATGTGCACCGGCCGGCCAGCTGGTCTTCGTGGGCACCGGAGTGCCTGAAAACGGCCTGGAAATGGGCAAATGTGCCCCCAAAACAAGGAAAATGGCCAAAAAACCTCAGGCTGTTTTGGGGGCCCTTTTCAGGCCATTTTTTCGGTTGTTTTTAAGGCCAAAACAGCCTGAAAACAGTCCCATAAACGCCCAAAGAAATTCAGATTTCCGGCGCTCCAGCCCGCCTGCACACACATACGCATGCCCATGCCCATGCGCTGACCAAGAGGTTGGCCATCACTGCCCTACACTAATTCAGGTGCAGAATTGGGGGCCACAGACACCCCTCACCACAACCACATTGGTATTCACAATTGCCGGCAAGAATGTAAATGCGAAGAACAGACTTTGCAAAACGACAAGCCCAGCATCGTAATTCAATTTACCCATGAAAGCAATTTCTGTCCCCTGCATTTTATGTTTTATGGTATGAAACAGAATATTATTTGCAGTAATGTAGTTTATTTAACCTTAACCTGACGCCGTCCAACAGCGGAGGCAGCTATGTTCAAAATGTTAATAATACAACATGCCACGCTGATTAAAATTTCAATTGTGTTTCCCCCTCATCTCCTTTGGAAAGTTAATGAATTAATGAATCTTTAAAGGACAGTCGGGGAAGGGGGTGTCTTTCTGAGTAAGGGGAGAAAGTGGCAGATTACAACTTAATGGCTTCGGAATAATGGTGATTTCCCTATTTTTCTCCCCTCGCCTTAGCTCAGCTAATGGCTTCATTAGCTACACTCCCTGTCGAATAATGGAGGACCATGTCACATCCATCTTCGTCACATCACAATAAAACCAGTTAAATACAATTCAACTACCTGCCTCCTGCTTGGGGATGTTAGAAGGCGGAATTAGCAATGCAATCAATATAAATTCAACGGTAGCCTATAAAAATGTACAAAGGGTGTGTGTCTAAAACCTCAAGGTCTTGGGTGAGTTAAAGACACCCATGATAGGGATTTCCCCATAGTTTGTTGCATACACAAAAAGCACCTTTGGGACAACCATGACCTGCATGACGGAGCATCTCCATAGACATCTGCTTTTATTACCACACTGGCTGAATTCATGCCACCTGCTAAACCAACCACACATTTTTACCACAAGTAAATTCAACCTTGCCAATGTTTCCAGGTTTATAATATGATGAAGGCCAGGAGAGTTCAAAAATCAACACCAGCTGGAAAGAATGGGGCAGTCTATCATTGAAGCACATCATCCTCACAGAGTACTCCATCTCTCTCCCTCTCCCTCTTTCTCCCTCCCTCTCTCTCCTATCCATCCATCCTCTATCTATCATCTATCTATCTATCTATCTATCTATCATCTATCTATCTATCTATCTATCTATCTATCTATCTATCTATCTATCATCTATCTATCTATCTATCTATCTATCTATCTATCTATCTCCCTCCCTCCATCATCAATCTATCTATCATCTATCTATCTATCTATCTATCTATCTATCTATCTATCTATCTATCTATCTATCTATCTATCATCATCATCATCTACCCATCCGTCCATCCATCTTTGGCCACCACCAACCCATTCAAAGCTGTAAATGGTACAAATCTCCAGTTTAGTATAAAATCCTCACTTTCGTGGTTTTCTGTTATATTGGACAGATTTTTCATGATTATCATCATCTTCCTACAACTACTTTAATGACCCTGAAAAAAAGGAGAGGCAAACAATGAAGAATTAATTAGATTATTCCATTATGGGTTGAAGGTTGGCGCCACAAGATCTTTGTTTTCTGTTTTATTATTCCAGGTGTGTGTAATACACACACACACACACACACACACACACACACACACACACACACACACAGAGCCTGCAGTAAAGCAAACAAACAAATGTTGCTGCCTGCAGTGGGTGAGTAAGAAATTGTTTCTTCTTGAAATCATTACACCATCAGCAGAACAGGAGTCAGTGCTTAAAGGATGTTATAAGGTCTATTAGTCTTTATACATTATACACATGTTTTTTTTCCTGGAGCATTAAAATAGGATACTAAAAGTATGGGCACGTGTATATATGCCATGTATATAATTGGTGAGCTGAGTTTAAACTTCCTTTCCTCCTTTCCTTTCCTTTTCTTTCTTCTCTTTCCTTTCCTTCTTCCCTTTGCTTCCCCCTCCCTCCCTCCCTCCCTCCCTTCCTAATGTTGCCCTGGAGTACAGTGCCTCATGGAATTTCTGGATAGAAAAATCAAAGCAGAAAGAAATAAAAAACTCAATGGGATGTTCACCTTGAGTTTCCAAGTCTCTTCTTGCTTATCTATAAGGGTAAAATACCAATATAGCCAAAAATGGAAGTAGAAAGAGAAAGAGAAATTAAGATGTACTACAAGGCTATTGTTTTTCCTTTGTCTTTCCATGAGAAGTTCTGCTAATTATTTGAGCATCTAGGTAAAATATCTGCCTGTTGTTTCTCCCACCCACCACTCATTTTGATATCTTTAAATTGCTGACTTCTTACAAAACAAAGGCTAGAGAAGCAGATATGGTGTGCCATTGACAATCGTTTTCTCCTCCTGACTTCGGTGTGGCCCTTCGCCAGGGCATAGCACAATAGTCATACGAGTATTTTCATTATCAAATTAATATACCAATGATCAAATTAATTATCAATTGTCAAAAAGGCCCTCTCTGGCTGAAGGGAGAGGAAAATGTACTTTACTTACACCTGTTGTGTCACACATTCTCGGAAGCTCAAAGTTTGACTTAAATTGATCCAATTTTTCTGGAAAGCAGAGGGTGCACTTTGCGTATGTGTGTGTGAGAGAGAAAGAGAGAGGGGGGAAGAGAGAGAGAAGGAGAAAGAGAAAGAGAGGGAGGGAAAGAGAGAGAAAGAGACAGAGAGAAAGAAAGAGAGAAAGAGACAGAGAGAAAGAGAGAGAGAGAGGTGATGTGTCCATGCTAAGGGTAGCACTTTGGACCCACTCCAACTGAGGAGGTAGCATCAGGGCAAAGCAGGGATGATCCCTGGAGGAAAACCAAGTTTGATTTCATTGGAGTTATATTTAAATTTAATTAAAAAGAGTTAAATCAAAGGCAGCTAATGCCATTACTCTCTGTGAATTTAATAATTCACCTTTCCCTCACCTTAAAAATTTATTTCCACTGCAACTTCTGAAGAGGCTCTGGGGAACCATTACCCAGAGTTTTCAAGGGTTGGAGAGATGAAGCTTTGCCCAAATAGCTTGTGTAAGCATCACGCACCAGCCTTAAAGCTAGGAGAAACCTAAGTCCTATTCAGATGCTAAACTTGATAGGAGATTCGGTGGCTGCACTAGGCGTGAATAAATAAATTTAGAATAAAGAAGACAACCAGGCCCTGTTGGGTTCATCAGTTCTTATTTAACAGAAAAACAGAATGACCATGGATGGCAACAAAAAATAATAATCAGTGAGTGGGACTAACTTCTGACTTTCTGCTGGCTTCCCCAGTGTCTTTCTTTATGGGAAGCCAGCAGAGAGCACCAGAAATCAATCAATCGATCGATCGATCGATCATCTATCTATCTATCTATCTATCTATCTATCTATCTATCTATCTATCTATCTATCATCTATCTATCTATCTATCTATCTATCTATCATCTATCTATCTATCTTTCATTCTTTCTTTTCCTTCCTTCCTTCCTTCCTTCCTTCCTTCCTTCCTTCCTTCCTTCCCTCCCTCCCTCCCTCTCCCCTTCCCAGCAGGCATATAAGTGGCTGCTGCTGGGTGGTACAGGGAGCAGAGGATTGCGGGACTGGCTGGGAAACTGTCACCTAATGTTGAGAATGAAGATCGCACATCTATAGCAGCAGCCTGGCAGCCCAGTAACAATCAACAGTACTGAAGTAGCCACCTCTTTCCTCCAATTTCACTTGCTTACTTTCACATTCATCCTGAGAAGGAATTTCTAGGTCATAAATTATAGCTGTGTGAAATTTAGAAGCTGGTACTTCTAGCTTTTGAGCTGAACATCTCAATGGTTACATCACAGAGGATGGTAAGTAGGCAGCACAATTTTACATCTTGGAAAGCCTTAGGAGAAAAACTCCTGGCACATTAAACTGAAAAACCGTGCTCTTCTGTGCATTGCTACTAAGTGCCCCACTAAAGTTTTCACAACTTACATTCTGTCCGTATAAAGCAGTTTATTTCTTTTGGGATTGTAGGCAGCCATTTCCTTCTCAGTTTTAAATTACCTAGCATCTAGCTTTACATTCAATCTGTGGTCCCTTCAGAGTAGTCCCCCCCCCCTCAGTATGTGAGACCATCCGCAGGCTTAAATTCTACTTTTCCTATTCAACTTTTTCTGTTTAATTAAAATTGTTTTTAATTAAAATGCAAATATTCCAGGACTGGAACAATAAATTGTTTACACTAGACTGAGAAAAAGCTCTCGGCGGCTTTAGCGGAGTGAATTTCAGTTGTCAGCTCTACATTCAGACTTCACTCTTCGGTGGAAATGGAGAGATGGAGAGATGGAGAGATGGAGAGATGGAGAGATGGAGAGAGAGAGAGAGAGAGAGAGAGAGAGAGAGAGAGAGAGAGAGATGTGAGTTTTCCCTTCGCAGATTGGCTTAATCTATTCTAAACAAGGGAAAGCTATCCCACTTTACTCGTGTACAAAATGTGATGCCATTTCCAATGTTCTCCACTGTTAAAATATAACTAGAATACTTCATTCTCCTGGGCAATTCTGCTACGGGAAAAGCAGTGCTCATAAAACGAGGAAATTTGGTGTCTACGGTTACATGTTTCCATTTTGTTTGTTCCACGTTTATCTCTGGATGCATGTTCTCCCTGAAATAGCACTTAGCAATTGCAGTTAGATTTATATACTGCTTCACAGTGCTTTCCAGCCCTCTCTAAGTGGTTTACAGAGTCAGCCTCTTTCCCCCAACAGTCTGGGTCCTCATTTTATCCACCTCGGAAGGATGGAAGGCTGAGTCAAACTTGAGTTGGTCAGGATCGAACTGCTAGTATTGAGGAGTGAGCCCACAATACTTCACTCTCACCACTGCGCTGCCACCGACTCTTACAAGAGAAAGGAAGGAAGAGAAAGGAAGGGAGGGAGGGAGGGAGAGAGAAAAAGGAGGGAAGGAGAGGAAAGAAGAAGGAGAGCAAAATAGAAGTGAAATAAGACTTGAAGGGAGCAAGAGAAAAAGAAAAATGGAGAAAAAGAAGAGAAGGAAGGAGAGAGAAGAAAGGTAGAAAGAAAAGGGCATGAAGGAAGGAGAGAGGGAGGGAAGTAGGAGGGCCCTTAGACTTATATACCACTTCACAGTGCTTTTACAGCACTCTCTAAGTGGTGGTTAACAGAGTCAGCCTCTTGCCCCCTCCTAACAATCTGGGTCCTCATTTGACCCACTTCGGAAGGATGGAAGGCTGAGTCAACCTTGGTTATTGGTCTTCAACATTATCTAGTTCCCCAGAGGATGGTTCTTTCCTAAAGCTATTCCTCAACATTCACCAAATGGTTGATGGGTAGATTGTCTTCTTCTACCTTAGATATTCCCTTCAAGGTCTTCTTCTTTTTCCAGATGGCCACATCTGAGAAGTCCGATGTCACAAGTCAGACACAGGACACTATCACAAGGCCACACTCAACCTTGACCATTTAAGATGTGTGGACTTCAGCTCCCAAAATTCCACAGCCAGCCATGCTGACTAGGGAATTCTGGGAGTTGAAGTCCACACACCTACAAGTTGCCAAGGCTGACAAACGTTACTCTAAACAATTCCTTGGCTTGCTGAAGAGATATGCTTCATGCCAATCGGTGCATTGTCACCTAATGTGAAAGGCACAGAAAAATGTAGCCCTTTGTGTACATGTTGTCTCTGTGAGATCTAATTACACCTCTTTGCTGTTGTGTTTGTTTGCTGGTTTCAAAGGGAAGAGGCTATCCTGGACTGCCAAGGTCTGTCTCTCTCGAAGGCCTGAGAAGGCTGGCAACACAATTACAAGAGCATAAACAGCCATAATTGTATGCTAAATGGCTTTGGAAAAAGCTGAGTGTTTCTTCGCTCAAACTCCCACTTGCTGAGACGTTAGAACAAACAGGACATTAGTGAACACAGGAATGAGGGGGAAGGAAGAGGAAAAACTTTATAGCTGCTTTCCTATTTGTAGCTCAGGGTTGACCAGCAGAGTCCTTGAAGCTCTCTGAGCTTGGTTTCCTGCAGAACTTTCATAACACACCTAGGTAATATCATCAATGCAAGAAGGGAAGGAGGTTTGTGGAACGGAGAAGAATAGCAGCAGGAGGAAGTGGAGGAGGAGGAGGAGAAGGAAGAGGAGGAGGAGGAAGTGGAGGAGGAAGAGAGCAGGAAGAGGAGGAAGAGAAGGAAGAGGAGGAGGAGGAGGAGGAGGACTGAGGGATTCTTGGTGCTCTCTGAGCTTGGTGGCTTTCTTGCAGATGTTGCATGACCCAACTAGGGAACATCATCAGTGCTAGAAGAGAGTGGGGTTTAGTCCCTAACTGATGATGATGATATTCCCTAACTGAGTCATGAAACGCCTGCAAGAAAACCCCCAAGCTCAGAGAGTAGCAAGGACCCTCGAGTAAGTAAGCATTTAAAGAAAACGAGAACCTGTTAGGAACATTTTATGAAATCAGTATCATAAATTGTTTATTGGAGGAACTGACATGTGGTACACCATAAAATGGATAGTTGGTACCTTTGTGTGGGGGTGTATACATACACACAGACATATATTTCTCAACTCATCCATTGTGGAGAGAGACTAAACCTCATACTCACCTCCCAACCTCTCTCAACTAAACGCTGTGTCCCTGTGGTTAGGAGGAACCACAGAACAACAGAAAGTTTCACATCTGTTCAAAACACGCCAACTTCCTCTTTCTCCTGGAACAGGTGGCCAAGGCAAAGCCTCCCCCAAAAGAGCTAAGCTGTTCTGGGGCTGTACTCATTTTTAAAAAAAAACCTAAAGCCTCAAGTGAGCATCAGTGTGCATCTTCTCGCCTTCGTCCGGAAGATCAAAGCTGGTTGATCAAACACTCCTCCCCCACCCCAAGCAACTCTGCAATCAGGGAAGTGAACTCCAGTGGTTTGCAAAGTCAGCTGCAAGTCAATAATTTAGCTCACACTGCAAACGAGCGCAAAGGACTGTGCTTGATCACCTTGTGGTCCCACGGTGCTGTGAGAAGAAAATGCTCTCCGGAAGAGTGACGTGTACCAGCCGTTGAGTTCCCAGTTTAAATCAAAATCCGAGGCCATTGGTTCCCTGACTGAGGTCAGCCACCACTCCAGGTTTCAACATGGGCCCAGGAAAACCAGCCTACTGTAGCATGCTATCTACCCCGTTTCCCTGAAAATAAGACCTCCCTGGATAATACGGCCAATTGGGCTTTTCAGTGCATGCGCTAAAATAAGCTATCCCCAAAAAATAAGCCCTCCCCAAAAATACTGCAGCACAGCAGCAGCCATGAGGTGACCACATTCGCTGTCTCTCGCACCTCAAAAATAATAAGACCTCCCCGAAAGTAAGGCCAAGCACTTATTTTGGGGGTCAAAAGAAAATAACCATTGGCTTACCTGAAGGTCCTTTTCTGTGCGCTGTGGGAGAGTCCAAGCAAGGGTTAAATTCTATCCTTCTGCCCAATGGACTGGATTGAAAATCTTGACCACACCTACTGGTCTCCCGGTATCTTCGGTTTTCAATGAAGGCATGGTCCCGAAAGGTAAGTCAATGTCAAGTCAATGTCAATGTTCCATCCTTCCAAACAACGTTCACAGACAAAAGTAAGAACAACTTCGATGGAAAGGAGATAACCTCAGAGCGGAATTGGACTCTCCCGCAGCGCACGGAAAAGGACCCTATGGGAGGATTGGGATGGTGGTCACGTGTTCCGACAGAAGGGCTTGTTTCCAAACCCTCCCTGAAAAGGACGCCGGGAGTAGGACTGCTGACGGGCCCTGCCCTGAAAGGGCTGCCGGTCCTGATTGCGATCCCTCCCTTGAGCGTAGGAATGCTGAAAGGAGGAGTTGGTGTTCGGAGGGTCAGCTGGGCAAGAAGTCTGCCTGCGGGAGAAGGACGACAACCTGCGGTCTGGTTTCCTTGAAACTGTGGGCATCACCTTCCGCTTATCCTTGTTATCAAATAAAACTGAGTCAAGGGCCTCCCAAATAACTTGCCCCCTTTAAAGGGAGCGGAAGCAATCTTCCACTTCAAACGCATATCCGCGTTCCAGTGGCGTAGCCATAGGAGCCTACGAGAGGTGACATTAGAGGCCATGGCGCACAAAGCAAACTTCGCCATGTTAAGGATGGCATCTGCAGAATATTCCACCATGGCTACAATTTTTTTTATGTCATGCCGCAGTCTGGGAACAGACTCCAGCTGTTCTTCTGCCTCACTGATGTCTGACTCTGAAGGCAGCTGGTAACTGTCAGACTGCTCTGGCCCCCTCTCTGCTTCCAACAAAGAGCCCTCATCAGAGCCTTCCTCAGACCCCAGGATTGACCCTTGTTCCTCCCCAACCTTCTCACTGTCTGAATCTGCTGCCAGCTCCACTTGGCGGTCCAAAACATTGTCTTTCACCTCCATGAAATCTGCAACAATGGGTTAATTGCGCGAAGCCATCCAGTCTACAATTCAAAGCCATCCAGTTGAGGTGGCTACTAAAGTCCCGGGTTGGCTCTGCTTATGGAGGTCCACCAATATCTGCCACAACCATGAAAAAAAATTGAACATTGTTTCATCCTTGGAAGTAAAGATGACTAGCAAGTAAGTACTGGAACGCATTAACACCAGACATGTTATTAGAAGGCAAAATCACAAAACTGGTTCTCACTTAATTTGGCCATGTCACGAAGAGGAATTCACTGGAGAAAGCAATTAAGTTTGGAAGAGTTAGCAGTAAAAGGAGACCAGGTCATCGAAGAACATGGTGGCTGGACACCATCAATGTTGACAGCAGCCAGAGCATAGGACAACTCAAGAAGCACAAGTTTGGCAGATGTGAAGAAACCTGGCCCATAGAATCGTCAAGGTTGAGACACAACTGAACAGATATCATCACATCACCTTCTTTCACAAGAAGGCAAACTGACCCATCCCGTTGGCCTTCTCTCTTCTTAGGAGCGAAGTCAAAGGAGCGTAGCATCAATGAACTCAGCTCCTTGACAAGTCGGCCGTTATCAGTTCTTGCAACTTTGACCTGATCTGCTCACCCTCCGCTTACAAGGTGCGCAGCCACTTAAGCCAGGCATCTTACTGAGACAAGCAGCACATTTTACGGTGTCACGCCTGTCCACAGATTGCTTTAGAGATTTTATGGGTCACACACCGCTAAACCTCCCCACCAACTCTGCGGGTCTTTGTTAAGCCCAGTGAATCAATTCCGTCTCAAATGGCCAGGACACAACCGTTGGCCACGTTGTGTTCCAAAACAGTTGCGCATCCCCTTTGGGGCACAAAACCTCACGTTGAATGGCTGTTTTTGTTTTTATTTTGGAATCTGTTGCCTTGTCCACAATAGTTCAAGGGACAAAGCCCAAGTGCTGTGCAAAGGCCAGAAGGAAAAAAAACCAAAAGTCTTGGGAGGTCACCTCTCCATACAGGAGCAAAAATGTCTTTTTCCAACCCTGATTGTCGCATTTCAGTTAAAACCATTTTAAATAACGCTAAGAAGGAGCATGGTTCCCCTTCCCTTCCATTGTCCCATATAGCAATAGATGTAGGACAAACTCAAGGAAGGTCTATAGACTAGCCATCAGTCGCTCATGGCCACCACACGGTATGAAGTTAAAACCAAACTAAGGTAACAAAAAATTATCTCAAAACAAATATCCCCCCAGATTTCTGGGAATATCACGATGTTATCTGATAGTATTCTGCATCCTTCTAGCTGGCTGGGGGGAAACCTCATGCTGTTTAGTGTGATGCATAGACAGAACTATTGTGGTTTGTAAGTTCTCCTCCTCCTTCTGCAACTTCTCTTCCCCCTCCTCCATTTTCTCCCTTTCCTTCTCCTTCTCTTTCTTTTCCTCCTTCTTTCCTGCTTTTTAAATACATATATATGTTATTTTCCGTCAATAACAACCAACAAGAGAGAGAGACAGAGTTGCATCTTTTTTTTTAAAAAAAAAGTGTCTATTCTGTGCGTCTATGCCATTTTATTACCCATCTGTCATTTCAGCCACGTGGCTTAGCAGAGTGGTTTAATCCAATAAACTACGGTGAAGCAAATTAGAGGTCAGAGCAACATGTGAACCCTTGATCTCCTTGTTGCAAACCAGGTACCTTTTTATCAGGTACACACGTACAAAGAAAAAAATCTGGAATCTCCCGCAAAACAAGATCCCAAGCCAGATCGTGTTCCTTTTGCTCCTTAGAATCAGACCTAGAAAAAGAGTTAAGATCCCTGTGTCCCTTTAGCTCAACAAGGCCAGGGAAACAATTCACGGGATTATAACAATCGGCAAATGACATCTGTTTTCACTTAGTACGGTTAAGCAAAAGACAAACTATTTTTTTTAAAAAAAAGGCATTGGACTATAATAGATTGCATTACCCTGTTTTCGCAATGAATAGCCTTTTTTCATGCTGGGTGGGGGGGGACCCCCCAGTGAAAGTAAGGCAATGAAAGTAGAGGTAGGTCTCGACTTACAACATTTAGTGACTGTTCAAAGTTTCAACAGATTGAAAAAGGTGACAGATGTCTGTTTTTTGCACTTATGACCATGGCATTACACTTACGACCCTTCTTAGGGAATAAGCTTCCTTGGATTGTCTTTAAAGACCAGACTGTGAATTACTCAGCTGCCCAACATCAATACCGATCTCAGTTTGGGTTTGCGGCTTGATTAAAAGTTGGCCGAAGAAGACTTCTGATCCTCCCTGCTGAGACATTTGCTTCTTTCTCCCCCTTCTTGTTGTCATCCTTTTTATCTCTAGGTATCTCTATTAGTCTGCAAATAATTAGGGTCAGACAGTTTGTAGCCAAGAGACACCAGAACAATTTCAACAACTCTTGTGATTAGTAAGCACTACCATGTTTCCCTGAAAATAAGATTGGGTCTTATATTAATTTTTGCTCCAAAAGACGCACTATGGATTATTTTCTGGTTAGGCCCTGTTTTCTAGGACATACGGTACTGAATGCAACCATCTGGTTGATAATCTTAACTGGGTCTTATTTTGGGGGTAGGGTTTATATTATGAGCATCCTGAAAAATTACGTTCGGGTTTATTTTCCAGTTGGGTCTTACTTTGGGGGGAACAGGGTATTAACCAGTCGTTCTTCAAGTGACGAAGCATTTTTAGCATTTTCTGTTTTTCATCTGTTCATCCAGGCTTCCTTTTGGCCACTGCAGTTCACGGAAACTGTAGCTATTTTTAAATAAATATTTGCTTAAGCTAACCCAAACTCTCCTAACATACAGAAGTTCTAACACATACACCCACACACACTACAAAGCCCTGAAGCCAAGAAGGAATCTGTCAACTCCACCAAAGATGTGTCTGTTAGAGCGGGACTTTATGATGGAGAAAGGAGGAAGGCCACGAGAGAGGAAATAAGGATGATGGGTCTGAAGAAGCAAAACAAAAGGGAGAATTCCCAAAGGAGGGAAGCTTCGCCCAACGAACATGATGACCTCTTCTATCGAAACCGATTGAATCAAACCTCAGGGGAAAGATGAAAATTGAGACAGAAGATACTTAGATTCTAATTATTCTTAGAATTCCTCCATTTGGAGCTTTCGGGGTTTATGACAACTGCACTTCCCAGCATTCCCAGCCAACATGGCATTTGATATTTTAGCCAGGAACCATGGGAACTGTAGGTGCAATATGTTTGAAAGGAAATGCGGAACAACACTGTGGTAGGACATTGTCCTTGTCCCCAAATGCTTTTTTGAAAGGCAACTGGACTGTTTGTTTGTTTTTGCTGGAGGAAGAGGAAGATGTTTTGCTCCTCATTCAAGAAGCTTCATCATAACCTACAAGGTCCCTTCCAATTATGTTATTTCGAATTCATCTAAGATGATCAAAGGCCTGGAGACAAAAACATGAAGAATGGTTACAGGAACTGGGCTTGGCTGGTCTAGTGAAGAGAAGGACCAGGGAAGGCTTGGTAGCAGTCTTCCAGTATTTGAGGAGCTGCCACAGAGAGGAGTGGGGGGTCAAGCTATTCTCCAAAGCACCTGAAGGCCGGGCAAGGAATAATGGATGGAAATTGAACAAGGAGAGATTCAACCTGGAAATAGGGAGAAATTTTCTGACAGTGAGAGCAATCAACCCATGGAACAGAAGTTGCCTTCAGAAGTTGTGAGAGCTTCATCACTGGAGGCTTTCAAGAAGAGACTGGACTGCCATCTGTCAGAAATGGTGTAGGGTCTCCTGCTTGGGGGGAGGGGTTGGATTAGATGATCTTCAAGGTCCCTTCCAACTCTGTTAATCAGTCCAACAACATCTGGAGGGCTAGATTACCCATGATAATCTAGTCCTGGGTCTTCACCTTGGCCCTGTTTCCACATGCCAAGACTGTGATGAAAACCACGTGAATTTCTACTAGCAGCAAATACTTGGTGCTTGACAGTAGACTTCTTATTCTGCTTTTCACACCCTTGTTAATTTCTGTGGGGAATTGCAGGCCCATCACTCAGCCAACAGCTATTTTAAAAAATAATCATCCAGCACAAGGTTCCCCAAAAGCGAATTGTCTCTCCCTACACGCAGGCACACCACGCAACAGTTCAAATCTTTTCAAAAGGCCTCTGGGATTTCTCCAATTTTTTAAGAATCACAACCTCCTCCAATGACTTATTAGCAAAACGTTTAGGCTTTTGCTGTCCCAACTTTGCCGTTTCAACGCGTCAAGATGTCCTGTTTACAGAACATGGAGACCCAATTCTGGTTCCACATTCTTTGCAATCCGGGCAAGAATTGAAGAAATGACAGTAGAATCTCACCTCCTTCTTTTCCTCTCTGCCCCACCCCTAATCCTGCAACCAAACAATTTCATTTGATTTAATTAGCTTAGTTTCAGCTGCTTTTTGGACAGATTTTAATCCATTAGCTACATACCACAAGTCTGGTGAGGCTTTCTTTCTTTCTTTCTTTCTTTCTTTCTTTCTTTCTTTCTTTCTTTCTTTCTTTCTTTCTTTCTTTTTTATTTATTTATTTCTCATCAAAATAAATAAATAAATCCAGAGGAAACCGCAGTTCTTCCATAATAATTGGGGGGGGGGGGAGGCAGGAGAGAAACGATCTGTAAAATAAATTAAGCTCAAAAATAAAACACTCAAATTTTCGGTGGCTTCCGGATCCCTTGTGACAACTACACACCTCACACGTTGCTTTCTCCCTGCAGAACCAAAAGGGTAGATTTGGCAGTGCTCCCATATGCGCCAATTAATTGTTGCTAAAGAATTTATTAAAGCAACAAAATAATGTAAAGACACTCTCTCAACAAAGCACCTCAAGTGATCTTCTGCAGACGTAGGTTCATATCCAAGTTTGATCAAGACTTTGGAGCGAGTGAGAAGACCTGGAGAATGGGAATATTCTGTGGAAGGGCTATGGAGCTGAATGAGGTCAACTGTTTCTAAGAAGTAAGACCGATTCTCCTGCTCCTGGCTCAGGAAATCTCTTTGGCTCCCAATCCCCGTGGAGGAAAGGAATCCAGCTTTGGATTTGTCCAGAAAAAAGGATCTGGTCTGCACTCTATTGGCCCACAGCTACCTCTTGTCCTTTTTATTTACTTACCTATTTGGTGAGTTTAAGCTCCTTCTATAAATGCTTATTTTCTCAGTTTGATGTAATTGGTCTACTGTGGATGCCTTATGTAAATCAAGTTCTTTTAAAATCGTGCCTCTCCCCCCCCCAAAAAAAAAACAGCTGGCTTTTAGGAAAATGACTCGTTAGGAAGGGAGGGATTTCTTGCCTGCCAATTTTTTTTCTGTTCTTTAATTGAAAGCTACCGTGTATCCCCCAAAGATAAGACAGGGTATTATTTTTCTTTTGACCCCTAACATAAGCACTTGGCCTTATTTTCGGGGAGGTCTTATTATTTTTGAAGTGCAGGAGGTGGCGAGTATGGTCCCCTTATGGCTGCTGCCATGTTGCAATATTTTGGGGGGAGGACTCATTTTAGCGCATGCGCTCAAAAGCCCCATTGGGCTTATTATCCGGGGAGGTCTTATTTTCAGGAAAACAGGGTAGCAAGTGGGGAATTCTGGGAGTTGAAGTCCAGACTTTCAGGAACAGCTGTGCTTCATTTTCTTGCCTCCTGAAGCATCATTAAATTCCCCAGCCCTGACCCACTTTTTCCCCCAAGACCTGTCAAATTGCATCAGCCTTACTCCCAAGTAAATCTGCCCAATATTGCACAGTAATCTGTTAGACTTGCATTCCGTACCCCAGCAATGTAAGAGAAGCCCACAATAACAATATACTATTAACAAGGAATTGCATTCAGAGGCTCATAATTTCTTTATCCCATGTCCGTTCTTTCCAAATCCAGTCTGAGCTCAAATATTATGTTCAAATGTTTCTTTCCTTTTATCCTACAACTTCATTTTTTTTCACCAAATGCTATACGAGCATCCCAAGATAAGGGAAGAATTTTAAGATGGAGAATTTGCAGGATAATTGATTTCTCTCTTGGTCGACATTTAGATTTTAGGACATCCTTAAGTTATACACCCTATAATTTTTTACATGGTTGTAATCGGAGGTGAATGGGACGCTGTGTCTCAGTGGCTAAGACGCTGAGCTTGTCGATCAGAAAGGTCAGCAGTTCGAATCCCTAACACCGCATAACAGAGTGAGCTCCCATTACTTGTCCCAGCTTCTGCCAACCTAGCAGTTCAAAGGCATGTAAAAATTCTAGCAGAATAAAATCCTCAGGGATTCTTTTACCTTCACCTCCTATTAAAGGTAAAAGTAAGGTTTCCCCTCACACATATGTGCTAGTCGTTCCTGACTCTAGGGGGGCGGTGCTCATCTCCATTTCAAAGCCAAAGAGCCAGTGCTGTCCGAAGACGTCTCTGTGGTCATGTGGCCGGCAGGACTCAACGTCGAAGGCTCACGGAATGCTGTTACTTTCCCATCTATTTTTCTACTTGCATTTTACATGCTTTCAAACTGCTAGATTGGCAGAAGCTTGGGACAAATAATAGGAGCTCACTCCATTATGTGACACTAGGGATTCGAACCGCTGAACTGCTGACCTTCTGATCAACAAGCTCAGTGTCTTAGCCACTGAGCCACTGTGTCCCCTGTTCAAGTAAGAGACTCTATATCCTTCTGGACAATGGCTGTCTAACCTCTTCTTCAAAACTTCCAGCTATGGAGCACAATAACAAACAAACAAACAAACAAACAAGTTCATATTTGGAAAAGCACCAACCTTCCACGTGAAAACACAGAATCAAGTAGACCATGGTTCAAATTAGCCAAGGTTTTCTAGGGTCAAACCAACTCAATCCTGCCTACTTCACAGAGTTGTAAGTATAAAACTAAAGTATGGAGAAAAACCGTATGTGCTGTGGAACTTTTCTGCTCCCAAAAAATGACTTTGATTACAACCTCTGGATTCCTTGCACCTTCTTCTTGTTCTTCTTATTAAACCCTTTACAAACGGATCTTATTTATGCAGCTCTTTGACCTTCCCCCCAAAAACCTTAAATCTCCAGTCTACAAAATGCCTAAAAAGCTTGTAAGCATCATGGTGCAGGGATCGGTTGTACTAATCCCATCAAGCTCCGTTATACAACTCCGGGGTGATAGTGCCAATAGAGATATCAAATTAATGCAGGATCTTCTGTTTCCCTGAGGCCACCTGGAACCTAGTGGAGATCCTGACAGCTAAAGGATTGTCTTGACTCAGAAGGCTGACTTGAGATGAAGAGAGAAGAAAGGCTGTGTGGATCAAATGGGGGTTTGGAGATTGTTGTGGCCCACCAACAGCCAGCAGATCTAGGAGCAGAGTCAGACATTGAGGAGGTTGGGGAGGAGCATGGGCAAAGTCCTGGAGTCTGGGGAAGGCTCGGACGAGGGCTCTGGATGGTCACGTGAGCAAAATTCAGATGCTTGGCCACAGACTCATATTTATGATGGTCGCCATGTCCTGGGGTCACATGATCTGCTTTTGTGACCTCCTGACAAGCAAAGTCAACAGGAAGCCATATTCGCTTAATGACCGTGTTACTCACTTAACAACTGCAGGGATTCTTTTAACAACAGTGGCAAGAAGTGTTGTAAAATGGTGCAAAATGGAGCTGGAAAACTCCTCGGGTGGGGGGTTGGGCTAGATGACCTACAAGGCCCCTCCCAGCTCTATTCTGAATTAATTAAAAGTGGGGGGAAGCTTTCAAGAAGAGACCAGACTGACATCTGTCAGAAATGGTGTAGGGCATAACCTGTCGTCACATGCCAAATGCAAGCACACACCCATAATGCAATGCGCGATGCCCCCCCACATCCCCCACACTCTGCATATGCACGCATGACACCCCCTGAGCTCCCTTGCCCCTCTGCGCATGCACGTGAGACCCCTTCTGCGCCCCATTTTGGGCCTAGCAGGCCTCCCTGAAGCCTCCTGGGGCCAAAGTTGGGCACGGGTGGGGGCGTGGAGCACTCCGTGTGACCCCCTGCCATCCACGCATGCAGGCACGACCCCCATGCATGTGCATGCATATCTCGCATGTGCCCCCCACGCATGGGCAGCAGAGAGAGGTGGCCAGCCGAACGCGCGCACACATGGACGGTGGAGCTAAGCTGGGGCAACAGCTCTCGTGCCCACTGAGAGGGCTCTACATGCCACCTGTGGCACATGTGCCATAGGTTTGCCATCATGGGTGTATGGTCCCCTGTTTGGACGGGTGGTTGGACTGGGTGACCTACAAGGTCCCTTCCAATTCTGCTATTCCGTTAAACCTGAGGGTTTTATCTCTCAAAGCAACCCAGAATAGCAAGAATTGGGGGTTTCTGCAGGCCACGCTGGGGAGCTGCCCCAACCGGAAATTCTTCAGCATCTCCCAAAGATTTAACACAGTTGAGGAAAGCAAAATGGCCAGATAAGGTGAGGACGTCCTAACCGCCTTCAACCAACTCTGAAATCAAAAACCTCCACTAACCACTCTGCTCTTTTCATGCAAAGCATCTTTCTCACATTCTCCATTTGATCGGTTAAAATAAAATATATACCCTCCTCGCCGGCGTCAGGCTCGATAAACAAGGGAACACGCATTGCTTTTCAGATGACACCTCCAATGCTCGGTGGTAACAGCTTCTATTAAATTAATGATGTTACCCACACCATGAATTAGGCAAATTGTATGCAAATACTGTTTGAGTAGCAATACAGCGGTTATCAGCTGTCTGCAAAAATAAATTAGTTTGGCAGGGTAAAGATATTGTGGAGCGGCATATTTAATTGAGTGCTAATTTTATTGTGATTATTACTTTTAAGTAACAACAGTGTGGTTATTAAGCAACATAATGTGATGAGTTTACACAGAACTGATTAAAAAAATATCTTCCTCATTGAGCCTGGCAGGAAGATTATTCCGATACGGAGTAATTTATGGATTTTTTTTTAAGGTGCTATGAAAAATAAACGACAATAAAATAAATACAGCTTGACACATTTTGGGGAATTCCAAGCCAGGCAGCTCCAGTGCGTTTGGCAAAATGACAGGAGCCGTTTCACAGGCAAAGGTGTTTCTCTCTCTTTTTTTTTTAAAGGTGATTATTGTGACTCACAATTCCTAACAACTCCACAAATCAGCAAAAACACCTAAGCCAACACCTTCCAGGCATGTGCAAAGCGGGCCCTGCCAAAATATCAACCTCTTTTTTTCCTCCCTCCCTCCCTCCCTCCCTCCCTCCCTCCATTCCTTCCTTCTTCCTTCCTTTCTTTAACTTTGTGGACCGTCTGCAGCCTTGTTGGAAGGGACACAATCTGGAACCCATTTTATAATTATTATTTATTATCTGTCTCATGATTATTTCCCCAAGTCTCCAGGAAAAACACAAATTACGACACACTTGTTCGCTTGGCAAACTCCAGCCTCAAGCAAGCCCAAATACTGGCAAAGACTCCTTCCAAATGATTTTCCGAGGCATCAAAGCATCCCTGGTTTTTTTACTTTCTTTTCTCAATGTAAAACCGATTTCAAATAATAACAATAACAACAACAACCACCAGTAAAATTACCAATAATTACCAGTAAAATTACCAATTTAAAAAATACCAGTCAATGGTATTTGTGATGCATTTTTGAATGTTCAGTTGACTTGAGTTTCATGTTTAATGAATAAAAGTTTATAATAATTATAATAACAACAACAACAATAATACTCTCCCCTCCCCCAACCTGAAACCTTGAAATATCTGGGCTGAACTTAGAAGCTCAGCTATTTGCAAGAGGGGCGGGGGGGGGGGCGGGAGTGGGTGTATAGGAAAACAAGTTCCCCACTTTTGCAAAACCAAATTTCTCTCCTCCCCTCCCTCCCTCTCCCCCCCCCAAAAAAAACCCACAACATTTTTCAACTCTGCATTTCCAAGACTCTTTTTGCTTGCTTTTTTTTGAAAAGAAGGGCGTTTCGGAGCGTGGGGGGGGGAAGCAGATGGGAAGATGGGGATCCCCGCATATCGTTTGAATGCAGCCCGGGGAGCATTTTTTTTTTTTTTGCAAAAACAACCCGCGAGAAATGCAAAAATCGGGGAGAGAGAGACAGAGAGAGAGAGAGAGAGACTGACTCCTAGAAGTCCCACTCCCCTTCATTTGGGGAAAGAAAGAGGGGCGTGATGCGGGACAGCAGCCGAGCCGACCTGCTCCAACTTGGGTTCAAGCGCGCGGCGGCGGCGGCTTGGTGGGCATAGGATGGCGAGGAGGAGGGATGGCGGTGGAGGATGGGTCAGGGGGTGCGTGAGTGTGAGAGGAGGGGGGGAGAGAGGAAAGGTCACTGAATGCCCCTCCCTGCCTTTCCCCCCGAGAAGGACCGCTCGTCAACTTGGAGCATCCAAAGACCGCTGAGTGCGCCACGACGTGCGCCACGGCTCGGCACGAGCTCGGCCGGGCTGCTGCTGCCGCCGCCGCCGCCGCCGCCTCGGAGAGTTTTCTTTCTCGGCCAAGGCAAGACGAAATCAAAGCCAAGGCAGCCAGAAAGAGAGAGAGAGAGAGAGAGAGAGAGAGAGAGAGAGAGAGAGAGAGAGAGAGAGAGAGAGAGAGAGCTGATGGAGGGAAAGAAAGAGAGCGAGAGAGAGAGAGAGATGGAAAGAAGGATGCAACAAAGGGCTTGTGAAATCTGTCTTTGGGAAGACTAAGAAGGGTGGGTTGCTTGGCCAGGGAGGGGGGGCTTCCAATTCACCTTTTCTCCTCCCCCGCCTCAAACACCCCCGCGCCTCCTCCCGGCGTTGACACCCCAACCCATCCTCCCCTGCCCCCCCCCCTCCGTCGACTTACCACTGCTGCTCCAGATCCCAGTCCTTGAAAAAGTCGAATAGATCCATGGTCGCGGACGAACCGCCGGAGTCCAGGCGCCGCCCCCGCTTCTCCTCCGCCGGGCTAGGCGAAGGCTCCGGGGCAGGGCTGCAGAGGCGGCGGGGAGGAAGAGGAGGAGGAGGAGGCAGAGGAAGCAGAGGGGGGCGAGGAAGGCATGGGGCAAAGCGGCCAGGCGGGCGGGCGAGCCGGGCAGCCTCTGCGCCCAGCCGCCGCGCCGCGCTGCGAGGAGGACTGGCCGGCGGTGGGAGGGGAGAGCTTAGAAGGCGGTCGCCGCCGCCGCCGCCGCCTGCTCGGAGAGCGGGGCTGCCTTCTGCCGCCTGGCTGGCTGGCTGGGGAAGCTCAAGCCACCGCTCCCCACAAGGGGAGGAGCGAGAGGCAGCGGCCACCGAGCGGCCGCGGCTGGAGCATGGCTTGGAAGAGGAGGAGGAAGAGGGGAAAAAAGAAAGGAAGAAGAAAAAGAAGCAAGAGGCGCGTTCCCACGTTACAGAAGACACGCGTCGCAGCCTGGCCGGGCCCCGCCCTGTTGTTGGCCGAGAGGAGGCGCCAGAGAGCAGCACTCCTCTCCGGGCTTCTCTGCTCTGTCCCCACCCACTCTCTCCTCCTCTCCACGCCTTTCTACCCGAAGGAAACAAAGCCGCGTCGTGTGAACCGGGTCGCTTCTCAACCAAAGCCAGCCCAGAAGGGGGAGGAACACGCCTCCCGTCCGAAACGACCTTCCCCAAGGCTTCCCACAAGAGGAGATGACACGCTATCCTCTTTGCTAGCTGGGGATTCTGGGTGTTGTGGTCTCACTGGGGGTCTGGGAATGGGCGAGCTGAAGTCGTGTCCCCCCCCCCCAGTATGGAGACAAGGGTGGAAAACTTCAAACCAGAAGCTCTTCCTAAAGATAAAATCCCCTTGAACCCCCTTCCGGGGACTAGGGCAAGTGTTTATTTCCAAATAATGGGTTGTGTGAATGCAATGTTGGCTTGTTCAGCTTGGCCACAATTTCCTTAGTTGGGATGAGAATTCAGTAGTGGTTTCCATCCACAACTTCCACAAAGCTACAACAAGGGTCTGTTGTAGCACACAGGTAAAGGTAAAGGTTCCCTTCACACATATGTGCTAGTTGTTCCTGACTCTAGGGGGCGGTGCTCATCTCAGTTTCAAAGCCAAAGAGCCAGTGCTGTCCGAAGACGTCTCCGTGGTCATGTGGCCGGCATGACTAAACACCAAAGGCGCACAGAACGCTGTTCCCTTCCCACCAAAGGTGGTCCTTATTTTCTCTACTTGCATTTTTACATGCTTTCGAACACTAGGGATTTGAACGGTCAAACTGCCGACCTTTCTAATCGACAAGCTGAGCATTTTAGCAACTGAGCCACTGTGTCCCTTTTTCTACTTGCATTGTTTACCTGCTTTCGAACTGCTAGGTTGGCAGAAGCTGGGACACGTAACGGGAGCTCACTCTGTTACATGGTGCTAGGGATTCAAACTGCTGAACTGCCAACCTTTCTGATCGACAAGCTCAGCATCTTAGCCACTGAGCCCCTTGTAGCAGGCAGAGCCTTCCTCAAGAGGGACCGGAATGCAAAACCCTTTACAATTAATCAATTTCACACAAACACAAAACACCTGCTTTCATTTGAATCCAAACCGCCAAGAAACTCTACCTCAGAATTGAGAAGAGGCTAAAGCTAAACACAGATTTTCCTGGTTTGGTATCAGGCTCTTAAGAAACCAGATTTTAAGTCAGCAAAACATTGATGCTTTGCTTATCTACTTAATTTATTGGTTATTGGGGTGGGGGATTTGAAGAGGTTTTATTTATATTTTTCTTTTCAATCTTGCTTGCCTGCAATCGCATTCAGACATTCCTTCATGACAAGTTACACTCAGACAAGCTGTGGATTTCAATTGACATTTGCAGAGGCCCTCCTGTGGCCGATTTTGAGATTTACCACGATGGGGAGAAGATGAAACCTTTCCAGACTAGAGTTGGAAAGGGACCTTGGAGGTCTTCTAGTCCAACCCTCTGCTCAAGCAGGAGACCTATGTCATTCTGGACCAAACGGCTGTCCGTTGTCCGATCTCCAATTGAAACGCTCCTCTGATGGAGTATCCACAACTTCTGGAGGCTGGTTAATTGTTCTCACTATCACCGCTGGAAGGGTGGCTCAGTGGCTAAGACACTGAGCTTCACGATCAGAAAGATCAGCAGTTTGGCGGCTCGAATCCCTAGCGCCACATAACGGAGTGAGCTCCCGTGACTTGTCCCAGCTTCTGCCAATCTAGCAGTTCAAAAGCATGTAAAAAATGCGAGTAGAAAAATAGGAACCACCTTTGGTGGGAAGGGAACAGTGTTCCATGCACCTTCGGCATTTAGTCATGCTGGCCACATGATCACAGAGACCTCTTCAGACAGCGCTGGCTCTTCGGCTTTCAAACAGAGATGAGCACCACTCCCTAGAGTCAGGAACGACTGGCACATATATGCGAGGGGAACCTTTACCTTTACCTATCACCGCTGAGGAATTCTGGGAGTTGGCCCCTGAGAAGCAGAATAAAAGAGTCAGAAGGGGCCTCGGAGGTCTTCTAGTCCAACCCCTTGCTCAAGCCTCTAAACCCTCTAAGACCATTTCAGCCATTTCCTGAAATGTAGGAAGAGCAACTTCTGAAGACTCTGCTCACTAGGTCATGTTGCCCTCCTATGCGATGATTTCGCAGTGAAATTGGAACCCCACCCGAAAATAAGAGGGATGCCATAGCTTTTGAGTTGGTTACAAATTGACCCTTTTGGTATAAAAAAACCAATCTGACTTCTGTGTAAACATGAGTCCAACAAGAAAGTAAATCCCCTTTTGCGATGCCCAGCGCATGATTTAATCCACAGATCTGTAATGTAAATGTTAAGATAAGCCGAGATGTTAAGCACCGCTTGACTCTGCGATGCCGGGAGAAAGAGCCGGCGTATGGCTGGTGTCAAACGATCTTGTGGGGTCTTTTGGGGGAGGAGGAGGAGGAAATGCCAAGCGCTCGGCTTGTACAAGTCACGAAGGGGAGAGGCGGCTGGCTCCAGGTGCGAATCTCACTCAGGAAGCCCGTCAGAATCGGAGCTGCAGAGGGCAAGAGTCAAGAGGTCGCACGGCCTTCTCCTCCCCTGCTCCCAAGGCAAAGACTTTCTTTGACCAGGATGTTGGTGGCTGTCTGGCTGCCAAGTTTCTTCTCATTTCCTCTCCCTGGGTTTTTATTTCTTCCTGAAGTGCAACACTTTGGATATTAAGGCTTTCTTCTCTTCTCTTCTCCCGGGTCTCTTCCCGGAAATGTAGAAGAAGCCGACGCTACAATAGACAAGGAGGCAAAATGAAAGGAGGTAGGATGGTGAGTCAGTCATTGCCATCC